>NC_142030.1:57625825-57937700 GCF_982192425.1 Myodes glareolus
CTCCAAACAGTCTCTTTCACAAAGGTTATCAGTTCCAATTATCTCCAGCAAGCGGTTATCCTTGAATAATGATTTGCTCATCCGTCTCCCATCTGCGATGCGAGTGCTTCAAGGCCAGCCGTAGCATCTCTTCGAACCTCACAGCCGTAGCATCTCTTCGAACCTCACAGCCGTAGCATCTCTTCGAACCTCGCAGCCGTAGCATCTCTTCGAACCTCACAGCCGTAGCATCTCTTCGAACCTCACAGCCGTAGCATCTCTTCGAACCTCACAGCCGTAGCAATAGCACAGCTCTTGCTGCAGGTTCAATGACTGCAACACCCATTCCCAGCAGGATAGAGCTGGGGAATTCACCAACTTTGTCAGCGCACTAGGATATCAGTTTATAGATGAGAAGGCAGAGAAGGGGGTGGTTAATTTGTTGAGGGGCCAAGCAAGGTGTGATTATAGGTCAGATTAACTGTAGACAAAGAAAGGCTCCATGCTGCAGCTTGGTGGGTAAATGTCTGCTGGAACAAGCACCAACAGGAGTGGCCTGAGGCCACCCCACTGGCTTTAGCCTGTCCCTGCCTGCAGGTCCCTGTCCACTTTCACCTTGTTTCTGCCCTCTCCTACCGCAGGATGTGGATGTGACTTGGGAATTCTTTTGGGATTCCTTTAAAAGTCTCTACATACTTCATCTTCCTTGTTTGAAAATAGACAATAAGATTGTCTCTGCATGGGATTTACTATAAAACGTGAATCATAACCATTACTCACTGGTTCTCTATTCTAAGGCAAGCACTAGGCTAGCTCTTTCACACAAATTATCTCTAGTTTCCACCCAGATTCCAAAGATAGTATTATTATTATCATTTTCTGCTGAGGAAGCTCCTTGGCCAGTGAAATGGCTGAGAAGTGATGGAGTTCAGATTCTAGACCAGCTCCACGTGCCAAAGGCCTTGGTATTGTAACTAGAAATGTTTGTTCTTGCTTGTATGGTGTAGGATTGATGTGGGATTTCCCTCTGCATGCTTGAATGCCATTGATAAATAAAGAAACTGCTTTGGGCCTATAGCAGAGCTATAGGGAAACAGAGCTTAGCAGGGAAAACTAAGCTAAATGCTGGGAGAAAGGAGGCAGAGTCAGAGAAAAGCCAGGTAGCCCTGCCAGAGACGGGACACCAGAACTTTACCCAGTAAGCCACAGCCACGTGGCGATATACGGATTAATAGAAATGGGTTAAATCAATATAAGAGTTAGCCAATAAGAAGCTAGAGCTAATGGGCCAAGCAGTGATTTAATTGGTAGTTTCTGTGTGATTATTTTAGGTCTAAGCTAGCTGGGCAGCTGGGAACCAACAAGCGGCCTTCTCTAAAATAAGATTGACATCACTGACCTTCCAATATTTTCTCTATAAGTAAGATATAAAGAACACAGGATTTAATCATATCCTTTCCACTTTATAATGCAGATCATTATGAGGTAACACAAAATGAAACTGTATTAGTCTGTTTTATGCTGCTGGAACAAAATTTCTGATACTTATTTCTAAGGAATAAGATCTCTGGCGAGCAGATTTGGATGTTCAAGAATGTGATGATTACACTGGCTTAGCTTTGGGGAAGATATCATGGCTAGCTGCCTCCCAATGGCAAAAGTGCAGGGAGAGAGAATCATTACTTAGTGAGATACTGAGCCAGTACCCAGGGAGGCACCAACATTTTTCTTTCAGTAACAATTTGTCTCTTAGAAATTAGCTGGGGTCCCATGAAAACTATGCTAATCCCTTTTAAGGACAGCTTCCCTAGTAATTTGATGGCCTCTCTAGTTCCCACCACACCCTCTTCTTCCAGTGACGACCCAACTTCCAACATTCGAGCCTGTGGGGGACACACTGAAGTCATATCTAACCATAACAGATGGTGAACGTGAAGATCTTTTTTTATCAGGAAGTCTCCTCTGTGTGGGCCAGCCCTGCTCAACCATTGGATATTATTTCATTAGGCCATCCCCTGTAGTCTCCGTCCTCAGGGTTAGCCTTCTGATGGAAGTGCTTTGCCTGGATTATCATGCTTGGGAAAGTCTGCTCCTAATTTAGAGCCATGACAGCAAAGCTCTCACTTCCTTCCTCATCCATTTTCTCATCTAGCAAATGAAGATGAAGACAACAACTTGCCCTTGAAAGCTCTGAAGAGAAGCACTGTTTTAATACAAAGGATTATTTGTGGGGGAGATATCCAGTCAAAGCCGATGCACTTGAAGTGTTGATTTTTAGCTCTTTTTTTTAAGCAGATGTACAGATACAGCAAGGGTTGAACAATCCACACAGGCATTTTGAACAGTCTGCACTGTAGAAACAGGGGAAGGCTTCGGCTGCCTGTTCAGGACTGTAGACATGCAACATTAGGTTCAAATAAAATAAGGTTTTCTGGTCCTTATAAGTGTTTTCTGCAGTCCAGGGTTGGCACTAGAAAAAGCTAGGAAGTATCCTAACTGGTGGGGTGCCCCGAGGGTGCTGTGTGGCACTATGTGACCAGATGGCCAGATGGCATTTTTAACATAGCGTGTACTGTGGATTCGATAGTGCAGCAAGAATGCAGTCTTAGTCCCATCTGCCAGGTGATGCTATTAAAAGCCGGGTAGACATGAGAGTCATCTTTTCTAATCCATAATCTGACTTTCCTTGAACACATTCGTATACCTATATTTGCCTGATCTGTGAGCACAGAGCCCTCTGGACTTGAGCACATTAGCAGTGCCCTGGATGCGTTCTGTGCTATAGGCTTTATGTTTGATCTTATGTATTCATACCTAAACGGGAAAAGATGGAGCTTGCCAAGGACAAGGACACTGTTCTTGCTTTGTGGTCCTCCCACTCAGAAGTAGGAAGGAATCAGAAATCCTGGCAGAAAGTAGGGAGGTCAGTGTGAGTTTCAGAATGGAGCCAAATGTGCTGTGGTTATAGAAGGCAAAATCTACTGTTTAAAGAGCAAAGGGCTAAAAATTAAGACTCCTGAATTTTGACGTCATAAGGCATGTGACCTTGAGCCAATTAGTCGGTCACTCAAGGTGTCAGCATCCTCGTGGGTTACTCTTGCCACAGAGGGCAAGTGTACATCCAAGTACTTTGTGGACTACAGAATGCGTTCATGTTAAAGATTACAGGAGCAGCAGACACTTGGAGATATTCCTGTTTGCATGCCCAGCACTTAGGTCATGGCTTGGCATAGGGTGAGCACTTAATTATGTTTGGGGACTAATGATACAAATCACTGAGCTGCAGGAGATGAGAGTGGTAATGAGTTTGGCCGACCTAGAAGACAGAATTACCAATGAGTCCAATTTGCTTCACGTCTGCACAGGTGAGAGGTTAAGGGCATTCTCAGCCTTGCAGCCCTAAATACTCAAGATTTCTAAACTAACACCAAGTCTTCTACAATGGAAGAAAATTTCCCGTGGATTCCCTAGGACTCATTGAAGTTTTTGTGTGTTTATGTAACCTGAAATGATTAATAATATGAAATCACATTAAAAAAAAAAACACTGTGGTCATCAGTTCCTATACAATTACAAAAACAAAAATAGATTAAATTATATAAAATACATTATAAATTAAACCAAAGTGAAATTAAAATTCAAATAAGCATTAACTTAATCTGATGTATGATGTTGTTTTATGGATTGTAACTGGCCTAGATATCAATAAGGTACTGAGACAGTGGAATGACTTTTTATATTTAAGTTTTTCTAATGCTTAAGATTTTCTGGCAGATTCACAGATGTACTCAATCTGTTATGATTATCTTCATGTACCCCATTGCCATCTCTTCTCCCCCTCATATGCCTGTTGACCCCTTTCTTCCCAAATAGTCTCCCTCCTTCTTCCATCTCTCTATGTCTCTACCTCTCTCTGTGTGTCTGTCACTGTCTGTCTCTGTCTCTTGCTCTGATCCTGGGTGTGTGTGTGTGTGTGTGTGTGTGTGTGTGTGTGTGTGTGTGTGTGTGTGAAAGCTCTATGTGGGTGATCACAGCTTATTGATCCTTGCTCCCTACTGCAATGGCCACATCACGTCCAGAAGACTTTTATAGAATTGCTCTTCACCCTCTAGCTCTGCCGGTCTTCTCATCTCTTCGGAAGCCTTGAAGGGGAGATGCAGATGTCCTATTCAAGGCTGAGAAGTCAATAGTCACTTATTCTCAGCACTTAAGAGACTTCAGGTCTCTGCTTGAACTGCCACCTTACTGCAGAAATCCTGAACAAGCCTGGGAGCAGCACTAGTCTGTGGGTATAAGCAAACATTTGCAAGTCAGTTTGACTACAGGCCAATTTAGCAAAACAACAGCAGTAGGTTCTCCCTGAAGCTTGTGTCTTCCCTCCCTTGCTTTTGCCTTTCCCTCCCCTGCTTTTCCTTCCAGGCTTTTGACCAAGTTTATAGTACCTAGCATGATGTAGTCCCTGTAGAGTGGGCCTCAAACCTGGCCAAAAAGCAGTTGGTTACCCAAGGATAGTCATGCCACTATTTGTATCAGTGGGCGATGTGGGATTCCCCTCTGCATACTGTGATTACCATTAATGAATAAAGAAACTGATTTAGACCAATAGCAGGGCAGAACTTAGCTAGGTGGGGAAAACTAAACTGAATGCTGGGAGAAGGGAGGCAGAGTAAAAGAGAAGCCATGGAGCCACTACAGAGACAGACATGCTAAAACTTTGCTGATAGGCCACGACCTCATGGTGATGCACTGATTAATGGAGATGGGATAAATTAAGATGTAAGAGTTAGCCAATAAGAAGTTATAGCTAATGGGCCAAGCAGTGATTTAAATAATATAGTTTCTGTATGATTATTTTGGGAGTCTGGGCAGCTGGGAAACAAACAAGTGGCTTCCTTACAACAAGTGGACATGTCTTTCCTGGAAGGTTGATATTGAAGCATTCAGGATCAACATCTGGTCAAGATCATTGATGGCTTCTCTCTCTCAACAACTGCAAGAACACCTTTTGGCATTTCAAATACCAGTAAGGACAGAGCTTCCAGCTCAGTTCCAGCTTGATTTCTCTGTCCAGATGTGGTGTCTTCAGCGACAGGATCTTGGTCTGGTGGTCAAGCAGGAGCAATGGCTCGTCCTATCGCTGTGAAACATTTGCCCTATTACACTTGATAAGACACCGCTACAGAGAGTCTCATCCTAAGTTATTTTCTTCTTAGCACAAATAAACAGAATTATTGGTATAAAATTCATTCATTCAAGAGTTGTTTACTAAGAACTTTCTATGTTCTAGGTATCACTTCTAGATGCTTGGACCACACTAGTAAAATACAAAAGAAAAGTTATGAGAGCTTACACTCCGATGGGGAGAATAGAAAAAAAAAAAGGAACCATAGAGCATATATAGTGTGTTAAAAAGTCAATGTCTCCTAATAAGAAAGATAAATAATCTTTTTGAGTTATGAAGGGGAAAGTGAACAGATATTGCAACTTTTAACAGCATGACACCAGGTGTCCTCGAGGAGGTTACAACTGAGCAACAGAAAAAGGAAGTGAGGGACTAAGTGGCAGTCAGACAGAGAGTCAGTGGCCAGACCATAGGACCTGAGGCCAAGACCGAGGCCGAGGGGGTTAGCTGGGTGTGAGTAAAGGGAGCATGCCCAAAGGGAGCAGGATCAGACCTCAGGAGGGCTGACATTTATTCCGAAAGAGGTGGCATTTGCTTAGAGGATGTGGAGCTGAGCCATGACAGGGTATGAGTGACATTTTAGTAATAGCAGCAAGGCTGTTACATTAATGTTAGATGGTAGAGTAATAAAGCTTGATTAAAACATTACTTGTAGTGATGCAGAAGGACTATGATAATGATTCATACCAAGTTGGTGGCAACAGACACAGAACCACTATTCAATTTCTCCATGCTATGAATATAGAGCCAAACGAAGTAGGAGGAAACTAACCCTGCCTTCAATGTCTTTGGCTTGGGAAATTGGGTGATAGGAACTGCCATCCGTTGAAAGAGGAAAGACAAGTGGACAGTGCAGATTTATTTTCAAGTTTTTAAACCTTAAAAAATATTTTGACTTTTGACTCAGAAGGGACTATGTGCATCTTTCTTTGGTCATTCTGAGTCTGGATTCATCTGACACCAGCCTTCTCCACCATGTTTCCCATGTTTGACCCCAATGAGATAGTAGTAGGTGCACCCCTTCTGGTGACGTGACTGTGGGTGGAGTCTTTGCCAGTGTGTTCTTCCCGAGTAGGCTTGAGGCCATAGCTGTTCTCTGCTGGGCCTCAGCTCCCAAGTGTGTAAATGGGGATGGAGAACAGACACTCTTAGATGTACCAAAGGTGCACGAGAGGCCAGGTCACTGCCACATCCACCTTGACTCTCAAGATAGGTCCCCTGGATCTGCCTCTCAAAAAAGTAGGTGATGATATCCCAAAGGCAGCCTTACTGGGAAGGACAGGGTTCCCAGTGAAACTGACGAATCATAGCAGACAGGACCAGATGCGGTGGTGCCTTCTGCCTCTACCCTGATCATCAAGCCCTCAAGGAGCCACTGAGAGACAGAAAGAAGCAGAACACCAAACACAGTGGAACTATCACTTCACATGAGATTGTCAGTATCACCCAGCAGGTGCCGCCAGGCTTTTTCCAGAGAACTTTCTGGAACTACTAAGGAGACCCTAGGTAGTGTGGCCACTCTCAGGACATCACTGGAGACTTCACCTGTGCTAAGGTGGAGTGCCCTTCTGCTTAAGAAGCAACGAGAGAAAATACTCCAACCAAAGATCCTCTGAAGGCCAAAAATATTTGGAACTGGGGTTTTAATTTGGTGTTTATTAGTTACATAACTTTAGGTAAATAACATCACCTCTTTGTGACTTTTTTATTTAGTTTATAGAAACATATATTACATACAATCTCACTTTATTCATGAGAATAAAGTGTGTCACGAGTGTACAAAATAACTAACACTAACAAAGGTCTAAACATTCACTGTTGTTGTTGTCAGCCGTTATTATTGATTTTAATGTATTGAGCAGGCATTGCTAGGATAGTTGCAGCAGAAGATTTCAAAGCTGCTTGGGAAAGAAATCTCCAAGAGCGTAGAGCTGGGGCTGCCTTGGTTCTGTCATTATGTAAAAGCTAACCTAATGCACTGATTTTTTTTGAGACAGTAATTTCAGTTCCCACCTCTGTTGCTAAATATAAGAACTGACTTTGATTCTATGTATGCAAGAGAAGCTCACTGTTCATTAGTTCCATTGTTTCCTTCTTCCTAAGTTTAACTGGGCTGGTTTATCGTTTGATTAGGCAGTGCCTCTCATGTGTAGAGCTCCATTTAGTCACATCACATATTTATTCAACAAAGGTTGATGGCGTTTCTGCGATGTGGTAGGCAGTGTGGAACCCACCAAACTGAATCGCGCTGGAAAGCTCCCTCCATCCAGCTTATGGTCAAGTAAAGATGGCTAAGAGCAGCCATTAAAACCAAAGCAAGAGGGAGCTGCAACCGGGGCACCAGGGGCACTCTGTGACTGTGAGAGAAGATAATTTCTAATTTGGCTAAGATGGATCGGCAAAGTTTGATCATAAGAAACAGAATAAGGAGAGAGAAATAGTATTCAAGGAAACGGGGAGTTGTTTGAGCAGAGAGACAGAGACAGACAGAGATACAGAGACAGAGAGACAGACAGACACCGAGAGAGGAAGACAAACAGACAAACATAGAGAGAGGAAGAGAGAGAAAGAGAGGGACACTGACAGACAGACACAGAGAGAGGAAAAGACACAGACAGACAGACAGACAGACAGACAGACAGACACAGAGAGGGAGAATGTAAGAACACAGTGAAGGAGAAGAAAAAAAGGAGGTTTCCAAAGTGCTTATAAAATAGATGGGAGAGCAGGGACAAAATGCTTTCCTCCTTCTGAATCTGAGCTTCCCCAGAGGCTGGCAATTCTCCTTTTCATGCGTCATCTGGTGCTGCTGGCTTTGTGTCAAACATTGCACTAAATGCTGAGGACAAAACCAAGAACAAGATATTGGGGATAGCAAGGTCATCCAGAATCTCAGCTCCAGGCACAAAGTTCAACCCTCTCGGGTAACTTACTTAAGAATTACCTTCTACCGCCTTAAGACCAACAATTCACTGATCCCACCAGTTCCCTGCCACCCTCACTCCTCCTTGTCATTGTCCCCTTCACCTAGCGTCCACATTCTACACTGTAGCCACTCCTTCATAAGCATTCCTGACTTCTCTCCTCATGCCCTATGGTAAACAGCTACCAGAGCTGCCCTGAGATTTAAACACACGTTCCCCTGGCACCGAAAAGCTTACTACTCCCTGCTGACAGACAGGGTTGTGTTTGCAAATGAGACTTTCTGAACATCTTCAGTAGGTTTCTTTTTTTTTTAACCACAAACCTTGAAAGATGGCTCTCCACTAGCCACGCCATCTAACTGCGTTTTTCTGCATGCGCAAATTCACCTCCCCCATCTCCACCTCCCCCAATCTGAATGTCTTCTTTCTCTCCTTTCTCTCCAGCTTCTCTCTTACCACCCTCCGGTTGCTGTGGCTGCGTCAATGATACAGCAGGACAAATGTGTGTCATTCTCTGAGACAATTCCTTTGAACGACTGCACCTAGAGCCCAAACTGTCTCCCTTAGATGGATGTCACAAGAAAATGAGCCCTGCTTCTGAGGTCAGGCTACCCCTATTTGCTTTGTTCTGTCTTTTCTCGCCTTCCTAAGAAGAATTTAAGTTTTCTTGTTTCAGAATATGTTTGCATGAATTTATTTTTTTCCCTTGGAAAAGGTAACTAGATGTCTGAATACTTTTGGATAAGTGGCTCAGCATCAGAGTCACGCCATTCTTAACTACACACTGTGGATAACAACTTGATTGCAGTGGGAACCAAACACATGGCTGAAATTGGAAGAATGTAGTAAACCGTGAAAGTACTAAAGAGGACCAGGAAATGAAAAATGACAGCTGGGTGCCACCTCTGATTTGCTATAGGTTATATAAGTATTCACCATAAACAGTGGAAATTAAGAAACGTGAACTTAAAAAAAAAACATAGAAGGGGGGTCAAGGTTGAAGCAACAGACAAGATGTGTGGAGACATCCGGAGTGTAGCCATAGAGAGAGGCAGCTGTTGCCTCAAGGACTCAGGAAGCAAGGGAGAAAGACAGCGTTATTAGAACTCAGTGAGGGGCAGTTCAGAGGCAGGAACTCCGCAGCAGGTGTTAGTGTTACCCCAGAAGCCTGATGCTCCAGGGAAGGAGCTTGGTGTGGAAGTGGAGTAGGACAGGAGAGGCCAAACCAGTTAGAAGACAGAGTGAAGACCACCTAGGCTAGGGTGACAATGGGACCAGCCTGCGGTCACAGTATACAGCAGTGAAGCGTAGAGAATGCATCCGGAAAGAGGGCAGTTAGCAAATACAGAGCAATGTACCAAAACCATCCTATAAGAAAGCCCCAAATTTCAATAAACAGACTGCTACCATGAAAACCAAACAGAAAAGGAAACACCGACAATATGGGATAGTCGACCTTAAACCTACCTTTAGGTTCAGAATTATCTTTTCTCCATAAAGTGAATGTCCCAGAATCCAGTTTAGTGTCCAGCAGGTTCCAGCTAGAAGTTAGAAATGTGAACAGCTTTCTAACTTTTATCATTTTTTCTGTTGCTCATTTTTGCCTTAGTCCAACTATTTTTTTTAAACAAAAGAGAGCTTAGTTATTGAATAATTGTTAGCACATAGCATGTGTCTGATGCTCTCCCTAGAGGCTTTCTTCTTTGCTTGGTAACAGTCAATCAGCACGCTTCCCTCTCGACAATATTAACATCCAAGATGGTGAGATAAACAAGCTCATTAAAAAGCAAGTTGTTACATGAAGTAAACACCTTAGAGTAACAAAGCCTGGCTTCCTCCATGGTGCACCCAGGGAAATGGTATTAGCAGCCTTGGCAGTGGTCTGAGTTAACAGGAAAAGCTCAGAAGGAGGCCAGTTTCTCCTGCTCCTGCGGAATTATTCAGGCAGCATCCTCCAGCTATAGCACCACGGGGAAATACCAGGCCCATGTCCTCAGAGAGAAGTGTTTAGACGGCACTCTTACAGGGGGATTCTTTCACTGATAGAGTGGGACTTTGCGCATTCCTTCGACCTTTATTGAGTCTCAGTGACATGCACCATGCTGGGATCTGGGCACCCAAGAACAAACAAGGTACCATCCTGACCACAAGAGGGCTCTTGTTCTGCTGTGAGAGGCTGGCATGAGTGAGTAAACAGCTAGGGGGAAAGGGTTAGTGCATAAGGAGTCTGAAGAAAGCAAGAAAAGTGGAATTAACTTAATTAGCGAAGGTTTATAAGATAGAGACAACCGTTCAGGGACTGTCTTCTCTTTATTGGTTTCAGGATCAGTTAATCTAGCACCAAACGTGAAGTATTGCCAAGAGCTTTGCCGAACCCATCTTGCCTCCTGCCGTCTATGTAAACTGAACTTCATTGGCAATGTTTTTGTTTGTTTGTTTGTTTACCAGAGACCATGTGATATGACACAACTTGAGAGGTTGAATCTCCTTTCTGCCTCCAGCCAGCCCAAGTTGAATAGGGGACTTAAGTGTGCACGGTACCCAGGCTCTTCAGGATGTTCTGGCTGAACGCCTGACTGACATGGTCAGGGGTCCCAGGCGGGCAGGCTACTGAGGACTAACTTGCGTTGATAATGGGCATGTGTGGCCTTCGTGTGGTTAAGATGAGATTTGTATGTAGGACTTCATTTGAACCGGTCTGATAGTTGAAAATATTTGGGGGTTACCGGCCTGTTTTCCCTCTTTGGTCTTGGAGGAGAATCTAAATAACTCTCTCTTCATCTGTAAGAGGTGGAGAGTGTGAGCAGTGTTAACCCTTACCAAGGACATATTACTAGCTTTGTAACTCTGACTGCTTTTCAGCTCATTTAATTTTCCCACATTCCTATAAAAGAAGGTGTTTGGTTTTCCATTCTTTTAAGTCTGTATCTGAGAGAAAGAAATTTGGGGGTTCCAGTGAGCTTAAGGGGAGCTAAAACTAGTCACTAAAGACATAAGAGGCGGGATGGGTGGAGCTGAGATCTGTCTGACCTTCCCAGCCCACATCTCTCAGACTCAGTTTGGGTCTGGGCAGCCTCCTGGCTCTCAGTTTGCTTCCCAGGTGGCTGCAGCTCCAGCCATGTCCTTGGGTGTCCTTGGAGTACCATTTGGTTGGTGAGTCAGAATGCTTGGCAGGCCTGCACCCGTCTGTGTCTCCGTACTGGGGGGTGGGGCTTGTTGTAATGGACCCATCACATCCTGGATTGGTGGGTTTTTGTCAAGGGAGAAACAGCCAGTCCCCAGCTCTCAATGTCACTTTAGAAAGAAAGGGGTCATCCGATAGTCCCATTTTTGTCCAATATGTTTGTTAAGCACATCATCTACCAAAGAAAGCTTCTGGGTTGACTAATTTCTTCAGAAAATATTATTTTTTGCTTGTCCTTTTCTGAGCTGGTGTTGGTTTTGTTGATTTGGCTTGAGGCTTGAGACTGGATCTTTCCCAGGAGGCTGTGGGAGGCGTTGTTGTGTCTCTTTTCTCTAGCCAGCGTCACACCCCCAGCCCTGACCAGTTCCCCATGGGTATCTCATATGAATTGCTTGCGTGATTATGTTCCAGCACCAACCAGAAAAGACCGCCAATAGTCTGTGAGATCTCCGTGGGCTGTGGGTTCATGAATTTCAATCTTTTTTCCCAAAACCAGAGACTCTAGTTTGGAAGGTTGTGGAACCTGGGGGAGGCAGAGTCTCACCAGAGGAAGTCCGTCTTGGAGACAGACCTGAGCTTCATTCCCGAGCTCCATTTCCCATCAGCCCTCTGCTTCCCGGTTCAGACGCACTATGAGCAGATGCCCCCACGCTTCTGCTGCCATACCTGCCCTCTGTGGTAGACTGTATTCCTTCTTAGACTGGAAGCCAAAGATGCCCTTCCTCGTTTAACTTGTTTCTGCCAGGTGTTTGGTCACAAGGAGAAAATTATATACATATATAATGCATAGAGGAAACATGTGCACCCCCTCCCTCACCACAAAGTCTTTTTCTGGTTAAGGGTAGGAAGATGCTCAGTATAGTCTAGCATAAACAGCCACAGGTGGAAATTTCCTCATACCTCTCATGTGCATTCCCCCCCCACATCATTATATTACAAAGTCCCCCAACAAAAGTGGAGATCGTATTGTTGGATTGTTATAAATCAGCAGATTTATATTCCTGGAGTAGGCTCGACTTGGACATGCTAGATCTCTATTATAGATGTCACTGGAGATGACTTTTGCTTTGTTGAGGACTTTAGACGTGAGGCTCAGAAGTCACTGGTCTGCAGTTTCCTCCCATGCAATACTTTATGTGCTTTTGATGTCAGTACAATGCTAGGCTCAGAGAGTGAGTTGGGAGGTGTTTTGTGAAGAAGCTGCATGAAACTGATGTAATTTCTCCCCCTAAACACTTGGTAGAATTCACAAAGTAAGCCACATGAGCCCAGAGCTTTGTTTATTTGGGGAGGGAATTGAACTACTGATTAAATTTCTTTCATAAAGATCTAATTATTTAGACCATCTATTTCTGTTGAACAAGATTTGGTAGTTTGTATCCATCAAAGAACTGATTCATTTCACCCGAGGCTTCAGAATTATTCGTATGCAGTTATCATCGTCTTTTCTTGTATTCCCTGCACTGTGAGCGGGATGTGCAGCGGTATCCTGGTATTGGCGATGTCGCTCTCGATGTTAGTAATTTGTGTTTTCCTTGGTCTGCATGTCTAGAAGTTGGTCAATTTTACTGATCTTTTAAAAATTTCACTGATTCTCTCTATTGTTTTTCAAATCATTCAATTTCATTGATTTTTCCATTATCTTTATTATTGCCTTCTGCCTGGTTTGGGTTTAGTTTTTCTCCTTGTTTTGTTTCCTTAAGCTGGAGGTTTGTATCAGATGCACAGCCCCGCCCCTGCCCCCCCTCCTCTCTTGGTGCTGGGAACTAGGACCTTTTGCATCTCAGACAAGCACTCAGCTACTGACCCCCTCCCAAGATGAAGATTCTTTAAAAGTGAATATCATCATTTTATTTCCTCTGAAGCACTGTTTCCCCTAGCAGTGTACATTTTGGTTGACTGTTTACTCTTACCGTCCTGTTGCTCAGCCACACTGTCTAGTTTCATGAGGGAGGAAACAAGGGACAAAACAGGACAAATATCTAATGAGTTTCCCCAAATTCTGTACTGGTTGTTTTGACTTTCCAACTCAATCTGAATGTTGATGTCTACTTTTCAGAATTCTCTGGCAATTGTTTGTGATGTGTTAAAGTTTCTCACTATGGTTATTAGAAGGCACTCTCCATTATGGTTAGAAACTGAAAGCCTGTTCTCTTTGAGAGTGTATCGGATGATTAGTAGAGTGTGTATTGACGGTTACTCATCTTACTGGGCAAGAATCCTTGATGGTCCCATTGCCTCCACCTGGGAAGAGGAGCCAGTAATAGAGACTTAGAATATGTGCTCTCTTCCTAAAGTAGAATAACAGTCTCTTGTGCTTTCAAGGGAATATCAATTTCCAGGTCCCTATCAGAATAGGAGAATGATTTCAAAATGGACAAGGTCTGTAGAGAGGGAGCAGTTCTCCCCAGTGAGGATAGAGGAGTGAGAGAAAACCTGAGTGGACACTGTCTGTAGTGGGCACATTCTCACTGGTGTGACCCCATGCAGCCGTGGGCACTATTCTCACTGGTGTGACCCCATGCATCCATGGGCACTATTCTCATTAGTGTGACCCTATGTACCATGGGCACTCCTCACTAGCCTGACCCCATGCACCATGTGCATTCTTCTCACTGGTGTGACCCTGTACACCATGAGCACTCTTCTCACTGGTGTGACCCTATATACCATGGACACTCTTCTCATTGGTGTGACCCCATGCACCATGGGCAGTCTTCTCATTGGTGTGACCCCCTGTACCATGGGCAGTCTTCTCATTGGTGTGACCCCCTGTACCATGGGCAGTCTTCTCATTGATGTGACCCCCTGTACCATAGGCAGTCTTCTCATTGGTGTGACCCCCTGTACCATGAGCTGTCTTCTCATTGGTGTGACCCTCATACACCATAGAAACAGCTAAAGAGAGGAAGGATTAATCTTGGCTTGAAGTTTCAGAGGGTTCAGTTCAAAGTTGTTTGACCTGTGCACTTGGAAAGAAACCCATGACAATGAGAGCGTGAGTCAGAAGCTGCTCTTCGGGATTTGATTGAGTGGAAAGCAGAAAGACTACAGGACTGCAGGAGGGGGTCAAGGGCAAGGTATGTCTCCAAGAACCTGATCTCAGTGATTTATTTTTCTCTTCAGTTACCTGTTGATTACTTCAAAACTGTCTCATCTAATGATCTTTGGAAACATTATCACTCACACCTAGAAGTATATTGTACTATCACCATGGGTATTTTTTAAGCCAGCCATGTTGACAATGAAGATCATCCATCACACTGTTCATTTGCAGATATAGATCTAATTAGGATATTGACTCTTCATTTTTTAAATGGCCTACCAGTAAGGTTCCAGCATCTTTCTCCTTTGGCAGTTACCTGGAGTGTCCCTGACTCTGTCTTCTTTCTCCCTGCATTCAGTTTAGTTTTTCCTACCTACCTCTACTCTACGCTGCCATAGGCCAAAGTGGTTTCTTTATTAACCAATGATAATAAAACATATTCACAGCATACAGAAGGAAAGCCCAAATCAGATTATCTCTATAAATAGAATTGTAAACCCTTACCTCATGAGCACATATACAAATTGTATAATTTATACAATCCTTTGTATGTTGTTTACTGGGCATAATATATAATTATCTAGTTAAGTAATATATTCAGATAAATATGAACAATGCTTAGTTTTTTTCACATAAAATATAAATGTTAAAGCAAATTCTGAGTTTGTCTTGTCACATGACTTGAGGTGTCTTGAGCACTTAGGGTTGCATTTCCTTTCTTTTAGGAGTATTTACTCAATCATCCCACTTGGAGCCACATGGTTATTAGCACTGTCTATCCAGAACTCGGTAAGTGCCAGTGTCTGCATCACAGGAACTAAGCACAGCAAGAGATGAAGATGCTTTTGATGAAATTTCTGGTACCCATATGGTAACACTAATACATAGGTGAGCTTGGACTTCAACCTCTAATCGTTTGACTCTTTTACTTCAATTCTCCTGGATTACATTTTCCTTAGCTTATTGGGATCCCATGAATAGAGAGAAGCAGGGCATGCTGGAAGATGGGAGATAAAAGGTTGACTTAATCCTGGTATCAGCCATCACAGAAAGTGGAAGCTCCATCTCTCATTTAAAGTCATGAATTTCAGCACAAAAAGGAACTCCTCTCCTCCCTTCCTCTCTCTGAAGTCAGCTTCTCCATCCTCCTGCCCAGTGCGGCAGCAGAAGGACCAGTGAGCTCTGTCATCACACATTGCCCCTTTCTCTCCTCTTTCCTCCTGCCATTACCCATCAGCTCACACCAGCCTCCTAAGCTGTTCCTTGCAACCTGCTAATGAAATCGCTGTTTCTTTTGTAATTGTATTTTAGCATGGTTCATGCTTTGATACCAACCTTAAATCAAACTCTTTGCAGAAAGGCTATCACGGGATGACAAGCTCCTTTCTGCACGTCTCATTACTGAAACATTTATTCAGGACATTCTGAATGATATGAGTGGCTGCCTCTGAGTGCTGCGATGACTTAATACACTACAACTGAAGGATTTTCATTTCCTCTCCTGGTCTGCTCACCGGTCCCTTCCGGAGTTTCTTTCTTATTGTGGATACACTATCAGAAAGGGGTGCTGGGCCCCTCTTGGACCTGTAGCCTGGAGACAGCCTATTGTGGGCCTGGGACCTGAGACATTGATCATAGAAGGATCTAGTCCCATGCGTTTTCCCCAGATTCTGGGTAGCTTGTTTTCTCATTACAGTATATGATCTCTCTCAAAGAGTTATGGGTAAATATAAAACTAAAAGGACAGCTCTTAAGAGGAAAGGGAATTAAAAATTAAAATCCTCTTGGTTTCTCTGTCAAGTGACCTGTATCTAGGATACTTTAGGATTTTTTGTTCAGCAGTTGAGAATTATGCCAAATGTCTCATGGACCCTAGACATGAGAACAACCACAAACAGGTATAAGTCTACCTATAAGAAAAGCAGAATTCTGGACAGAGATGTGCCTAAGGCTTTCTGTGAAGAGAAAATATCCCTTGGAAGATGCACATAACAAGACGATGCACATAGCAAGATGCTAGAGATGATTTTCCTTTAGTTCCAGAATTGGCAAGTCAGACTCAAAGATGACAACATGGGGAATTATTTCTGTACATTCTAAAAAGAATCAAAACCAATTAGAACCAGACACCTATTAAGGCTTAATTAGAAGCAAACTGTCCTTGCTGAAATGTTCCACGGTTCCCGAACAGCTTGAACTTCATTCCGTGTGAACATCAAACGAGCGCTTCCTAATCACTTGTTCCACTCATCGAATCGCCACCTCCTTCTCTTTGTTGACATTTCAGACAAACCCCATAGTGTGTCATTCATCTTAGTCCTTGAGACATGCTGGCATGTTACTGAAGATATCTAGCTAATACCCTCTCTTGCTTCCTCACAGTTCAGGGCCACTCAGCGCTTCCGGTATGCTGCCAGAGCCCCATTTTGGCTGCTTCTGCTCTGACTCACACTGGCTGTTCCCTCAAGTCTTCTGTATGTCAACCTCTGTACATAATCATTCGGGGATGCAGGCTTCAAGGAGGGATGGAGGAGGTGCTGTCCATTTTTTTTTTTGCCTTTTCACCATAAGATACTACATCTAATTTGATCATTTCTAAACACTCCAACTTTCTAGCTCCTAGAACAGCTTCCTCTGTAGCTCAATCCTCTTAGTCACGGTAGCAGCAAGGTATCTTACACTATAATCCTTTTGAAGCATCTGCTTAGCCTGCAGAAAAATTCACATGTATCCTTTGACTCAACAAGCACGAATCACTATATGCAGCCCATCACATAAATGATCTCAAGGATAGAAATCACATAATTGTCTTAATGGATGTAGGAAGACTTTTGACAAAATCAAATGTCATACTGGTGATTCAGTTTCCTTTAAAGGCGTGGCCTCTGGAAGGCTGGCCATGATCCAGTGGATGACCCCATCAGTATATGGCCATAACAAACTGGATTTGGTAAGCTATTAAAGAAGAAGACACAAAGCTAGAAATAGGGGAGGAACCTGAATCTGGGAGGAGTTAGGGGAAGGAGTAAGGAGGGCATATGATCAAAATACATTATATAAAAATTTTAAAGGATGTGTAAAAAAGAATAAACTTTACTTTTAAAAGTCCCAGAGAGACTAGGAATGGAGGAGATATATCTTAATTCAATAAAGGTTGTATGTGACAAGGCTACATGGACCATCATGCCAAATGCAGAAAAACTCAAAGCATATCCACTAAAGTCAGGAACAAGATAAGAATGCTCACTTTCCCTATGCCTGTTCTTGTAGTGCCTGGGATTTAGCTAGAGCAACAAGATGAGGGAATAAAAGGGACACCAAGAAATTAAAGCATACTTACTTTCATATGACATGATTCTATACACAAGAGACTCCTAAGACTACTGCAGGAAATCTTTGTGCTTGATAAACACCTCCAGCAAAGTAGCAGGTTACAGAATTAACGTACAAAAATCAATAGCATCTTAAAACACCAACGTCAAGTTTCTTAGTACTAGGAAAGAAAACAGGGAAGCAGTCTTATTCATAATAAAAATGCCTTTGAATAGACATAATGAAGGAAGTTAAATATCTTTACAATGAAAAAAATGCACTGAAGAAAGGTATTAAAGAAGACTTTAGAAGCTAGAACGGCCTTAATGCTCGTGGAGTAGCAGGAATAGTAGTGTGAAAATGGCCACCCTCGCAAAGCAATCTACAAATTCAGTTCAATCCCAATCAAAATGAGAATTCGATTCTTCACAGAAATAAAAAAAAAAAGTGAAAAGTTCATATGGTAGCACAAAAGGCCTTGGATAGCCAAATCAATCCTGCACATTGTGAACGCCGCTGAAGTACAATACCTGATTTTTTGTTGCATTGTAGAGACAAAGATCACTGTACAGGCAAAGAAACAGAGACAAAGGTCAAGGGGATAGAATAGAGACCTCAAGGGTAAGATCATGTAAATCATAACCACCTAACTTTTGATAAAGAAGCCAATGCTACTCATTAGAAAGAAGACAGCTTTCTGATAAATGGTATTGGGGAAACTGAATATGTGCATAAGGAAGAATAAAACCTGATTCTTAGCTCTACTCTGTACAAAAATCAACTCTGAATTAACCAAAGACCTCGGTGTTAGACCCAAGATAAAAGAGAGGGTACACTTAAAGGTGTAGACATGGGCTAGAACTTTCCAAACAAAATGCCAGCCACTCGGGAAATAAGAACAATGGTTACATGAGAGCTCGTGAGATTGAAAAAGATTGTGAACCACAAAAGAAACTGTCACTCAAGTGAAAAAACAGCCTATAGAATGGAAGAAGGTCTTTGCCAGCTGTACTTCTAACAGAGGGTTAGGGTTTAGAATATACAAAGAACTTTAAAAACTGAAGGTCAAGAAAGCAAGCAACTTTACCAGTAATGGACTGTGGAACTGAACAGAAAGTTCTTTAAAAAAATGGCTAAAAATACTTTGTAAAGTGTTAAAAATATATAGCCATCAGGGAAATGCAAATTAAAATTACTTTGATTTTTTTTTTATTTTACTCAAGTCAGAACAGTTATTACCAAAAAAGGTGACTCCAAATGCTGGCAAGTGTGTGTGGGAAAGGGGACCTCATATTCATTGTTGGTGGGAGTGTCAACAGCCATTGTGAAAATCAATGGGGAAATTCTTCAAACAGCTAAAAATAGAACTGCCATATAATCCCGCTATACAATCCTGAGCATGAGCCCAGAAGACCCTGTACCCTACAAAACATATATCTGCACTTCTGTGTTTGTGTGGCTATGTTTGCAATAACATAGAAATAGAACCAGCCTAAGAACCCCTCAGTGGATGAATGGATAAGGAAAAGGTGGTACATATACACAATGGAACTTTACTCAGTGGCAAAGAAGGATGAAATTGTGAAATTTGCAGGAAAATGAATGGATTAGGAAAATATTGTACTGAGTGAGGTAACTCAGACACAGACAAATGCTACATGTTCCCCTTATATGTGTATACTCATAATACAAAGTTTTAGAATAGTGCATTTAATTATGAGCAGTAGTAAAAGTCAGAATAGAAAAAGGGCAGTAGAGGACAAGGGGTGGGAAGGGAATCGGGGATAGTAGAGTACACTGGACGTGAAACTGAAGGGTAAACCCTAGGGCCAGAAAGAACTAAGCAAAAAGGCAGGTCAGAGAAGATGGCAAACACAGGGGAGAGAAGGGTAGCCAACATATTAGGGCATATATAAAAGGATAAAATCAGAACATATGAACATCCTATTGTCATTCCTTTTGCTTTCCCACCAGAACCTGATGGTAAACTGTATTGATGAAGACAATGTGCGGTTTGGTTATGGGGTGTAGAGAAATGAAATTGTAGGTAAACTTGTTCCTTCCCACGGGTTAGCTTTCATACTGCCAGAGGATCTACACAGGCTGCTGGGGAAGAAAAGCCATTATCAGTCTTACCTAGCTGTGAATCCTGAGAGCTGCCGTAACGACCTACCAGGCATGACATGCATCCTAGTGTTACAGGGGTAGCACTGGTATGGGAGTAACCTGTTCCACAAGAAAGGGCTCATGGTCCTGTAAATCTGGTCAAGAGCTCATAACTGGAAAGTTCGTAGGTTCCAGTGGGGGAACCTACCACTGTTTGTGATAAACGGTGATGCTGCCTTTTGCACATTTATTTTTACACCCATAGGTTAGTGCCATTCCCCGTCTTTACCGTTGGTGCATCTTACTATTTTGGTCTTCCATTAATGCGGAAAGCTATAACTGGCCAAAGTGCTGGAAATAAGGAAGGGTGGAATACTCTGACTTAAACGGAACAGCTGTAGCGCTCCGTTCTTGGCGCGGGGAACATGATGGAGAAGGAAGCAGAAAGAACGTACGAGTCCGGAGATACGCAGGGACAAAGAAGGGAATCACGTTCTGGAAAGACATAGTCAGGGCACTCACACTCTCACTGCAGCTGTAGCTCCCTGCACGAGACCCACCCAAGACCATCAGCATTTCTTCTTGGATGGGGGAGGAATTATGGGAGCATCACCCCTTCCTGAGGGACTAATAGAAGCTAACAGTTGTTGGGAGAGAAGAGTCTTATTATTTTCTTCAGTGGTCTAAGATGTGTTGCCCTTGCCCCACTGACGGATGCCCTTGCCATCCAAACTCATGCTAGAAGCTTGAGCTAAATGAATTTCCCTCTCTCTATTCTCTCTCTCTCTCTCTCTCTCTCTCTCTCTCTCTCTCCCTCTCCCTCTCCCTCTTTCTTACACACACACACACACACACACACACACACACACACACACACCATGAAAATAAAGGGATTTCCTGAGAAGAAGAGTTTCAATGGGAGAGGGTGAGAGATGAGGTTGGGAGGTTTCCGTGAGATGACAAATACATTTCATAAATCTGTGAGACCCTGGACAGTTTTTAAAACTTAGGCATGCTGTTGACACCAACAGTGGGTGCACAGGATGTGCCACCTCCACCTCACCCTATCTTTATGTCATATTTCTTCCTTCCAGATGGTCTCAGAGGCAAAACAAGCCTCCCTTTGGGTGATACCCAACCTAAGGATGAGGACATTTCAATCCCCATAGGTACCTATGGTTCAACTATTGATTTCTTCAGGGACATTCTCAGTTTGGAGGTAGCCTACAAGCTGATGTCAGCGATTTTCACAATCTCTCTCTGCAGTCCTCCAGACTTTAAACTGGCTAAATATAGGTACTCAGCTGTTGGCATATACACGATAGGGCTGGCTCTATTATGATTAACCTAGGTGTCTGCCATAACTGGAGGCCAGTTTACAACCTACCCATTCTGTCTTCAGTCTTGAGATCTGGCTACCAGTTCTTTGAGCAGTATGAAAGGTCCCGGTTACAACCGAGTTGCTCTCCTCAGCTCTCTGTTAAAAGGGGCACCATAAGGAGGAAGCTGAGGTGCAGTGGGGCAGAGGGGGTCCAATTCTGACCTTTCCTAGGATTACTGACTGGCATTCCTCAGAAACCTGGAGTGTTTTCAGGAAGCAGTTCCGTTTGATCACTGGCCACCAGTTTCGACCACAGGAGTTGGGGGTGGAGCTTGTGGATATGGTGTCTTGAGGGGAGACCTGGCCCTCAATCATCAGGTATAGCCAGTGGGAGTTCTTTTCTAAGCATCTCTGGAATGGCCTTGCGACTCAGGCAGCATGTGAAGCCTGACCTTCCTGCTGAACAACGTCTTGCAGCCTTGCTTTGCCAGCCCTCGCCTGAGTTCAGAGTCACAGCAGGACGCCTGGGAGCAAGGCTATGCCCAGACATTCGGAGAAAGCCGCTCCTTTTTTATTTCAGATTCTGTTTGTACCTTCTAAGGGCAGCAGCCTCAGGGTACTGTCCACCACCTCTTTCTTCTAGGAAAATGTGGAAGAAAAATTGTGACTGTCACTCTAAAGGTGACTAATAACATGCAGATATATTATAGGCATATATAATTATATATAATTTTTTCAGTGTTCAGTGTTAGCGTTGTTAATATTGCTTTACATATGTAAATGAACTCACCTCTGAGCAACCGCTTCAGGGGGTACAGCCTATTTTCCTCCTATTTTAAAGACGAGGAAATGGAGACTCTTGGTCAGCTTTTCATGGCAGACAAGGAGAGGATCTAGGGTTGGGGTGGAAGCCATCTGATTCCACAGCACCCACATTTAGCAGCTCTCACACTTTGTCGTTGTCTTATACTTTACTCCTGTCTCAGAAGCAATTGGCTTTTTTTCTAGAGCCACAAAGACTCCACAAAAGTCTCCACAAAGAGTCTATTCAGACCAAACATCTTAAGAAAAGCCTGTGTATAGACCGGAATTTAAGGATAAAGAGAAAGAAATCTCCTCACTTTATAATCACAAGGTTCCTTATAGCACAATGTTCCCTTGCAAGTACCCTGAAAATATGATTTAATTTACCATAATCTAATGCACCGGTAGCTTTTTTTAGAAAGCGTCTTAATATCAATTACTTTCCCTGTTGCTGTTGCAAAGTATCTGATAAGAGAAAAGTAAATAAAGGGAGGGTTTATTTTGGATCACAGTTTGCAAAGACAGTTCATTTTGGTGGCAGCAGGGTCATGGCAGAAAAACTTGGGGTGGCTGGTCACATTGTGCCCACAGTCGGGAAGCAGAGAGATGGATGCTGTGGTTTACCCAGTTTTCTTCTTTTCACGCAGTCTAGGACCTCAGCGTGCTTACTCATGCCACCCATATTTAGGGTGGGTCTCCACACCTCTACCAATTCAGTCTACAAACTTCCCCATAGATGTGCCCAGAGATTTGTCTCCAAGGTGATTCCTGTCAAGTTGTCAAGCAATATTAACTGTCATAGCTATCTTAGGGAGGGGTTCTCTGTCTCCACAAAATGAGGAAACTTTGAAGTGAGGTCTGAAAACCTCACTAAAAAACTTTCTGTAGGAACCAGAAAGGGGAATCAGATTAAAACAACCCGAATTTCATTAATAGTGAATATATTTAAGAATTGTCTAATACTAAAGGAAGACAGAGGGAAAATTTAAATACACTGGGGGCTTTGTTGTTGTTGTGGTTTGGTTTTTGTTTATTTGTTTGTTTTCACCAAAACAATCCCAGAGTCTGACATTGTCTGGTTCTTATAAAACCCAGTCGCTGTTCTAATAGCCTGTGTCAGCAGGGCTGGTGTTTTGTGAAGTGAATTAGTTCAAACACAGGGCCAGGTCACCCAACCTCACCTTCCAGATTTCCTTCAGTTCTTTCACCACGACTTAGGAACAGGACCTAGAGACACCAAGTGATCGGAAATCCAAGAAGCACCTTTGTCAGTTGTGGGTTTAGAACTCTGGTCCACAGGACCCATTTGTTGAGGGGGTATATTTAGTCAAAATCCCATAACAGGATCAAAACTAGGGAGAAGTGAGCATGCAGATACATTGAAAAAAAAAAATCTAGAGTTGCAGTGAGGGGTGGGGCCAAATTCAAGAGAGCACCGGGACACTTTTTAGTCAGCGGTGTTAAACATCACTGTTGCTTAGCACGGAGGCCTGGGGAGCACAGCTTCCTTCTGCGAAGAGAAAAGGCAACGGATCTCTCCATGCAACACTGGCCCGTGATGCAGGCAGAGCCACGCATATCTGCACACTGGATTCTGGGATCTGAGCCCAGTCCTGCCCCTTGCTAGCTTTATAATCCTTAACTTTCCTAACTCCTCCTAGGTTATTGATAAACTGTGAATAACCCGTTAGAAGAGCTGGGAGGATTTAATATGTTTATAGCTGCAAGTATAATTCCAAGACACTGCACAAGCAGGTAGCTGTTAGGATAGTCATTAAAATAAAATCACAGAGGCCTTGCCTTTAAAAGCTTCTAGCACCAGCATGGGTCTTTTCCTGCTCAATGTTTTGGAATCCTCACTCTGACAGCAAAAGTGCCATGGCCCCCTTCCAGTCCAGCTCTAAGACGCAGGACTCCTTGATTGGTGCTGCCCTTGAGGCTTCAAGGTGAAGACATTCTTCCTGGTTAGACTCTGTTGCTCAGGACTTTGGCACCCTCTAGTGCACGATGTCTGTGACTGCTTCCCAGCTCCCGCCCTACCAGGCACAGCTTCCTGAAAACTCTACAGCTCTGGTTAGAGTAAGTCTCTTAAAAACAATTGTCAGGGCTCTTCAGGTATTGGCCAGCCTTGACTTGGCCAACAGTAGCAATGGCAGACAAGCGCCGTCGAGGCCTTTCTGCGGCTGCAAACGTGAACGGGAAACACCGTGGTCATATAGCAGCATGTGACAGGGAAGGCAATGGTCAGACCTCTGGAAGACGGCTGTAAGGAAAAAAGTCCACAAAGAGTTCAAATAAAGAGGTGCATGTGTTTAACATGGGAGACATGAGTGAAGGGCACTGTGGGTCCCAGGCCTATGTCTTTAAAGATTAACTTCTACAACATACCATCAGTTCTAAGATGCAGAATGTTTATTCACATTTTCCATCTTTCTGGAAATGAATCCTTCTTACACATAACAGTATGTTTTGTAATTTGATCTGTGCTGATTTTAAGTTTCTTTAGTGTTATGCAATAATATTTAAATTCACTTTATAATCGCTGACATATTGATGGTTATAATGAGGAAGTCTGGTGGCATAAATTAATTTTTTTTGTCCAAATCCTTTAGACCAACCAATTTGTTCCCAAATGCTGTGCAGAGCTTTATTTTCTAAGTAAAAGCCAGGAGCGAGAGCAGGCACCTGGAGCTTCAGTGCTGGGGAGTTGAGGAAGACAGAGATAGGTGAATTCCTTGAGCTCACTGACCGGCCAGCCTATCCAACCAGTAAACTCCCGGTTCAATGAGAGATTCTGTCTAAAAACAATGAAATAAAGAGGGGCAGGGGAGGTGACTTGATGGGTAAAGGCACTTGCCACTTGCCACCAAGACTGGTGATCTGAGTTTGATCCCCAGAACTCACATGGTAGGAGAGAACTGAGACTCTTGCCAGCTGTCCTCTGACCTCTGTGATGGTTTGAATAGGTATGGATCCCATGGACTCGTGTGCCTGAATGCTTGGGTCATAGGGAGAGGTACTATTAGGAATTGTGGCCTTGTTGGAGTAGGGGTGGCTTTGTTGGAGGAAGTGTGTCACCGTGGAGACTGGTTTTGAGGTCTCACAAATGTGCTCAAGCTAGGCCCAGTGAGACAGTTCACTTTCTGTGACCTGTGGATCAAGATGTAGAACTCTCAGCAACCTCTCCAGCACCATGCCTGCCTGCATGCTACCTTGCTTCCCTCCATGATGATAGTGAACGAAACTTCCAAAACTGTAAGCCAGCCCCAATTAAATGCTTTCTTTTGTGGTCATGGAGTCTCTTCACAGCAATAGAAACCCTAACTAAAACAGATAAACAAACAAACAAATGAAATAACTGGAGAAAGAGAGAGGAAGACACTTGATTTCTGCTACACTTTGGTGCCCCCACACACATCACACTCACATTTTATAAAATGATAAATGAATTGTTGCAAGTTAATATGGAATAAAAGTCAACTCAATAGTCAATTGCATAGAAAAAAAGCAAATACCTGACAAGACCAAAGCCTCAGGAATGGCTGAGACGGAAGACGCCAGAGGGGAGCTACAGAGTAACTTCGACTCTCTTTGGTGTAAAGCTGGATGGTTATTTTGGAAAACCAACGACCTCTACATAGGTTTTGTGCCTCCCCAAAGACCCAGTAGTGTTTCTTCATTAAACATATACCAGAAATGCATGCTTCTTTTTTTCAGTATCTTTCTTTTCATTTTATTTTTCTAAAAAGAAAACAAACTATCTTCTTTCATTTTACATACCAATCCTAGTCCCCACTCCCTCCCCTCCTTTCATCTCCTCCACTAACCCCATCCCCCACCCCACTCCCATCTGCTCCTCAGAGAGGGTAAGGCACACTGCTTTGGGGAAGGTCCAAGGCCCTCCCTTCTATATCTAGACCGAGCAAGGTATTCATCCAAAGAGAATGAGTTCCCAAAAAGCCAGTACAAGCAGTAAGGATAAATCCTGGTGCCACTGCCAGTGGCCCCACAGTCCACTCCAGTCATGGAACTGTCACCGCACTTCTTTCCCATCAGCAATGGATGAGTGTTCCCCTTACTCCACATCCTCTCCAGCATAGGCTATTATTGGTGTTTTTGATATTAGCCACTCTGACAGATGTAAGATCGTTTCTCAAAGTTGTTTTGATTTGCATTTCTCTGATGGCTAAGGATGTTGAACATTTCCTTAAGTGTCTTTTAACCATTTGAGATTCTTCTGTTGAGAATTCCCTGTTTAGTTCTGTACCCATTTTTAATTGGACTATTTGGAATTTTGATGACTAATTTCTTGAGTTCTTTATATATTTTGGAGATCAGTCCTCTGTCTGATGGGGGGTTGGTGAAGATCTTTTCCCATTTAGTAGGCTGCCTTTTTCTCTTATTGACTTCGTTCTTTGCTGTACAGAAACTTCTCAGTTTCAGGAGGTCCCTCTTATTTATTGTTGCTCTCAGTGTCTGTGCTACTGGTTTTATATTTAGGAAGTGGTCTTTTGTACCCGTGCATTGAAGGCTACTTTTCATTTTCTCGTCTATCAGGTCAGTGTGGTCAAATTTATATTGAGGTCTTCATTCTATTTCGATTTGAATTTTGTGCATGAGAATATGTATGGATCTATTTGCATTTTTCTACATGTTGACATCCAGTTGTGCTAGCACCATTTGTTGAAGATGCTTTCTTTTTTACATTGTATAATTTTAGCTTCTTTGTCAAAAGTCAGGTGTTCATAGGTGTGTGGATTAATGTCTAGGTCTTCAGTTAGATTCCATTGGTCAAACTGTCTGTTTTTATGCCAATACCAAGCTGTTTTCATTACTGTAGCTCTATAATAGAGCTTGACGTCAGAGATGGTGGTGCCTCTGAAAGTTCCTTTATTATACAGGATTGTTTTGGCTATACTGTTTATTTTATTTTATTTTTTTATTTTAATTGAGTATTGTTCTTTCGAGATCTGTGAAGAATTATGTTGGGATTTTGATGGGGATTGCATTGAATTTGTAGATTGTTTTTGGTAGGATTGCCATTTTTATTATGTTGATTCTACCTACCCAAGAGCATGGGAGAGCTTTCCAATCAGAAATACATGTTTCTACAAAAAAAATGTTTATGAATAGTCACAGAAGCACCATGTAGTAAGAGACAAAAAAAATGACAATTTGCTAATGCCCACCATTATTTGAAATTTTACCATTTATTTAACAATGATACCACAAATGCAGCAGTGAACTAACCAAGCAACAACTGCATGAAACCAAGAAGATCATTAGTTTGACAATGAAAAAAGTCAGACACAGAGATAAATGTACAGGAAGCGCATTATCTATCAAAATTAACCCATGCCACTGTAACCGAGACGTTCACAACACAGAGCAAAGTATTTGCAGCTGGGTGATAGTCATGTTCTATTTTTTTAAATCTAGATATAGGTTGCATAGATATTATCATCCTACTAAAATATGTTGATTGCTAAGTACATCACTCAGTTGTTAGAGTGCTTGCCTGACGTGTGTGAGGCCCTGGGCTCAGTCACCAGTGTGAGAAACAGGGGGTAGAGTTGGAATTTTTGAAGCTCACAGGTCACAGAAGCAAGGTAGAGGCTGGATTCATCATATGAAGAGACCTAAGAAGCGGGGGAATGTGTACATGTGTGTCTAAGTATATGTGTGGGCAGGGAGGAATCAAACAAAGGGAAAGAGATGGCTGGAGAGAGATACTTAGGCTTGTCACTGAGCCCGGATTTTGCTCTTCCTTCTTTAGGCCGCTTTGGCTTTCTCAGGACCCTGGAGAACCACACAAAGGGCTTACTCTTGTTGTCATCGACATATGCAAATAGGAGAAAGCTTCCCCCAGCATCCTAAATGTGTTAATAACTCTGGCTTGTGTGCACAGTTTATTTTTATCAGCATCCGAAGCTTGGTACTCTAGATGTTGGTGACAGCCTGCTGACAGCTGAGTTTTTTCTAGCCTTGGGTATGAGTGGGGGAGGGGAAGAGCCCAGAGACTATATCCCTTGGAGATGGTTGCTGCTGGGGAAGTCTCTCTCCTGACTTTTTCTGTCTCCTCTTTTTCAGAAGCCCAGCTCAGATGCCCATAGCTGTTTACTGATTGCTATTCTCCATCCACGAGCGCTTTTTCCCCTTAACTCTCTAATTTTTACATTTTATAAAATGTTGTATACAGGACAGTAGTGATCTAAAGCCGCAAAGCTAGAGTTCAGTTTTGGAGAGCAGGACCTCTGGGCTTTCTTTCCTGCAGAAGCTTGCATCCTCCAGAGTCACAGATAGCTCATGTTCTCACAACTGACCTGGGCATCTCCGCACTTCTGTTTACGTTGTCTTCGAGGACTGGTCCAGTGGTGTTGTGTCACAAGTTTATTTCTATAAAGTGTGTTTTTAGATGTTTCTTCCAGTTCATTTTTAATGATCCAAGTTCAAGGCCAGGAAAATGGATGATTTCTGTCTTCTGGATCCCAGGTACTTTGCAGCTATTGCCCTGTGGATTTCAGAACAAAGTAAGCGATTGGCAGCTCCATGTTCTTGGAGTTTTATATGAGCAGCTGTCTATTTCCTTAGTTACTTTTAAGATGATTAGTATAGTAGAGCACATTCCTACTAAAGAACCCATGATCACACAACTATGAACAATCATTACTAAATACTTCTTTCTCTATGAAGCCTCATCGTTAAAAGCATGTGCCTTGGGAAAGATATCACATAGGCCCTGTTGTGTGCGCCCCAGTCCTTCCTAAGAGCTCTTACTACTCGCTGTAGTTCATTCTCATTGTTAGCTAGACTGGATGCACACCTCTGGGTTGATCTCTGACTGTGGTTCCTGAGACGTTAGACTAAGGCTGGGAGAGCCATCTTGAATGTGGGTGGCAGTAGCCTGTGGCTTGGGTCTTCAGTGCCACCATTCCTCCTCCTTTTCCCGTTCTGCCCAGATGTGAGAAACCCTAACCACACCCCTGGACCCATGGACCCTGCCAGACCTTCCCCACCATGAGGTACTCTGCCCTTCTTAACTGAGTCAGGATAAAGCCCCCCTTCTTCTTTGCATTTGCCAGATGTTTTGTATCTGTGATGGAAAAGCAACCCCTGAACCCGCCTCTCAGCCTGAGCTCCAGGCTCACCATGGATTTCTATAGCAGCACATTGTGCCTCTTGAGTTCTGACCGTATGCCTGAGAGATATGGGACTTTTCAATGGAGTCAATTCAATACTGCACGTGTACTTAGTCTGCCAATCCAGTGTGTTTTGAAACACATTCTGTAAACAGAATCCTTGGCCATTAACTTGGACCAACCATAAAAGGATACAAATAGGGCAAGCACTGGCTTAGGCAATAGGGCCTGTGATTTGGGGTTAGCCATTTTGTGCAATTGGGCTTCAACAACTCTTGTTAAAAATGGAAAAATCTGTATGCTTTACCTGATGCATCTTGGGATCACATTAGGCATGTAGTCTTCCTGCCAAGTCCTGGCTCCACCATGGGCACTTCTGTCCTATCACTTCTTAGGAAAAGAGCTATTAGAGTTAAGAGAAAAGAGAGCAATAGAAAATTCTAACGTGAATTTTCTATTTCTAATTAGGCCCATTCATCATCAAAGCTAGCAGTTTAATTCTAAACATCATAGACCCAAAGGAAATGAAAAGAGGAGCATTCTGTCTTGATTTTTAATTTTGCTTCAAGAGCAGAGACTTGATTACCTCATACTAATGGGGACCCAGGAACCCATATTCTCAGTGTCACATGATTTGTTTGTCAGTCCAAACTCCATTGATACAAAACTCCTGGTCTCTATTATCAGAGAGGCTCAAAATGAAGCTGATGTGATATGAACAATAAGCGATAGTGTTTGGTACTTTCAGGGTCATGAATTTCCTGTCTCAGGACGCTGTGGGCTGTTGGGATGTAACATTTATTTTAATGGCCCCAGAAATGCATGGAGCAATAGTGCAGCAAATTAACACCATCTTCCTGTCTGCCTCAAACTGTAAGAGGCAATTTGATTTGCCATTTATAATTATTTTGTAAACCAATTTGCAGAAGTGTAGCAATTATTGAGTATATAGATAACACGTATATCTTAAAAAAGAGTTTAACTTTTAAAAAAGATCAACATAGTCCACTTGGCAACGTAAGTGAGAGGAAGGAGGAATATGTGACTGTCTATGATTTTATTCTTTCTTTACTTTCATGAGTGTGTGACAGAGGGGTGGATGAGAGAAAGAGTGAGATTCTGGGGTTGGGGAGATGGATCAGTTGGTAAAGTGTTTGACACACATGTATAAGGACCAGAGTTCAGTTCCAAAGTTCTCATGTAAAATTTGGTGGGCATGGCCACCTGCCTGTAACCCCAGTATGGGGGCAGAGAGAGACAATCACTAGGTTAATCAGCATGGCCAGCAAGCCAGAACAGTGAGCTCTGAGTTTATTCAGAGATGTTGCCTCAATATATCATGGGGAGAAATCTAGGAAGATATTAGACATCAATTGGTATCAAAGTCTGACCTGTACACACATGAGCACTCCCCTGTGCATAACATACATTCTGTCCATACATGTGGGAATAACACACACACACACACACACACACACACACACACACAGCTGTTATATACTTCTCACAGGAAGTCAGTGAAGTATGTTATCCTTTTATCCATGGTGAATTCTATTTGACCTTCTAAAAACTTAGATTAATTGAAGTCTGTCCCAGAGCAACCTCTTATAGGAAGGTCTGAAAACTGGTTGGTTGAACCTCTCAGTCTCTACCCACCTCTCTCCCCTGCCACGTGCTGAGATGGTCGCCATCAGGGCGCCACCTTGTGTTCCTGGGACTTGTTGTTGAGGGAGCTTGCTCTGCAGAATTACCTGGGTCTGCAGCTACATTTGCACTCTTAGTGACTATCCCTTTGTCATGTGAAGCCTCTGAGACCTGAGGGGCTGTTTGTTATAACAGCATGACTGTAATGGTCAGCACAGTTGTCATCACAAAGGAATCTTGACTGGGAGGTTTAAACAACAGAATTTTTCACCAGAGGCTGGACGGTTGTAGACCACTGACACGTGGCCACCTTTTCACTGTGCCCTCCCGCAATCCCTCCTCTCAGAGCACCAACACAACCAGAGAACCACATGCCTTCCCCAACCCAACCATCTGAACTGAGAATCCTAGAGCTCACTTTGAGTAGAGCTTCACAGCAAACGCTTGGCTTATCTTGACTAATGCAGCAACTATTTTAAGATTTCTAAAAGCATATTCTTGCTCATTTACTGGGCTTACGACAAGAACTGACACCAGTTTTATCTCTGTGAATGCCACTGTCTTCATCACTTTACCGTACATGACCTCACTGCAAATTCTAGAATTATGCCCAGAGAAGCCGGTCCTTGACTCTTAAGGCTGCTAACAGTCCTCAGAACCCACTCCCTGGATCTTCCTTTCATTTTCTCTGATATATCATCTATGTTTTACTCTGAGAGGAGAAGACAGGGCAGGCATGCCAACCATCTCACCTGCTAATCTCCTGCTCCCTGTAATAACCTGGCATGGGAAAGGTGGGTTACATGGCATCCTAGAGAGCAGATTGCCCCACATTTCACTCCTCTCCTCTCTTCTCCTCTCCTCTCCTCTCCTCTCCTCTCCTCTCCTCTCCTCTCCTCTTCTCTCCTCTCCTCTCCTTTCCTTTCCTTTCCCACTTCTCCCAGGCCACAAGGATACACTAAGAGAAACGGACAACTGAAAGGGAAGAAAGAAAAAATGCATGCCTCTTTCTGTTATGTGTTTGTATGTATTTACTAACGCTATAGTCTTCACTGGGTGATGAGTTATAGGAAGACAAGGGTGGCTTACTTTCTCATATACATCCCTTGTGGCCCAGCACATAGGATAGCACAAAAATAAATGAGAGCTGTCTTCATCCTTCAGAGTAGAGTTGAGTCTGTCCTGGGAAGCTGTATGTGACTTCTGTATTTCATGTCCTCGATGGTACAACCTTCAGACGTCTTCACAGCTTTGCCCAGCTGTTGCACCTGCATTTCCCCGTTAAAATGAATAAGTCATAACAGCAGAGCAGCAATTGTCTCAGTCCACCTTTCCTGTTGCTATGACTGTTTCCCCAGCTGGCAGTGCAGAGCACAGCCCTGCATTATTTACTTTTGTCTATCTCTCCACCTTTTTAATCACCTTCAATGGTGCCTCTGTCATTGGCTCTAGGAAGGGTCTGTTAAACATTTGTTGTATCGGGGTGAGTTTCCTCTCCTTTTTTTCTCCTTTTTCAGTTTCTTAGGAATACAGCCTGTGGACCTCTGCCTTTTTTCTACATGAATTTTTATTGTGTCTACCCACAGCATCTTTGATCTGTTTGCCAGCCTTTCATCTGAGGCTGTCTGCGCCAGCCTGGTACAGGAAGACCTCGGCAAATATTCTGTGTTGATAAATGGATAATAAGACACACAGGAGACGAGGAACTTGCCCACTGTCTCACAGCAGTAAATGGAAGCTGAACTCCTTGTGTATAGTTGAACTCTCAATCCACACAGCCCCTGTCACAGCATTCTGCTCGCTAGCCAGCATTTCTTTAGCTCAGTTGTTCAAAGAAGAACACTAATAATGACAGAATTATGGAACTGATACTGTATGAATTCTAGACATGTCTTCCCTGTTTGTGACAAGAAACTGGACCACCAGCCATGGGGGGAACCCATTATAAGGAGGCCAGGGAGGAAAGTGAATCCTCCAGGTTCATACACCATCGACAATTTGAGTCCACAGCATTGCTTCTTCGTACTAATATACTCCTTTCTTGGAAAGAATGTGTGTTGGACATTTACTAACTACTGATTAACCTCACGATTACCTACTCCTTAGTGCTAAGCTTGGTTATTTATGCATAGGTCTGAACTATAAAGGAGCCTCTCACTAATCTCCATGAAAATGAGTGAACCATCCTCTGGTCAGTGTTCTGCTGCAAAACAGACAAGAAATCAAGGAGTCTGCACTCAGTATGGAAAAAATAAACATAGTTGTAGGAAAGGTGGGATTCCAACCCTGGAAGAAAATGCCAATGAGGCCCAGTTTTGATCATTTCCTCATTCTACAGAACCGACTCAAGGATTATCCTTAAAAAGTATGTTGGTAACTTTATTGAAATAAACATTAGAAACATTTATTTTCTTGATTATTCTTTTGATCAGAGACTCTCCAACACTAGGCAACTTTCTCCCTTAGAAAAGAACTCTTTGACCAAAGCTCACAGTTTCTAATGTGGCATAAACTCAACATAATCCCTGAAAGTTGAATATACTCAACTCAGTACACTTCATTGTCTGAGCTGTACTTTTTAGTTTTAAATATGAATTGTGCTCTGACTCAATGAAGATGAAGGCTCATGATTCTATGGGCTCCCAAGCTGCTCACTAGTAGCTTTGATCCATAACTTATCAGATGCCTTCTTTCTCTCTTTTTTTATCTTTAAAATTGTGTCTATGTGCATAAATAAGCATGTATATCTACATGTGCTAGTGTGTGTGTGTGTGTGTGTGTGTGTGTGTGTGCGTGTGTATGCGTGTGTGTATGTGGTGTGTTCATGCAGAGGTCAGACATAAATCAGGTACCTTTGTCAATGGCTCTTCATCTTATTTTGGGAACAGGGTCTTTCATTGGACGTTCTGGAGTTTCTTGTCTTGGCTCACCTGGCCCGTGAGCCTGAGGACCTTTCTATCTCTGTCCCCCAAGAGTTGCGGTTGCAGGAATGCTCAGCTTTACCATGTGATCTGGGAATCTAAACTCAGCTCTATGTACCTCCACTGAGCTGTCTTCTAGTCCTCCATTCCCTACTAGGGAGCCAAGAATCCCTGCCTGACTGCTGAGGAAAATGCGTACTTCACCCATTCTGCTTCTGGTTCAGGTCCTTTGCTCCCCTCCCATCCCTTTATTTCCTGTTCTTTCTACCCTCCTTCTCTGTTTCTCTTTCGGTGATGGGATGGCAGCCTGATGGCACATTCATTTTCAGCTTTCCTGCCATTTGAATGTAGTTCCTGACCAAACCATGCTCCACAGAATGACTGACAGAGTTCTACAGTGGTGTGTAGGTCCTCAGGAAGCACAGTAAAGTCCAAATTGAGCAGTGAGTGTCAATATGGTTTGAAAATTAGACTAAACGTTTTGAAAATGTGATTTCAATGGATATAAACAGTATTATATGTGCCTGGAAAAGTCCTAACTGAATAGAGAGCCTGAGAAAGTTATTAAAATATTTATCTGTATTTAGAGGAAAGGATGGTAAAATTATACGGGAAAAGATTCTTCCTGAAATCCTGGGTGTGATGCATGGCTGTTGCTGCTGATTTTACCTCTTTACAGATATCCTCATTTGCTCTGATCATTCATCTAGACTGCTGAAGGCAGAAGAATATTCACGTGTTGTTTTCACGTCGGTACCGAATGGGAAATCTGCTTTGTGTAGCAAACCTCATGGAGCCATGCAGTTCTGCAGGCAGGGCCTGCATCATAATGAGGGCAGCAAAGACACTGGAAAACATCCTTGGAGGAAATGAATGACTTATGACTGTCCTAGGTGTGCACGCCCCTTCCCTCAACACAGGCCCCAGCTAAAGCCCCAGGAAGCTCACATGTTCCCATGTCATCTAGGTCAAAATACCTCAGCTTCCCTGCTACTACTGTTTCTTTATAATATTCCTCGGTGTTTCACTTGGGAAACAAGACAAATCCCATGCCAATCATTCTGTCTAGGGAGACGAGTTTTGCTTTTAAGACTGGTGCTTATGGAAAGTGAGCGAGACAGGTCCAAGGCTCGTTCCCCTAAGCCTTTTTTTTTTCCTGTTGTGCATGTATCAACACCCATGGTCCTTACTGCTCTTGCAGAGGACATAGCGAAGAGCCCTGGGGTCTGTGTCTTGACTGTGCTCTTAACCTTCTTAACGTATATGACACTAGGCATCCTTCATAGAGACCCAGGAAGGTGACAAAGCTATCTAGAAGCTTGCATCTCTTTTCTCATGGTTTGGTAGCTGTCTCTAGGGACAAAGAAGTCAGACTTTCTTGAATCTCTTGCTAATGTTTTGTGTAGTAGGGCATGGCTGTACTTTTAAAATGAGGGTTTATTAGTGCATATGCTTTCTTTTTATCCTGCCTCAGTACTAGACACCATTGGCTAAACACTTTATGTCTCCAGACTCTTGTCTATCCCAACTTCCCTGTTACACAGAATTAGTATCACTCCCCCTCTCCACTTACTGCTGGAGAAACCAAAGCACACAGAAAGTAATTTCTCTATGCTTGACTAATAGGTGATTGAACAGGATTTGAACCCAGACCAGCAGGTTGCAGAACCTTCCCCTTTAACCTCTGTGCTCTGCTACCTGTTGGTCCGACAACAGAGCATTGCTATGACTCACACTTATACTTACCACCCTTAAAGTTAGAGGCATGTATGAGTTTCCTTATTTTGTTTATAATGGTTCTCCAGTCCTTTCTTTGGGGTTAAGGAAGCTGCAGTGGAAGCGCGGGTGTAGAATTTGAGGAAAAGATTGCATTCAATCCCACTGTCAGGTGTGACACTTGGCCCTCTAATAGTGTAACTAACTGTGGTTAAGACAGCTGTAGCAGCGGACACGCACAGAGAGACACGTGATTAGTCATCTCCGTGCTCGGTTTCTGGGTTTATTTTTAGGAGGAAATGGGACAGATTCCGATCTCTTCAACCTGTAGCCATCTTTGCTTCTGACCTGCTATGTCAGTTCATTTCCTGTCAACCCATTTTTGCCCTTATTAGAAGTAGGGCAACCTGCATCTTAGTTTCCAGGTAGGAAGTGGTTCCTGCCTGTCTTGGCCAGGGTAGTCCATTGTAGTAGGATGCATGATAATGGTAATAGATAAGGGTGGCAGAGTAGGAATTAGAGAGAGCTGGCATTAGAAGTGGGTCAAGATTATCCTCTTCAGAATCCGACGCTAGTGATTCACTTTTGCCAGCTAAGCCCCTACCTCCTGAAGATCCCACCACCTCTGAAAATATTTTCCCCATCTAGAGAACAGGATCTAATATATCAGCTTGTGGGGATGGCATTAACATCCAAACCACAACAGGGAGATTCTCACTCAGAGAACATAGTCCCGTGACCACCATCAACATCCCACAAAGCTGCGTGTGTCTGACCTCAGACTATGGTATATAATTTTAAGCTGATCAAATAAAAAGCATTAGAAAAAAGGGAAAATTTAAAACCCAGAATATTGCACTGGGGTGAGGCTCAAAAGTAGGGGAGGGCGCTTGTCTTGAATTCTTCAAACAATAGGCTCTATCTCCAGCACCAAAAGATGAAGCAAGAAAAAGAATCCTTCATCCCATCTTGTAATCACATTAAAATGATTGCCTTTGGAGAGATGACTCAGGGGTTAAGAACACTGACTACTCTTCCAGAGTACCCTGGTTCAATTTCTAGCACCCATTTGGCAGCTCACAACTATATAACTCCTGTTCCAAGGGGATCCAACACCCTCATATAGACATCTATTCAGGCGAAACACCAATGTGCGTAAAATAAAAATAAATAAATTATCTAAATGATTGATTTTCAGCTGTATTAAGGTACTCTTTCCAGTTATTTCTGTGTCTCCTCTAATTGACATAATACTGAAAGTTCGATATTGATAAATGACAAGTAATTAAATAAGGCTTATCAAATTGAAGGGGCTATTCAGAATGACATTGTCAGTTGATGTCAGGCAAGATTTGGACATGGGTTTTTGACCTTTACTGGATTTGCCTAAAATGTTTTATAATCAGGCAACCTTTTAGAACATAATTACTTCCCATGATGATAGGCTTGGCCGAGCGCAACCACTGGCTAAGCAACCTGATTCATCTTACCCTTCCGCACAGCAGATAGCTTCTGTAGGGCTCTGCTTCCTGTCTTGCCAGGGTCCACATCACTGGATGAAGCACATTTAATAGATGAAGCACATTTAATAAAAGTTCAGAGACAGATATTGGGTTCAACCTGAGGGTCAAAATAGCAAAACAGCCAGCCACTGGCTCTTCCTACTACCTCAGTCTGAAATGGGGATCCTGCCTCTGGGAATCTCAGAATGAGACTGAGGTTGAGAGCTGTCTGCTCCTGTCATATAATCCTCTCTAGTTCTGGGATTCAGGGCGTACACCACTGTCAACTGGTTTCTATGGCAAGCTAGTGTGGCTACTAGGATTAGAGATGTGTGTCATTGCTGCCTGGTCTGTAAGGCTGGCCAGTGTAGCTGTTTGACTTTTCCAATCCTCAGGCAAGCTTTATTTATTAAAATACAAATGAAATACCACTACAACTGAACTTCCAGTAAAAGCATCCATGTTTGCTGGGCTGTTGATCATCCATGTCTTTTGTGGACTGTGTATGTTGATGTTCATGATGAAAGATCTTTGCACGTATCTCATGGTCTTGACTCTCATCTCTCATCTTCACCTGTGCAATTTCCAGTTGTCCTGGTTGTTGTCATAACCATTCTGACCTCTGGTTTCTTCCTTGTGTGAGTGAGTCATTTTAACGCAAACGGTCTCCCCGTTCATGCACTGTGCTATGGAGTCGACTAAATCCCTTAGAGCACATTTTAATCTCTAGGAATTCTGGCTGTAATACAAGTTTCTAGACATTCTGTCTTCTCCTCAAAATACTTATGACAACCAAGTCTGTCCGCGCTGCTCCAAAGATATGCTGCATTATTTCCTTGTCTTAGGCTTCGTTCATTTGTGGGACTTGTGATGATCTTGTAGCCCACCTTCATCTGGTGACATTTACACTTTCTCAGCCTAGCTTACAACATGGCAACTCCTTTGTGAGACTTCTCTTGGCCTTAAATTGCATACTCGCTTCCCTTTTCCTTCCATAGACCCCAGGAGGTTTGGTATTTGTGTTTAACAGTTTTTGTTTGGCATCAGTACAGGTCCTCATGCAAGACGTCTCTCCGTTCTGTAACTTCCCTAGAGGAGGGACATTTCTTCCTTCAGAGTTGTAGCCTCTACGTGGCTCAGCGCAGCACCTTGCTAATAATAGGATCTCCGTAAATGCCTGACAACTTAAACACATTTTAATAAGGCTGGGTTCTGACTGTGTGACAAAGGTTACAAAACCACTAAAGCTGGCTGTTCAAGAACTTAGCGCTAAAATTATTTTTAGATTTTTCTGTCACACTGACAGAATTATGTACTTGATCAGAGGCTTTCTTTAATGGAATTCTTTCTGGAACATCCAAAACCTTGATACAAAGGAACTCTGTCACCTGCTTCCTTTTCTAGGTATCACACTTGGCCTATTAACTTGAAGTTTCTTTTTTTTAAAAACAGTTTGGGAGAAACTGAAGAAAATAGAATAAGTCACCAAAGTAGAGTTATAGAAGTAAGAGGGGCTTTATTTACAGTAAGGCTTTCAAATTAACACCTCCAGCGTGTCTGCTTCTTCATCCAGGTAGGTGTCTTCAGTACCATGCAGCAGTTGCTGGGGGAACAGACCTTCTCTTGGGCTAGGGGTAAAGTCCCTTTCATCTACTGAGAGTACACATGGCAAACCCTCTTCCTTCCTTTGTCTAGGATCCTGAGTATGAGGTTTCTTGTGATACCTGCCTATCTGCAGTCTTACATCTTTTGTGTCATGATCCTTAGTTAGAACCTGATTTTTAAACAAGCTGTATATTCTCTCTTAGAACAATGCATATCATTTTGGAGGTTCTTAAATTCCCTCAATCCAGCCCTTAAATTCTAAGCTCTTAATACCTCCCATAGATTATAAACTGGACAGCTGAGATTTACCTTCCTCATATTTATATTTCCAGTGACCCAACAAATAATGAATACTTTGTAAAGAGTTGTTGAACTAATAAGTATTAAATTGGACAGATATTTTGGATAAGGGTAACATAGCATTTGGTTTCTTAGTCACAAGAATGTCCATTGCATTTAGCTACTGACTTCTACCCCTACTGAACACCAAAACAAGGATAAACGGGATCATGTAGGACTTCTACAGGATTAACCTGGTGGTAAAGAAAGCATTTTCAGGGGCAATCTGGAGACTTACAGTGAATGTCCCATAGTGCTTCAGAAATGTTTCTAATGAGAATCACCTAGATGAACCCCAGGACACAGACTCAAATGGGCAATTATAACATGATCAAAGAACTCAGGGATTTTAAAAAGAAAGATAGAAAACTGAAGGAACTTAAAGAAGACAAGAATAAACTCCTGAGTAAAGTCCAAGAAAGCACAAACATAAGGCTGAAGGGAATGAGGAAGAAAATCCAGGATTCAAAAAGTGTATTAAATAAAGAGAGAGAAACACTGAAGAAAATTCAAACTGCAGTGGAGATGGAATTAAAAAGACCATTAATTCAATTAGAAAATCCAAGGGGAAAGTCTTACCACTAGAATAAATCAATTAGGAGGTTGATTATTAGGGATTAAAGATAATTAAAGAAGAATTGGACCCCTCAATGATATAATAGAATAAAAGAATTAAAATCATTAAAGGAATAGAACATGGGGACAACATAAAAAGACAAATCTACAAATTAAAGGCATAGAAGGAGGAGAATTACAGGCCAATGGCATAGACTTGATCTTCCACTGGATCGGAGAAAAAGCTTGCCTAAATTAAGGAAAGATGTATCCAGAAAGGCACACAAAGCACACATACATGCAAAAATTCTCAAAAATTACTTGCAAACCAGATACAGGTATGTAGAAAAAGACCAAGCTTCATGAAGTTGGCTTCATCCTGAGATTCAGAGATGGCTCCACAAAGGTAAGCCAGTAAAGGTAATGAATCGTACAAATGGGCTCAAAGACAAAGCTCACAGAGGTCTGAGTTTGCAGGAAAATGCCTGTGACAAATTCAATATGCCTTCAAAATAAAAGTCCTGAAGAATGGAGTACTGGAATGAGCATACCTCCACACAGTGAAGGCTATCAATGACAAACCCACAGACAGCATCATCTTCAATGGAGAAAATTTTGAAGTTATCTCATTAAAGTTGGGAAAGAGACAGCCCTGTCCGCCATCCCCACTCCTTTCCGTCATCGTACTCAAAGCACAAATGAAAGCAATCAAGATGAAAGGAAAGAAGTACTCATATATAAAATTTCAAAAGTAAAATACAAACTGATGTCAAGTGACTGGGGCAAAGCTCTCTTGTGTTCTCAAAAGAGAAAAAAAGAAAGAAATTTGTTTCCAATTCCTATTTAATGGAAGCCAGCCACCATGCTGAGAGAAAGCCAAGGAACCATATGGAGAGACACTGTATAGGCATTCGGGCCAACAGCTTCTACAGAGTGCCTAGCCAACAGCTAGCTCCAACCGACAGACCTGTGAGTAAAGAAAACTCTAGAAGGTCCCAGCCCACAATGCTAGCGACAGTCCTAAGCCCTGAACTGCACCAGGTGTGGCTTCTCAACTCTCACCATCTAGTTTACAGACACACAGAGCCCTAAGCGGAACTGAGTGGGTATGCCATTAATGTTGGGCTTTCGTTAGCACAGCGAAGGACGAAAGAGACAACAGTTTAACCTTATGTGAGTGTTTGCTTCTTAACACTATTCTAAGTGGTTCTCACAGAGCAGCAAATTTGATGTTCAGGGCTGTTACTAAGATAGGTGTTATAATCCTCATTCTTTGCTGAGGGGAAATTGAGGCAAAGGAGCGGTAGCTTATCATTTATCCATCCATGGAGGTAGCCTGGCCCTGAGGTCATTTACACTTAATAATTATGCTACCTACTCAAAACCAGGATTTTTGAGAAGATAAATAGATTTTTAAATTTAGTTTAATTTTATTTTAAATTAATAAATAATTGCCTATGCTTATGAAATAAAATGTGATATTTACATATGTATCAGTGGAATGATTAAATCAAGCTATTACTATATGAATAATCCTAAATATTTGTTATTTGTGGCTAGAATATTTAAAACCACGTTATTTATTATTAACTGTGTAATTGTGCAAAGCAGGAAATGATCAGAATGTAAAAGCTGTACCTCTGATATCTTCCTCTTCAGCCCCTGCCTGCAGCCGCCACTAATTTTAGCCTTCCTTTCTAGGAGACAGATATTTTTAGACCCCACATCCGAGTGAAACCACAGAGTATTTGTAGCTCTGTTCTCTAATTATTTCAGAGTAATGTCCCCTGGACTCACCTGTCACAAATAACAGAATTTTCCAGGTCTTTTAAAGGTTGCAAAGAAGCATGCTGAGCTACGTCTATGTATTGTATTAGCAAACTTTCTGTTTCGTTCACTCTCTGCCCTCTGACAAAGTGTCCACAGGAATAAACTAAAGACAGGAAGATTTCCTTTGGCTCACAGCTCCAGAGGTTTCTGAGCAGCTGGTTCCATTGGGGCTTCTGGTGAGGAAAAAGACCAACAGAGAGCTACATAGCTTGACTCGGTATCTGGGAAACAGAGTCAGGCAGAAGGTAATGGGGAAGGAGTCATTTCTCTAGGTCCTATATCTTCCAATGAGGCCCACCACCTCCCCCAAAAGGCCACCAGTTTATGAATCTATCCACAGATTAACCTCCTGGTAAGGTTAAAACATTTTTAATTTGATGATTTCCCCAAGCAACCACTACTACCATTTGAGTCTGTTAGGGGGGCCACTGCTAATCTATGGATGGCCCTCTCGGCTGGTTTTTCTTTGTTTTTTGTCTAGAATACTTTGTGTATTTGAAGGATTTTTTGTTGTTGTTGTTGTTTGATAGGAATTTGAGGATCTTTCCATCTATGAGAAGGACAGCATCATGATAGGGATTTCATTAGATATGTAAATCTCTAATTAGTGGGTTAGTGGTGTGACACTAACAGCGTTTCCAGTCCAGGAGTGTTGGGTGTCTTTCCCTCTTCCAGGTTGTCAGCATCTGCTTCTTTTATTAACATTCTGTAATTTTTGTAGTACAGCTTCTCATTTCATTTGTTGTGTTTTCTTTGAAGTACTTCGTGGTTTTGATGGCATCATTAGAGGAATTATTTTATTAATTTCCTTTTCACATGGTTTCTGTTAGTACACAGAAGCAGTACATATTATAGAACATATTGTATAGCACAGAAATAGTACACAGAATTTTTGAATGATTTGTATTTTTCTGTCCTATAGCTTGACTGAAGTAGTTCATCAATTCAAGTAGTTTTTTAAATTTTAATCATTTGTACGCAAGATCTTGTGCCAGTAAATGGAGACAAATCCACTTTCTCTTGTCTTCTTTGCATACTTCACACTTATTTTTGCTGTCTACTTGCTCTGTCTAAGACTTCTAGCATTTTTGTTGAGCGAAAGTGGAGAGAACCGATGTTCTCGTCTGCTCGTCAGCCGCATATGAGAAGCCCTCAACTTTTCACCACTGTGATGTCACATGAGAGCTTATGGTATCTGGCCTGGCCTGCACTTCATCATTCCTCACAGACATAATTTGTTGTAACCTTTTATTATTGTGAAAGGATGCTGAAATTTATCAAAAGCTTTTTTTGAACCTACTGAAATGAACATGTAATTTTAAAAGTCCATTATTTTCTTAATGTCCTGTAAAATATCTATTGATTTCTGTCTCTTCAGCCATTCTTGCCTCTCAGAAACATTTGTTCATAATGTACGGTCTTTTCAGTCTTTTTAATGTGTTGTGAGATTTGGTCTGTTACTTATTGAGGATTTTTGTGTGCATATTAATCAAATTAATATTCCATACTTTTCTTGTAGTGTCATTGTCTGGTTTTTGCATCAGAGTAGTTCTGGCTTAATAAAAGGGAGCCTGAGAGTGTTCTTTTTCCCTGTGTTTTTGGACCAGTTCAAACAAGATTGGCAGCAATCCTCCTCTAAGTGTAGTAGGACTTGCCAGTGAAACCATCTGGTCCCAGGCTTTTCTTTGTTGGAAAATTTTTGACTACTGATTTAATCTCCATACTAATTATCAGTCTGTTCTGACTTTCCATTTCTTCATGATTAATTCTTGGTAGATTGTATGTTTCTAGGAGTTCGCTGAGTTCTTCTAGATTAATCCTCTTGTCCATGCTCAGCTCTTGTCTTTGCACGTCTGCTAGCAGTTGTATTGTCCTCGTCTCTCACTTCAGATTTATTTGTTTTGATTTGCCTCCCTGTTTATTTTAGCTAGTGTAGCTCAGAGTTCCACAATTCTCTTTATTGTTTATTCAAATTTTGTTTTACTGATTTTCCTATTATTTTTCAATTATTTTTTGTTTGTTTGTTTGTTTCTACTCTAAATCTCTGGTGATTTACTCAATATAATAACCTTCAGTTTAGGTTTTTCTTATTTTTCTAATCCTTTAATGTATAAAGTTAGTTTTTGCATTTGACGCACTTCTTTTTGAATGTAGGTTTCTGTCACTATAAAATTATGTATTGCAGATTGAGTATCCCTTATGCTTGGAACCAGAAGTGTATGGGATTTTCAAATATTTCAGAGTTTGGAATATATAATGAGATATCTTGGGAATGAGACCTAAGTCTAAACACAGAATGCATTTATGCTTCATGTACACAAAAGCTGTGGATAACTTCATACGGTATTTTTAGTGTCACTGTGTTTTACTGTGACCTGTCAGAGAAAGTCAGGTGTGGAGTTTTTCACTTGTCGCATCATGCTGGCACCCAAAATTTTCAGATTTTTGAGCATTTTAGCTTTGGATTTACATATTAAGGATGCTCAAACTTGTTTTTCCTACATCCCTTAATTAATTGCATGCTTTACTGTCATTTCCATTTGTCTCAAGAGACTCTCCGATTTCCCCTTTGATTTCTGCTTTGACCAGTTGATTATCAAATGTGGAGGGGGTGGGTTTGTGTAGGTTTTAATTTCTTCTTGTTGGTGATTTTTAATTTTCTTTCAGATACTGAGTTATAGTTTGATTTCTTTGTGGTAGGTATGCTTTGTAGAATTTCATCTTTTTAAATTTGTTTAGATCTGTATTTGACTTTACCTGTGGTCTATGTTGGAAGATGTTCTTGACACACTTTAGAAGCATGAACATTCTGTTGCTGGGGCTGGTTTAGGTGGATTTGGTCTATGGGTGTTGTTCAAGTCTGCTATTTCCTTGCATACTTCCTGTCAAGTTACTCTGTCTATTGTTCAGTAGAAGGAACTGACATCCTTTGCTGTCATTCTATGTCTGTCTAGTTAGTCTTTCTCTGACATCAGTGGGCTTTCTTTAGGCCCTCTGATCCTGTAGCATGTATATTTATAATATGGTGGGTTGATACTTTTATTTCTATGTGATGTCCTCTTTGTTTGTCTTGAACGTTCCTCACTTAAAGGCTATTTTGCCTTTTGCCACCAAATGAACCTCTGCTCACTTTCAGTTACCAGTGTGTATTTCTGGGGGTGGGGGGGCGTTCATCTTATTTGAGCTTTCTGGATCTGGTTGTTTACTTCCTTTCCTAGATATGGGGATTTTCCAGTCACCAGGTCTCTGCAAAAAGATTTTGGTCATTTTTCTCTTCTCCTTCTCAGACTCTAATGCTGTATATTTGCTGGCGCCCCATAAACACCTGAAGGCATCGTCATTATTTTTCTCCTTTTCCTGCTCTGTTTGGATAATTTAAAATGTTTGTCTTCAACTTGAAGAGTTATTTCGTCTGCCAACTATAGTCTACTTTTGAACATTTCTATCATTTTTAATTGAGTTATTGTATTCTCTCCCAAGATTCCTGTTTGGAATGTTTTCCATCTCTTTGTTGAAATTTTAACTCTGTATTTTGTTCTCCCAATGCGGGTCTCGTATTAATCACAGCGAGTTTTTCAGCTTGGGCCAGCAAGCACACTTTGTTCCAGTACAGTGAAGGTTTCACTGTCAGATTCCTAATTCGAATATATTATCACACAAAGAGACCTGGTAGAACATGTGCTCCCCACCCCCACCCCCAAACTTCACAAACCCAGCCTCTGTTATCTCATTGCTCTTAGCACTGTCTTCCAAGTTCCAGCAACAGTGTAACAGGCTCTGAAAACTCAGCGACTTTCCTAACTCTCCCAAACTCTCCACCCTCCTCCAATTAAACTCAAAGGCATAAAAGCCACACAGTCAGGTCCGTTACAGCAAGCGCAATCACTGGTATCAGTTTCCATTCTGTGCTTTCTGTTGCCACAAAACACTAATCAAAAGTAATTTTGGGTGGTGGGGGGTGGTTAATTTGGTTTATAGGTTACAGTTCAGGAAAGCCAAAGCAACAACTTAAGGCATGACCTGACAGAGAGACCATACAGGAATGCTGCTTCCTAACTGTTCCCAGGCTCACGCTCACCTCCCTTTATTATATAATCCAAGCCTACTTGCCTGGGAGGATGGGGCATGATGGTCCTGTCCACAGTGGGCTGAACCTTTCGATATCAATTAGCAGTCAACAAAATGCCTGCCGGTCAATCTGGCATAAGCTATACCTCAGCTGAGATTCCCTCTTTCCAGGTATGCAAAGTTGACATCTCAGTTTAACCATCACAAGGCCTCTGTGAGAATAAGATGGAAGAGCAATGGAGAACGATATCAGATATCAGTCTCTGGCTTGAAATGCATGGGAACATGTATACACATACTTACAAATACCACATATATAGACACATGAGACAGAAAATTTAAAAAGGTTCTATTTACCTTAGCTTAACATCAGACTGTAAGTGTGTTTTATTTTTGGTTCTCCACTAATTTAGCATTATATCTGGAATAGACTAGGTACTTAATAAATGTTTGATAAATGAATATGTTTTACAGTAGTTAAATTCCAATATGTTCTTCTATTATTCAGGCCCACCGATATTTAGCCAGTAGGCATTTATTGTCTACTGCAGGCCGTGTGACGACTTATCCTGTCAACACCACGTCCTCATGGAACTTGAGGTTTAATTGCAACTCAGGTTTTTAAAAACATGTGAGCGATACCCATAAATGCAAGGAAATGAAGAGGCGTTGCATGAATAGATATTCAAGATGGAAGTCAAATAAAATCTAACGTTCAAGCATCATATCTTCTGTCATATGCAGAATCCACTTAAATGTAAATATCTGTAAAATATGGACGAGGAGATGGCTCAGCCAGGTAAGAGTTTGTCTTGAGGGCACGAGGGCCCAAGCTCAGATCCCCAGCACCACTGTAAGCGGAGGGCAGGGGAATGCACCTGTGTTCCTTTCCTTAGGAGGCAGAGACAGCTAGATCCCTAGAGCAAACTGGGCAACTGTCTATCCAAACCGGTAAACCCCAGGTTCAGTGAGAGACTACACCTCAAAAAGTATGGGCGATTAAAGATAACCAAAGTTAACCTCTGACTTCTGCAGGGACACACACACGTGTGTTGGAAGGGAAACTGGGAACCAAGACAGGGAAAAGGAGAAGAAAAAAAAGTGTATTTTTCTCATACGAAGAAATTAGATTTGAAATTCAGACGTAGGCAGGTGCACATGCACACACACACACACACACACACACACACACCATACTATAAAAGCAGAATTAGTTCGTTGGAAGGAGGTGGGGAAAGCCAATGGAGAGCGATCATGAGCCACAACTACAATGGTTTGTTTGCATGTAATGTGTTTGAAAATATGATGAAAGCCATAATTTCAAGCCAGTTCAGAATCAATAAGATAATAAAGGGTCACACAAAAAGGAGTGTCTGTTGGGGTATATAAGCATAAAGATGAACTTGAGGGATAGTAGAAATGCCAGTGGATAATAGGAAGTGGGTTCAGTATGCCAGAGGAAAAGAAAAAATCAGAATGAGCGAGGTCACCCAGGGGCTGTATTTTACCCCGATGAGAAGCCATCTGAGGGTTTACAGTCGAAACTGGAGTGATTTGACTGACGCTTTTAAAAGTTGAGGAGACACCATGTAGACAATGGGTTGATGGACATAAGTGAATCTAGAAACTTGTTTAGAATCCATTGTAAAAACCAAGGAAGGGGAATAATTAATATTCAGGACAGGGTGACAGTAGCTGTCAGATGGAGACTGGGCAGGTATCAGGTAGTTTTACTCAGCAGAGTTTCCTGTTGTATTAGTATGAGGGAGTAAGGGGTGAGTGGAGTCATGGTCATGAGGGAGTGGTAAGGGAATGTTTCATTCTGATTGAAGCACCAAATGGTGGCAGTGCCATCTGACAAAGGGCAGAAGATGGCGGTGGTTAAGAGCAAGTTAGAGGATTAATAAGTATTTCCTTTCTTGTCACTCTGATGAAATGCTTGACAGAAACAAGGGAAGGGAGAGTCATTTGGGCTCAGAGTTTCTGAAAGTTCTGCACCATGGAGGAAGAAACGGGAGGTGCAGAAGTGCCTGCTACAGGAAGCAGAGCTGGAGAAGGGCATTTTAGACCCAGTACAGCCTTCAAAGGCATACCCCTAGAAACTTACACACCCCAGCTAGCTTCCGTCCCTCAACCATTCAAAACAAGAACCGGTGGGAGACATTGTATGCTGAGTTTGTAACAGCAGAAATGCAGACAGTAGCTAAAGGCACGGCGCCAGACACTTCAAGAGCACACAGTGGTAATTGCTGAAGGTCTCTAAGTGCAGTTATGTACACTAGCACACCCATTTTGTTTAAGGGGCATGAAGAGGTTAAAGAAGTCTGAGGAATGTATCCACAGATGTTTTAAAGAGGAGGATTTAAGAGAACGATCCACTGTTGGATTTTTTTTCTTTAAATGGTTCCTGTTTGTCCTGTAGGCTCTCACCCTGGATTTGCTGCCCCAGCTGTTCTATCCATGCAACTGTCCATAATTAGGATAGAGCGAGTTATTAATCAGTCATGTTTAATTAAACTCAACAAAACCAGCCACACACAAACTAATAATTGATTCTGTGTAAGGTCTTTGTGGGACATAGGTCCAAAGAAGAAACAGGCCCTGCCATCAAGGGACTGTACAAGTGAGACCCCTGAATAGAGGATCGGAATGTTGTAAGGGGCAGACGAGAGAGGGGCACCGTGACAGGACACGGCATCTGCCCGACAGAAGGGTGTGAACTGGCTCTTGAAGGATGGATGGAGGTTGTGAGGGAAATGGTCCTCCAAACTAAAGGCTCAGCCCGAAGGAGGGCAAAGAGGTGAGGGACGGTCAGTACACGGACAGAGAGAGGTGCAAGAGAGTCCCGAACACAGCCAGGTTCTGTGCGTGCTGCTGGGGGCTTAACTGGTCTTTTAAAATCTGCTTTCTTTTCCACGATATGGCGGTCAAAGCATCTTTCTAACAGGCTCCTCCCGAGATGGAAACGACAATGGATCAGGAGTTCTGAACACAGTTTCTAGCTCAGAGAAAGTGCCATGAGCCACCTGTGGAGAGGCATGGGGGAAAGGAAGCCAAGGGCTTGGAACCAAGGCTTTGAGTGCCATGCTAAAGATTTTCAACTTTACTCTGTGGGCCGCAACGATTTGCCAAAGGGTTATTAAACAGCAAAGTGGCGTGCGTGGAAATGTCAAATCTGATTCTGACTGCTTCATGCAGAAAAATAGGAAAGCAGGTGACCAGGGTACAGCTGTAGGATCTCCTCACACAGGTGACCAGGGTACAGCTGTAGGATCTCCTCACACAGGTGACCAGGGTACAGCTGTAGGATCTCCTCACACAGGTGACCAGGGTACAGCTGTAGGATCTCCTCACACAGGTGACCAGGGTACAGCTGTAGGATCTCCTCACACAGGTGACCAGGGTACAGCTGTAGGATCTCCTCACACAGGTGACCAGGGTACAGCTGTAGGATCTCCTCACACAGGTGACCAGGGTACAGCTGTAGGATCTCCTCACACAGGTGACCAGGGTACAGCTGTAGGATCTCCTCACACAGGTGACCAGGGTACAGCTGTAGGATCTCCTCACACAGGTGACCAGGGTACAGCTGTAGGATCTCCTCACACAGGTGACCAGGGTACAGCTGTAGGATCTCCTCACACAGGTGACCAGGGTACAGCTGTAGGATCTCCTCACACAGGTGATCAGGGTACAGCTGTAGGATCTCCTCACACAAGTGACCAGGGTACAGCTGTAGGATCTCCTCACACAGGTGACCAGGGTACAGCTGTAGGATCTCCTCACACAGGTGACCAGGGTACAGCTGTAGGATTTCCTCACACAGAAAGCAGGTGACCAGGGTACAGCTGTAGGATTTCCTCACACAGAAAACTTCTCCAAGACTATACAATGTGTTTTGTTTTATATTTTCACTGATTCATTTTACATAAATTGAATGAGTCACGGAGTGATTTATCACGGTGTAAAGAGGCGACAAGCAAGCGCACCCATTGAAGGAAATGCTTTCAGTTTTCTTGAACAGTGCTACAGTGGAATTCATGCGATGGAAAAATAGCACACTCAACTTACACAAGACTCATCAAATAAGACAAATTCCAAATTCCTGTGTGGTCACATTATTATTTTTTTTTAGGTGAGTGGTGTCTTTCAAATTTCTGGCACTAGTTTCTTAGCTTGATTTGGATTTGAAACCTGCAGATTATCTGAAGAGAGTTGCACTTCCATGATAGTGCTGAGATGTTGGGGATCTGGTTTGTAAGGCAAGCTTAAAAGTCACCAACAGAAATCACTGTGACTCTCTTATGGCTTTTCCGACTGATGGAATCCCCAAAGTGGTGACTTCTTGGCCATTTGCTTTCTTAAGTTCATGCCTAAAATTATTTTTTTTCCCTTTTCACACTTTCCTCTTCGCTTGTCACTGTGGTATGGAGGTCTTTAATTGTGTCCTTGCTGAAGGGCCTTCGCTTAATGTGCAGGTCTGTACTGTTGGGAGGTGGGGGAGTCTTTGTAAGGTGGAGTCTTACAAGAAGTCTGTATGTCATGAGGGGCAGGCCCTTAAAGGAGTTGTTGGACTTAAGGCCCATTTTATTCTTTTTCTCTCTGACCATGAGATGAGTTGTTCTATTCTGCCATATACCTGACTTCATTGCCATCTGATACCCTACTAGAAACCTAGAAACAGTGTGTGTATCTGGTCAGTTATAGATTAGAGCCTCTAAAACTGTGACCCAAAATGATGGCCTTGTTTTCTTTATGAGTTGATTATCTCTTGCAGACAGAAGGACTAATATAAAGGTCCTTAGGACTAATACAAAGGTCTTTATGTTATTGCAGGTATAAACTCAGACTCACGTAGGACCCCTTTGTGGTCTCCATTTTACTCCTTGAGTCCTAAAAAGAATGTTATAAAAGAAATAATTCTGGCCCCACTCATTTTCTTCTGTCCATTGATGCTCTTGGCCCAGTATGTGATCACTTGTTTGCTTCTGCCGCTATTAGCTGCCGTGATGATGAAGGGAGGATCTTGCCTTGTATCAGATTCACACTCAAACCCCCAACGAGGAACTAGACATACCTTCCTCCTTTGTCTGTTGGCAGTCACAGGCATTTCTTTGCAGTGACTCAAAACTAACGTGCTTGTTCCGCTGTTAGCACAGTCAGTTAATAGCCTCATTTCTGCATATTTGATCCTAAAAAGGCTGACAGAGGAGCATGGGGCTTTGGATATATTTTTGCTGCCCCTTACTGTAATGCTCTGCAGCCAGGGTATGAAATGCAACTTCTCTAAGCCATGGCGAAGGTCTTCAGCAGTTGCTCTACATGCAGCTTTCACAGACGGAGCAGGGGGAACTTCTGCTCTAGCTGTTTTCTGAGGCGGTTGTTCTCAGGATTAAGAACTCTGATTAAGGTGGCTATAGCATCCTTCATGTACGTTTGGAAGCACTGACCTCATTTAAAGGCTTCTTTCTGACTGTGAGGTTTGGCTCAAATGGATGAGTTTGTTCCAGGGCTTGATATAGGATTCCCCTGTGTATGCTGTGAATACCATTGGTTAATAAAGTAGCTGGCTTGGCTTGATAAGGTAGAATAGAGCTAGACAGGGAAAACTAAAGTGAATGCTGGGAGAAAGAAGGATGGAGTCTAGAGAATCCATGTAGCCTCGCCAGAGACAGAGGCCGGAACTCTACTGGTAAGCCACAGCCATGTGGTGATACACAGATTAGTGGAGATGGGTTAGTTTATAATATAAAAGTTAGTCAGAAATACGCTTAAGCTATTGACCAAACAGTATGGTAAATAATATAGTTTCTGTGTGGTTATTTTGGGAATCTGGGCAGCTAGGAACTAACAAGTGGCCTCCTACAACAAGGGCCCGTCTGTATTGGGCTAGTAAATGCTTAACCACAGCGTCTGAGACAGCGAGACTGCCCTGGACTGTTGTGTTGGCTGAGTCACTATAGGTGTTAATACTCCTCTGTGTCATGTCAGGTTATCAAATGACATCATGGGATGGACAATAGTCTTGTTATTTAGTAGTTCCACCGTACAAATGCAGCACACAGAAGCAACTTCATGAAGCATGGATGGTAGAATCACGTGGTAAAAGAATAAGAGAAAGGTTTAGTTTGGTCGTGCGTTAGCTTTGCTTTTAGTAAAGTGCATTTGGCGGCAAGTTTGTGTCATTCAAAGAGTTAAAAATAGCATGTGAAATGCCTGAGAACTTGGCAGTGTTGGCCAGCTGATCCCAGGGAACTGGCCCACTTCCTTTGCCTTTGTACACACAGATGACCAGTTCGACAACCTCTGTGGCTTAGGGGAGAAATTGCCACAGCCCTATAACATCGTTTTGTTTTTCTCTTTAGCTCAGTTATTACTACCAGAGAACTCAACAAACCAGAGACAGTCCTGTCAGTCCTGACTCCCAGAGCAGATCGTCTGGACCAGTGCTGAGAAACTTCAGTGGAGCTTAAGTAATTCTGTAATTCTGAACTCAGTTATTCAGAAGCAACTTAAAGAGGATGGACGCAGTCATTGTGCTAAACATCACTCATGTATGCTATTCTAGTCACAGTGGTGGGATGAGACACTTTGATATTAGGCACATAATAAAAGCTTTCTGCGTTATCATTGCTTTAAGAGTACGCTTCCAGTGCCGTCACTGGTAATTTATTCATCTGCTCATTCTTTGTAATTTTCCTGGGTTCTTTTGTATTCCAGAGTGCTGTGTTAGTTATAGCTTATTCAAAGCAAACTCGCCCCTTCTGTCCCAAAGGTCAAAGTCTAGTGCAGAAACAAATGTATAATTTCCCAGATTTGACAATTATATGACACACAAAAGTCACCAGAAAGGTCAACCGCGCCTCCTGCGGAGCCGCACGGCTCTTCTGAAATCATATCATGCGTGATCACACATCTCCCTCATTACTAACCTTGAAGGGTTCGGATCACACCTCCAGTTCAGTCAGCTGACACCGGAGATGGAAAAAGATGATGGGAAAAGATGGGAAAGACACAGTATTCAGAGGATGACTAGAACCTTGGAAGACCCAAACAAAGTTCCTCAGAGGAAATAGTGGTTAGGTGGTCATTTTAAAATATGGTGGGCAGCTCCTAGGGAGTGGCCATGGACCTAACCAGAAGGCAACCAGTCTCCGTGTTTGATCTCTTTGTATTGTTTGCTGCTTGCAGACCTGGAACAAGAGAATCGTCTCCAGAAGACTACAGGTCACTACATTAGGAAAATGGCATTGAAGCTGTGTCTGTACGGGGTGGTTAGTCTTGTCGACTTGATGGAATTCCGCATCGCCAGGGAAACAAACCTCTGAGCATGTCTGTGAGGGAGTTTGTAGAATAGACAAAAATGAAACGGGATGTCCACACCAAGTGAGGGAGGCGCTGCGCTGTGGCCTGGTAGCCTGGAATGAACAAGGAGCTGGAGGAGGCAAGCTGAGCAGCGAATCCACTTCCCTCTGCTTCCTGACTGCAGGCGCTACCCCAGTTCCTGCTGCCAGCTTTGCCAGGATGGGCTGTACCCTCTAATGGTGAGCCAAACCAACCCTTTGCTTAGGTGACTTTTGCCGAGCATTTGTCACCACAAGCACAAAGCAACTGAGAGAGAAACTTGATAGTGAGAAGTGGGGCCGCCGATGTGGTGAACCAGACCATGCAGTCTGTAGACCTTGGGAGCTGGTTTTCAGGAGGAAACACTGTTCAGGAAAGGCCCGGGAACACCATAAACAGACATTAATGAGCTGTTCTGGTGAGAATGGACCGTATCCCCTGGAAGTGTAAGACAGAATAAACCCTTCCTTCCTTAAGCTTCTTTGTAAGGCATGCATTGGGAGCAAATGTTTAGTGAAGTACTAGGAAGACACACAGACACACAGACACACAAACACACACACACACACACACACACACACACAACCACCCCCCCAATAGTGGCAACGTGGACAGATACAGAGTAACTTTCTTTCAAAATACTGAATTGAAAAGGAGGCTGTCAAGGCTACAGGGCAGGAAGGCCTGACTATTCTCACCAGGTTTTGGTGGGAGGCAGAGTATGTGTATTCTGGGGAAATAACTCTCTCTGACTGACATTTATCTAACGGCCCTATTTCTTCCTTTATTCTTGCCTCACCTCCACCCCCACCCCACAAAGGGAGATGTGTGTTCTCATTCTGATTTTCTACGCTGTCTTGTTCTCCTCTTAGGTTAGTCTTAGAGATATTGTGACCTCTTTTAATGTAGGTAAAGGAGAGAATTTTTTAAAAAATGAATACCCTAAAATATTATTCAGGTGCGTATTCTCCCTCCTTGGGTAATTAATAACTTAGGAAATACACATGGCTGCATTGCCATCAATTCCACTGGGAAAAGGTTGGAGAAAACTGACCAACATCCTAGGACATTGGCTGGCTTCTAAGAACACTGTTAGAGAGTTGAGTTGAATGGTTTTCCAGGATTGGCATTGCTGATGAAGGTCCCCACTCTTCTAGGTGACACAGGGTAGGTACTCAGAAGGATGAAGAAGGGAGGAAGGACAGTGACCAGGGCGACAGTCAGACTCCAGAGCCAACACATAAGAGGGTTGGGTCCTGTCTGCTTTGGAAAAAGAGATAGCAGGGATTTCAAGTGATTCTGCTTATTCCGAATGCTCCTATGATAGAATATGGATCGCTTCCAGCCTGCAATACTACAAGTGTAACACGAGAACTTTCTATGGCTTTGTGTTTCCCATGGGGAGACAGCGCCTAACCCCCGCTGCTTGAACTGTAGTAAGAAGATGGCATGGGTTGTTACAACGCACAGCAGAGGGTGCACAGCACTCCTAGGCATCTCGGGGGTGTGACAGATGACAGGGTAGTTATGGTGGATGAGCATCCTGAGGCAGAAAAAGACCTCAGAACAAGACTGAACCCCCAGGTGGAGTCTTGAGTGGGAGCCCTTCTCTACACTTCTCTGTCTGTTTCCTGGCCTATGGAAAGGGCTAATAACCAGCTCTTCACAGCTGGACCCTGTCATTGCTCACAGAGACCTGGACTGAGAAGGTGGCACTGGTAACCATCACACTGGGTGAAGATATGATGTCATTGATCGTACAGAAAGAGCAAAAAGCATTCTACATGGCAGCTCCGGGTCCCATGAAGTTCTTTTTAACATGGGAAGAAGGAGGACAGGGTCAAGATTTGTAAGAGGGCACTGTGTGAGACTAAGCAAGACTTGAGAATAAATCAATATAAAGACCACATACCCGCCCCTTACAAATCTGTATGTTCCTGAAGAACTGGGGTCTTAGCAAGTTAAATGAAATGAAGCATTTTCTCTGATCTTCCCACTCCTGTTGGCTGATAGTGATCTTATTTCCTTCTAGATCTTATTCTTTTCCTGCCCGTTTGACAGCAAAGGGCTTCATGTTTGGGGGTGGTTGTAGCACTAACTCTAATTGTTCTCAATAATAAAACTCGGAGTTAGCTATAGGGGTAAAAACTGAGGGATCAGAGAAGCAGTGCAGCCAACCACTGGAGAGACCTTTTACCTCTATCGAATCCTCGGACCAAAAAGGCGATCCTGTCCTCAGACTATGTCCTCTGACTGCATCCCCAGACTGGCTGCTTCAGACTGCTGCCTCTGACAGCATCCTCAGGCTGCAATGAGGTAGTAATGGTGCATGACTTCAATCCCAGCACTAGAGAGGAATACAAAATGGGAGGAATCAGCTTTCACTCACAGTCTCATTCTGAGATTCCTGGAGGCAGGACCGCCATTTCTGACTGAGGTAGAGGTAGGAGCCAGTGACTGGTTGTTTTGCTTTTCTGACCTTCAGGTTGAATCACAATTTCTGTCTCCGGGTTTTTATTAATCATGCTAAGTTAGTACTCTATATGACTGTTAATATCATGACAAAATGTTTAAAATACATATATATTAATCTTATAAATTTTGAAATAATATTTATGTCTTAAGAAAAACAGTTACAGGGTCAGTATCAAACCAAGGAATTATGAGATTAATGGCAATAAAATAATTCTTAAATTTTTGGTTTTCTTCTGTCCCATATCATGTGGATCTTCTGATATGAGCCAGAGATTTTGGATTTTACTTTAACAAACGTGCTTGGATTTAGAAAATGAGAGATCCACACTTCAACTCAGCCAGTTTAAATCTTTAATTAGACTGGGACTATAAAAGATCGTTTGCATTATATGTCTGTAGAGAAGAACATCTGAAATAAACATTTGGGAAGATTTATCAAATTTTATTCCATTGGAAATGTGATACACCAAAAAATCAATTTATTTTTTTTTCTTGGGACATTTTCTTTTCTGGATGATTTGTCCTTTTTCTTCAGATGCCTCATTTGTCCAGTGGTCATTGGAGTCCTTCACTGGATGCTTTTATTCTCCTGAAAAGACAGAAACAAAATCCTTCTGCAGCCCTAATTTTGGGGAGATTCTTTTTGACAAGTTATATTTGATCAAATAAAAAGCATTTGCTAGTTTTATAGATTAGTTTAGATTAAACAACCATGGTGCTTAATGAACTATCATCTCTTCTAATTAAGAAGTTTCTCTTGTTCAAATCGAATCTTTATCAATTTTGATTTATGGTTTCTCCTGAAATGTTTGTTTTATTTTCTAAAACAGTTCTATCATCCAGAGTAGTATGGTGTCTAACAGTAGGCATTAGGTTCTTTAATTGCTCTGGGAAGTTTTCTCCACGATGACAGGAAACAACTGAACCAAATTTGGCTTTATGTGAGAGGCCCCGCAAGGCATTTCCCAATGGCAAAGGGTTAACTGGAATGTTCAGTGCCTGCCTTTGCCACATGTTTTGCATAATCTAGAAGGAAGGGGCATTCTGAATGGATTATTTTTAGAAAAAAACATTGTTTTTAGGAACACCCTGTTTACGATCGATCCCTTTTAAGGTGATCTTGTTTGTCATAATCGAAACACTTGACATTTCAATTTTTCTTCAAAACTCTGGAAATCACCTCTTCTATCCAAGTATCACCATGGTCATGAAATTCAAAATTGATTGTATCTCAGATCCATTCATCCAAGGACTCCAATCTTTCCTTTAATGGCCTAATTATACTTTTACATTAAGAATTAGCATTTTCAAAGCCAGAGATTCAATTATTCTTCGTCTAGCTTCCGAATGTGGTATCATTCTATTTACTGCTGATGTCAATCTTTGTAAGAAATCAGTGACGTTTCTTTCGGGCCCTGTATGACTTTGGTAAATGACTCAATCTTCTTTCCTACTTCTCCAGTTCTGTCCCAAACATTCAAAGCCACTGTATAGCATCAATCCAGGATGTGGTCAAAGTATAGAGATTGCCTATGTAAATTAGCATAATCTCCCTCTCCAAGAAGTTGATCTTGGAGATTGCCATACCTCTAGCCTTATTTTCCTGTTCAATGAATGGCCTAGGCCTCGTTTTTCCAACAGGTCCTCCACTGTAATTGAGGACCAGGCTACAAGGCTGCTGCAACCAAGTCTTTCCAGTCTTGAGGAATAGTTTTATTACAAGTTGACCATGAGTTTAACATTTGTTTCACAAAAGGTGAATGCTTGCCATATGGGACTATCACTTCTTTGAATCTCCTTAAAATCAACATAGGTGTCCACTTACCTCTTGCACAGCCTTCAGGACATCATCATTTGACAGTTGCTTCTCTAAGGTTACTGGATATACTAAGTTTGGTTGTTTGAAAACTTTAGACTATTCCTTCCTTTCTAGCCTTATAATACAATGCTGAAATTGGTTCTCTTTTAAAGTTCTCTGTTTGGATCAGAATATCTCTATGATCTGTTTTACTAAGTTTTTCTAAGGCCTGTATCTTGGCACATATTAAACAACCTTTTTAAAGAGATAAACTAAGAATTATCAAAATGATAGCAAGGATTATCAAAATGATAATTAACAGTATGTCAATCCAGTTAGGCTGATTATCCCTTCATTTTTTAAAAAAATTTATTTATTTTTTTAAATGACCTTTTCTAATTTCACATACCAATCCCAGTTCACACTCCCTCCCCTCCTCCCACTCCCCTCACCTTCCACTCCAGCCCCTATTTGCTCCTCAGAGAGGGTAAAGCTTCCCATGGGGAGTCAACAAAGTCTAGCACATCACTCTGAGGTAGGACCAAGGCCCTCCCCCGAGTATCTAGGCTGAGTAAGTTTTCCCTCCAAAGAAAATGGTCTCCAAAGAGCCAGTGCAAGCACTAGGGATAAATCTCCGTCTCACTGTCAATGGCCCCAAAGACTGCTCAAGCCACACAACTGTCACCCACATTCAGAGGACCTAGTTTGGTCCTATGCAGGTTCCCCCGCTGTCAGCTTGGAGTCAGTGAGTTCCTACTCGCTCACGTGAGCTGTTTCTGTTCGTATCCCCATCATGGTCTTGACCCCTTTGTTCATATTATGGCTCCTCCCTCTCTTCGACTGAACTCTGGGAGCTTGACACAATACTTAGTTGTGGATCTCTGCATCTGCTTCCATCAGTAGATTTATGAAGGCTTATGATGGCAAGGTAGGCATCAGTCTGATTACATGGGAAGGCCATTTCAGGGCCTTAGCTGTTATCCCTTCATTTAATTGTTCCATTTTAAAATCATGCATTGCATCATCATATAGAGACCTAACTTTCTCTACTGTGTTTCCCCCATTTTTTTTAATGTGGAAAAACACTCCTTTTTTTTAACTAATTCCTCCCTTCAAGAATTCCCCGTTTTCTCACCAAATCTGCTGCCGATGACAATGAAGATGGGAGACGGGCTCTGACTGCGGCTGCACAGAACAGTCAAAGCCTGACCAGATTTCAAGACAGTTACCGAGTTTGGCAGCAGTCCAAGATGGGGGTCCAGGGATGGCCCAACGGGGGAGAGAAAAGGAAAACTTAGCCAGTTGGGTAGTAACTCCAACCGCCTATGCCGGCAGCTGCAAAACCACAGCAAGAGGTTTTTCATGAATTAGTACCCCAAAAGCTGGATGCCAAATGTAACGTGAGTTCTTATCTATCTTAATAAATAAAAACCTGGAGTCAGCTATTAGGGGGTGAAAGCCGAGTGATCAGAGAAACAGTCAACCATCCACTAGAGAGACCTTTTATCTCTACCAAATCCTCAGACCAGAAGGGTGATCCTGTCTTCAGACTGCCTCCTCAGACTGCATCATCCCTGACTGCATCCTCAGACTGCATCATCCCTGACTGCATCCTCAGACTGCATCCTCAGACTGCATCCTCAGACTGCATCCCTGACTGCATCCTCAGACTGCATCCTCAGACTGTACCTCAGACTGCATCCTATGACTGCATCATCTGACTGCATCCTCAGACTGCATCCTCTGACTGCATCCTCTGACTGCATCCTCTGACTGCATCCTCAGACTGCATCCTCAGACTGCATCCCTGACTGCATCCTCAGACTGCATCCTCAGACTGTACCTCAGACTGCATCCTATGACTGCATCATCTGACTGCATCCTTAGACTGCATCCCTGACTGCCTCCTCAGACTGTCTGCTTCATACTGCTGCCCCACACTGCAATGAGCTCCTGTCTCCTCCCACCTTATATCCATTCCTCTCTCCACCCAGTCATATCACTCCTGTCTCCACCTCCCTAGTGCTGGGATATGGGATCCAAAGTGCCAGGATCACCTTTGTGTGAGCTCTGTTACTCTTTTAGACTGAATCACTTCCCTGTAGCCCAGGGTGGCCTTGAACTATCAGAGATCCATTTGCCTCTGTCTTCTGAGTCCTGGGTTTAAAGGTGTGTGCCTGCACTCCCTGGCCTCCAGTGGCTTAGCTCTGCACTCTGATCTTCAGGCAAGCTTTATTTGTTAAAACACAAACAAAATATCACTCCAGACTGTTGCGTCAAATCTTCCTGGCAGGCAGAACAGTGACACTTTGGATGCAAGAGTTAAAGGTCCGGTGCCGAGGCTTAGAGAACCCAGGCTTTAGAGGAGTCAAAGAGAGAGCTTCTCTTCCTGGCTGTCTCCCTCGACTTCCAGCATTCTGAGGTATCCTACCAGGTAACCTCAGGCAGGTGCTAGAGCTGGGAAGCTCGGGGACTATGCTCAGCTACATTCACACTTCTAAGGGTGAAATCAGTTACCAACCATAGGACCAAGGGTCCCAGGGCCTAACTTCATTCATCCATTTTCTCCTTCCCGATATGAACTAGAAGAGCAGTTCTGGAAGAGAAGGAGTGTGGTTCCGGTCCCAGAAAACACGAAAGGAGGTCATTTGCCCCCAAGGCATTTCGATGGAATCCTGTTGGCGCTTTCTCCTGGCAGACGTTAGAGAAGTCTGCTAGCTGAATCAGCTTGTCAATACCTCGTAAAACACAGCTTTGCCTGCTGCATTTGGTGAGGGGCCGGGTGAAAGACTTCTCTTTGTTTCAAACGGGAAGTCCGAAAGGCTCACAATCTGCAGATCTGAGGCCATCTGCACGTGCAAGGAAGTGACCTTCTTCCCTGACGTCCAGCACACTAGTCACTTTCTAAATGACGCGCAGGACTTGGGACCTTCTGCAGTAGTTGAGTGTGTGCTCATGGCACTTTGATCATGTGACTGTATCTATCTCCAGATAAACTTGGGATCTTTATGTTAAACGAACCCTTGAGAACCTAATGAGGGGAATTGGTACCTTTCTCCAGCAATGGGCACAGAAATAGAGTATTTTCAAGTCCATCTCAGAGAATTACAAACTCTGGTTTAGAAACACTGATCATTAAATGAAAGGCAATGCTGCCTTGGTTTAGGAAATCTTGCTGCTGGGTACTGGATTTTTGTGAATATTATCTACATCAAGCATGCAGCTTTTGCTCTGGGATTTTTTTTTTATAAACCCAGAATATTTTTAAAATATCCTTTGTAGTGGAGTCTCTGTTTACTGAGACTATAGGAAACTTACACTGGAGTCCATTCTAACATTAGAGACCACGGTCCCCATCATCTAGACTCACGGAAGCGTGACTCCAAAAGCCTTTATTCATCATCCCTCTCTCTCTCTCTCGTCTTCATGTTTTATGACAAATGTCTAATCTGTGACTGATTTGGTGTGGGAGGTCCTTCTGTCTATGTGTTGATTTATTGGTTAATAAATAAAGAAAAGTGGTCTCGCCTATAGCATGGGAGGAGGAAAGCGGAGTCAAGAGAAGTCATGGATCCGTCGCCTGAGACAAACACCACCATGGAGCCACTGCCGGAGATAGACGTGCTAAAACTTTGCCGGTAAGCCACGACTGTGTGGTGATATTCAGATTAATAGAAATGGGTTAAATTAAGATGTAAGAGTTAGCCAATAAGAAGTTAGAACTAATGGGCCAATTGCAACTAATACAGTTTCTGTGTGGTTGTTTTGGTTCTGGGTAGCTGGAATAAACAAGCGATCCTCCTTGCAACACTGATTGTTGTCCATCAGGAAGAAAAATAAGCAAGAACTTAGGAAAAAAATCCCAATGATTTCTCTGTAATTTTGGGTGGTATGATTGGGAATTATTTCTGCAACCAAAGAATATTTGGGAATAAGAATGATAAAAAATGAGTGAGTTGAATAATACACACTTTTCCAATCATATTTTTAAAATGGTGTACTCACCCAGAGGTCTAGGAACAATCAGTTAACATGTGCCGTGTTTACTCAGTGTAGGTAACAAGATACAAACAGATCAACTGTTGGGAACGTGTTAAACACTTGCACAATAGTCTGTACACGGAGGGGAGCTAACATAGAAAACCAGGGTCAGTTTTGTGGGTGTTCAAGTGTGCCCTCTGCTGGTCACTTTGGGGAAAAGCACAGAGCATTTACAGCATCGGTCCTCATCCTTTTCCCAAGAGTGTCGTTCATTCTCTATGTGCCATACACAGTCAAATGTGTACAATCTGATGCACCTGTCTCTGTATATCTGTGTGTATAAGATGTTCCACCAAAACACCCAGCATATAAACAGCAAAAATGTCAGAAAAAATACACCAGGCAAAATTTTATATTTTTAAAATCAAATTTTGATAGCTAATTTGGATCAATTGAATGAGGTGGATGTGTTCATTGTTAAAATGACATAGCAGTTTAGAACTTGGGTGATAAATACATTATTCATTTTAGTCTCATTTATCTCAGAGTCAAGAAAACTGAAGTTTCTAGACTTTAACATTCAGTGGAAAAGAAAACTGGGGGAAAGGACAGCAAACAATTGAGATTCCATTTCTAGTGAATTTGTTATGTGTGTGTGTGTGTATTTTCATAGTGAACAATGGTCACCGATTTGACAAAGGACACATTCAAGAGCTAATGTATACTATTTACAGAAGGATTCATATTAGGATTAATTGTTGTTAATGACTGAAGCTCTGAAGGAGCGGACAGTGAACTAAAAACAGACATGAGGAAAGCCGATCCAAGACCTTCACAAGATTTAAGAGTATGGAGTTCCAGTTAGAGCCTGGTACGGTTTGGAAGATCAAAGACACAAGAAGGCTAAGGCATGCTGGGCATGAATAAAGAATTAGTAGACAGAAATGCCTGATCTTAAAAGACCTAGTGATTAGCAGGAAGAGTACAGCGTCATGTCATACTAGCTGCCTGTGCTGTTTTCATGCATCAAGCATGGGGGAGGGGTGTGCTTCCCCATCAGCAGGACTTCCCCAGCGGTGGAGATGCTCAGGGCTGGTTCCAAAGAGCAACTTCAGCAGGAAGTGCGGCAGATGGTGGAAAAGACAGGAAGGTGACTGTACCCAGTCTCTGGAAGATGACATGGTTGTTTTTGTCAAGGCAGTCAGGCAGCTTCTATGCTTTTCCTTATGCCACATAAGTAGCCTCCGCCCTACTTTGAAAACTGTTTGACGACAATTTCCTTTTAACACCAGGTGACAGTTCTGGATACTGAACTATGTTTAGGAGGAAGGTTTTTTCCCTTGGTTCTTGCCATTTTCACTGATTTTAATACAAATCAAGAAGACTTCAATGACACACATTTATACCAAATAATTAGGCAGAGAATAATTTTAAGATTCGATCCTAGGACCTAGGACCTAAAACCTTCCTACTTTTTGTTTGTTTCGATGCAGTGATCATTGCTTTGGTCCCATCTGTTGTGATGCGATTATAAATCCTACATGGTGGTCATCTAGCCGGCGTGACCCAGAGCTGTACTAGTGAGACAAGATCGGAGAACATCACTCAGAACTTGCCGTTGTATTTTACTGGTAATGCTAACCACAGGTTGTTTGCTTTAGGTTCAAGTAACAAGTGGAAAAGAGAGCAGATTCTTTGACAAAAGCTGTGATAATGAACAGTACAGGTAAGAAGCATTAAAACTGAATTCCATCATTTAGGCAGTAATTACAGTGCTTACTCAAGAATGAACAACAGAAATGGCCATCTAAGTGTTAGAGGTGGCCTGTCAATGACTCCTTCCAGCCTTGTAGAGGACAACATGGAGCCAAGGCAGCTTGATTCGAAGCGGGCTCTCACTTCTTACAGCAGATTCTGCTGCCTAAGTCTGGCTTCATTCCTCCCACCTGGCCTGCTCTCGGAGACTGCTCATCACGTGTTATCAAGAGCGAATGTTTGAGTGGCTGTCACAGTGGTTGTTGATTATCAGTGCTCACCTTGAGCACAACTTGATACACAGCAATAGCTACCATCCATGCTGTCTACGTCTTGAAAGGTGAGTACCTATAACATCCCATTGCAGCAGTCTCTACATTTCAGAGAAAGAGCTGGGTGGTGGTAGCTTTAGCTAAACCTCTGTATGTCTATTCTCTACAGAGTGGAATTGAACAGACAACCCTTTCTGGAAGACTGGGTCACTGCACAGCTGCAGCTGACAAACACTTGTGCAACATCCAGCTAACACACAAATAAATGAGTCCTTATCTACTAGATGCCAGGCATTCTCCTAAGCGGTTTACATATGTTATGTTTTAAGTTTTAATGTCTTCAAGGGAGAAATCTTCCATTCCACTTAGGGAAGAAGTTAGCCCAAATTGTCCACAGTTGTAGAATTAACGAATGGTGGCTCAAAGTTTGAACTCTTGATGTCAAAACCACTGTCCTTTGCTGAACATCTTATATTATCTCCCTATCAAGTGTTTGCTTAACTGGTATATTTACAACTTCACTACTGCAAAATGTGTTTTCCTTACTGTTGATTGCTTGCTTAAGCAAGCAAACTGTTATAATAGACAAAGGCAAAAGATGTATTTTCCTAGCTCCATTTATAAATATTTATAACAGAATGCATCCTTGTGGTGCTTTTCTCCCATGCAATTGATAAATTGCATATTAGAGGGATGAGAAGTCAGAAATATTTTTCAATCAAATTCTATTCCCCAACATGAAAATGTTTATCATCTTGATGCACTTTAAATGTTTGAGGAAAAAAAGAACTTCCCATTTGAAGTCTCTCTTTGAAAGATGAGCATATTCTACATCCTCTACTTTCAATTTCTCTCCCACAGATGGAACCGGAAGTAATGATTACAGAAAACACACTTTAGCACTGTAAAATAATTGAGAGCAGAATCCAACTCCACTGATGTCATTGAGATTATTAGCTGCCCATCAGAATTTCTCTGTTCTCTTTCTGACCACATAGGAAAGCTGATCTTCTCCATCGCCTCTGAAGCAGGCATGTGGATTGTCATTGGCCACAAGACACAGTAGCAGCCATATCTTTCCTCCCACAAGGCTAAGGAAACTGAGATGGACGTCTGTAGCCTATGTTCTTGAGTGATTATAATGGGCACAGCCTTGGTGTGCATCATGAGCTCTGCTGTGACACTCAAATATTTGGGGACTTTTGTTGCAGTAGCCAACCCAAGAACATACTGACTAATAAGCTAATATGATAGCTATTCCCATTCTGCACATTTCCTTCACACGTTACTTATATAAATAGTTTTTACATGGATGTAATTATAGTATGTAGATATAACTTCTTGTACTAAACTGTTCAAAATATCATGTTACAAATATTTCCATAGTTTTTCCACAACCAGTTATCAATTTCCTGGTTGTATAATACCCTCTATGACCAACCTAGAATTAATTATTTATTATTAATTGTGTTGTTATTTCTTTATTTTTTGTTAAGCATTATGGAACATATGTAAGTTTGAGCATATATCTGAATTCCCTTTAGGAAATACATTTCAGGATAAAATAAAACAGTTTTTTAGTTAGGTGTTTTACAGGCAAACTCACAGACCTTTTTCTGAATATTTGTACAAGAATTGTAGTGGTAACAAAACTGAGATGTTTGTTGCTTTTTGTCATCCTTTTATATCATAATGCTAACTTTCCTGAGATATAATGTCAGAATAGTCTTTCCGAAACATCCAGACACCAATTACAGGGGAAAAAAAAGGGTTACTGGAGCCCAAAGTGTTCCATACACCTGTAACATCTGTACTCTAAGGCAGAGGCAGAAGGGACACACGATGGAGGATTGCCTGGACTACATAGCAAGTTCCAGGCTAGCCTAGGCTCCCTAGTGAGATCCTGCTAAAATGATATTTGATTACTGAATTTTACATCTGCTCTAAATGGCTTAAAGTTATACCGATTCGTGTCCCAAAGGCAGATGGATCACGTTAGCTGAGATTAAACTAGCAGGGTTCCACCCTCTCGCTGAACCCGAGAATATTTCTTTGGTTGGTGGTAAACATGTTTACATGACATTAATCCTTAGGAAAACCAGACTGGTCACCCTGCCAGAAAACACAATAACTCTGCCTTCATCACTTTGCATTGATCATTTTGACGAATAAAGCAATTTTATTTATTTAATGCAAAGGCTGTACGTCTGAGATTGTTGTCTGTTTTTATACACCTAATATTTCATATTCGACTATCGCTGCTTTCTGAGCCCCTCGGTATTCATAGCTGTTACCCCATACACACTTTGTAGAATGATGAAGTCAACGCCTTACACAAGCATCTCAAACATTCAGAGACAGCAGCTGTGACTTCTTCACTGACAGCGAGGGCTTCTTTTCCACTCCTCTCTCTTCTGCCTCATTCGTGCCTCAGTTGGATTTTCCCTTGCATTTCAGAGACCAAGAGACCAAAGCAAACACCGATGGCAAAGTCGTGGTCTGCACAGAGAGGGGGCATTGACTTAAGAATGCCAATCACAGGCCAGACCCTTAGTGACACCATCAGATCAGCATGTGCAGGACACCTAGGATTGGTCACCTGATCTTTCCAGCACAGCCTTTTACCTGTAAGATTCCATTGGTCACCTTCTAACTTGCCGTTCTCAAAGTGTGGTTGTAACAGGTGAGTAATGCTTGCCATCCTACCATCGACGGTGCCCAGGCGGCATACAGAACCACAGGTGTGATGGACACACCTGGGGGAGGGATCCTCAGATGAGCAATTGCCTCCGTCAGATTGGCACGTGGGCCTGACTCTGGGACATTCTCTTGATTTATCACTGATGTAGGAGGGCCCAGATCACTGCTCTCCTTAGGCAGGCGGGCCTGTCCTGTATAAGGAAGGCAGCTGAGCAGGGCAGAAAGAGATGATAGACGGCTCTCCTCCTACTGCTCTGCTTCGGTTCTTGCCTCCAGCTCCTGCCTTGGCTTCTCTTGATGATGGAAAGTACCGAGTAAGTCAAATAAACCTTTTCCTCCTCCGACTTCCGTTTTGGAGGAACAGAACAGAAACCAAACCAAACCAAAATACCATCAATCTCATAAAATATAATTGACAACATTATTAAATACTGTATTGCAGGAGAAACTAAAAAGAGTTTAAGGTCATCTTTCTGTGTGAGAAATTGCATGCCTGACTATAAGAGGGTGATGAGAGAAATAGAAGACATTTTGTACTGAAAAGCAATTTTCAAAGATAAAAGCTATGCCATTAAAAGCGCCCCCCCCATTACAATTATAGCAGATCAATTACTGCCATCAGCTACAAGGCACAGGATTTACTTGCTATCCAGGCTAGAGTTCAAATCTAGGATTACTTCGCTGTAATTTGAAGATAAATTATGCCGTTCTTCCATGTCTGTTTCACAGATAAAATGAATGTATCAATACCCTTCTGAGGTTCAACACAAAACTATGCATTGAAAATATTCTAAGGGGCCATCAAGATGGTTCAATGGGTAGAAGAACTTGCTGTGTAACCCTGACAACCTGGACATTGTAAGGAGCCTGGGTGAGATGAGAAACCATTTGTTTCTGAGCCAATGAGTGCGTTGCTACGTTGTGGATGGATTGCAGGAGGAACAAGTGCAAGCAGGAGACCTAGCTTAGAGAATACAGCATGAACCCCACAGAGAGAAGGTGGGGCCCTTAGCACAGTGGCATGCATTCAGGAAAGAGGGAGCAAGCAGTTAGATATATTGACATTTTCAATAAGTTTGTCCCAAAAAAGTATCAAAGAGATTAGGTGGTGAGATGACGAGAGATGAACAGATATCAGCAGACACTCTGTCTCTGCCTCTGTCTCTGCCTCTGCCTCTCTCTCTCTCTCTCTCTCTCTCTCTCTCTCTCTCTCTCTCTTTCTCTCTCTCTCTCTCTCTGTGTGTGTGTGTGTGTGTGTGTTTGTGTAAAATGAAACATGGGTGGGTATGTGCCATGCCACACTTATGGACATCAGAGGACAGCTTGGTGGAGTTGGTTCTCTCCTTCTGCCATTTAACGTGGGTCATCAGACTTGCTCAGTACCTCATTCCTGTGTTTTGTTTCTGATGAGAAAAGTAAGGGTTTTGAATCTGCTGACGGGAATCATCCAGGAGAGAGTAGACTTTTGGGCATGGTTTTAGTTAAGAGGTGAGTGATGGTTCTTTCATTCCATAAAACCCAACTCAGTTCAGCAAATATTTCTGGAGGCTCTATGCAGGACAAAGCACTATTTTCCATAGGATACGTTTGTGAACAACAGTGAAAAGGTCGCTGTCTTTGTCTAGACATGACAAGTTAGTAAACTATACAGCATGTAAGAAGAGAAACATGGAGGGAAACAAGATTAACTAAGGGGTTACAGAAATACCCAACAAACACGGGCTTCCATTTTAAATAGAGTGGTCAGTTAGAGCAGGACTTATTGGGGAAGTGAGGCGCCAACGTTCCAGGAAGCTTGACGGTGCACTCTAAAGCAGGGACAGTGTCGGAAGCACACCGACAGAAAAAAAAAAAAGTATGCAAACAATTGTTGCTAGCATCTGGTTGCCTAGGGAGATAAACAGTGGGGCCTGGAGGACCCAGCTGGGCTGAGAGAATTCAGGTTGGGAAGAAAATAAGGAGACATGGGGCAGAGCATGATTTAAGATGCGGGGGTGTAGGTGCCTGCGGAGTCCAGGAGATGGCACTGAATCCTACAGAGCTAGAATTATAGGTAGCTGTAAGGTGCCTAATATGGGTGCTGGGGAATAAACTTAAGTCATCTGTAAGAGTAGCACATGCTTTAACCACCAGCCATCTCTCCAACTCCAAGGTATCAGCTTTTAAAATCAATAAACCATGAGGAAATAAAAAAAAGGAAATGATACAGACAAACAGAAGCTAATATAGAGCAAGTTTAAAGTTACTCACAGGCTTTGAAAAATTCAAAATGTGTCCCTTTGAAAAGACATGAGAAAAGAGTAGTGTGAAAAACATTTTAAAGACTATATCATAAGGGGTACTGTGAAGACTAGAAGACCTGAGGATGCATTTTTTTTAAAACCTCATGGAAATTTACTAGTTAGTAAGTTAATTTCAAAACCTAATTTTTAAAGGAGCACAGTTGCTGGAGAGACTGCTCAGTGGTTAAGAACTCCTGCCACTCAAGTAAACCCAAGTGTGGTTCCCAGCACCCACATATGTAACTCAACCTCCTGTAACCCCAGCTCCAGGAGACCTAATGCCATCTTGTAGTCTTTGGGGGAACACACACACACACACACAGAGAGAGAGAGAGAGAGAGAGAGAGAGAGAGAGAGAGAGAGAGAGAGAGAGAGAGAGCACACAGCACACGACACACAATCATATAGACATACAAATACACATAAATAAAAATAAATCTTTTAAGAAGTTTAAGCAGAGGCACCCTGCATAGGTGAACAATGTTGCTTCCAGAAGGCATAATAGTTACATGAAAACTGCATGGCAAGACATGGAAGACTTCAATATAAGTCAAGGAAGCCTTCTAAGTCTCACAAATGACAGTCTGTATGCCATTGCCCTTGGTTACCCACTCTAACTACGTAATAAGACTCTGTTGCTGAAGACTGGTTGTAGTACATAGAAAATCCATCTTAAACCAACCGGAAAACTTACTCCTCGCTGGCTGGCTTCGAGAGAGCCAGGAAGTGCTCTGCAGGCTACTGGGGGAGAGAAGATGTCAGTGGGATTATCCAGTACTGCCCCCCCTGCATGCTGCCATATTAATCTGCCTGGCAGAATATGCCCCCCGTTACAATGGCGATATGAGTGTTACAGATTAACAAATTGCTTTCTACTTGGATTGAAGCCTGCTTCACAGGCAGAATTCATGGCTGATACTGTAAACACTGTCAAGAATTCATTTTGATTGAGTATTTCGATGGCTTTCAAGAAGTTCTGAAAAGATTATTATCAAGCGAAACATAAACTGCACACCACCACACAGCAAAAGACCCAAGAAGTGAGACTCCTCAGACATCAGGAAAACGATCAATCAGCAAAGTAAATGAAAACAAAAATACATTCTAGCAACAGATTCTCAGGAGGTCTTTCAAGGCAATTCATTTGGTAATGAAAGGACATTTAAGCTATCATTTTGAATAGAAAAGAAAGCAAGTACTAGAATTATGTATAGCCTATGATGGCTTGTATATAGAACTAAAAAGTACAAAACAGTGGCTATTTCTTTGGAGATTCATACCTAAATATTGTACAATTAAAAATATATAAAAACAGAGGCGGATATTGCCTATTTGGGAGTAAAAGTAAGTTTAAGTAAGCCTTGTATTATTGATTCTACTCCCCAACAGAGCTGACTAGGGACCTGCATTTCTTGAGACCGTCCTGGCCAGTCACTTGCTGCTTTATGAGCTTGACCCAGGTGCTGAACTTCTCTCTTTCATGATTTTTTATTCTGGAAACCGTGGTCTAATAACACTGACTTTGGAGATTAGAATGTAGAATTAAATGACTTAGGACTCATAGGAGAGCATGAAATAGCTCCTGGGTCAAAGTAAAGATCTACTAGATGATAGCAGTCATAACAACGGTGACTGTGCCATTAGTATCACCATCATCATCGCTGTTCGCTCAGCCCTACTTGGCGATTGTGAGAGAAGCCAGAGCTATGGAGTTTAATTGGAATCAGAGCAGGAAACTCCAACAAGAATGATGCAGATGCTTAAAAAAGTAGCCTTAACAAATATGCTTTGTCAGTTAATGGAAACCCTAGTGATTATTTACATACATAAAATTTAATTAACATATTTATTCAGTCTGTGTCTCATTATTATGAAACTAGATTTATAAGTCAGATTGCTAAGAGCAAAGGACTATCCTATAATATCAAAGATTAGTTTTAATTCTTCCAAGGATTGTTGACTTAAAGTCTTGAGACTAAATAATGCTTGCTATATGATGTGGCATTACAAGAGTATTTGTAATAGGATGCCGTGTGTTTATTCACTATGCACAAATGAGCAAATTTGGATATAGGTTGAGTTTGCCACCGACCTTGTGACATTTAACTTTTTTTTTTATCTCAGGGATCTACTGCTACTTAACTACACTACACTAAAAGAATTGTGTTTTTAAAAAATAATTCATTGATTTTATTTTACATGTATTTGTGTTTTGCCTGCATGTATGCCTCTGTGAGGGTGTTAGCACCCCTGCAACTGAATTTATAGACAGTAGTGAACTGCCATACGGGTGCTGAAAACTGAACCCAGGTCCTCTGGAAGAGCATCTAGTGCTTTTAAACCACTGAGCCATCTCTCCAGCTCCATATTGTAGAATTTATTTAAATGAGCAGCACAGCTGAAATATCTATTTAAAATTTTTATTTATTTGTTATTTTGGGAGGGTGGCATCAGCACATGCCATGGAGTTCAGATGGCTGTCTGTAGGCATTGGTGCTTTCCTTGTACTATGTGGGTTCTGGGGATTGAACTTGGAGCACAAAGACTCAGCACCACATGCTTTATTCACTGAACCACCAACCCAAAGTATAAAACACATTACCAAAATCCAGCATCCACAGGCATCCCGAGGATGTGGGAATGTATGGCCAGATAAAAACTTGCATGGGAATGTATTTTGCAGCTTTATTCACGACTGACAAAACCCAAAAGCAAAGGAGATGTCCTTTAGTGTATAATGAGTAACAAAAGCACAGTTCAGGCAGATGATGGATCACTACCCAAGGCCGAAAAGACACAGAGGAAACTAAAACGCAAACGAAGCCATTGTGAAAGGTTGCACACCCTACAACTTCCACTTCTCTCTCAGAAGGACAAAGCTAACTGAGAAGGTAAAAGAGAACAGTGGTTGCTGGCAGGTTGGGAGAGGGAAGGAGAAAAGCCAGAGAGCAGGGCCGTGAAAACACTCTGTGCGGTGCTGTATTGGTGGGACGTGCAGCCATTATAAATTTGTTAGAGTGTACAACAGGAGGAGTGAACACTGATGTGAACCACAGATGCTGGTGAGAGGCACAAGTAAGTTCAGGTTGTTGGTGGCAACAAAAATGGCGAGATGTGGAGTCTGGGTGTGCAGGGAGGCATAAAGAGAAACCTCTGTAAGTTTCCGTCAATTTTTTATGAACCTGAGATTGCTCTAAAAGTGCACTAAATTTAAAAAAATGCACCTTTTAAGTAAAAGTAAATTTGAAGATGAACTTTGAGACCAATGCAAGAGTCATGCTACTGTTTGGCACGAGACCTTGTTCAAGATCAAAACCAAAGTTAAAAGCCATGAATTGTTGTAGGATGTTTGTACACTATATGAAGATGTGTTGCTGTGATTGGTGCAACACAAAGCTTAATGGCCAATCCTAGGCAGAAGAGATAGGTGGGACTTCTGGGCAGAGAGAGGAAGGGGAGATCATTGAGGTGCGTAAGAAACGCCAGGAGACACAGAACAAGTCAGTTGTACAGGTATGCAAAAGGGAAAACAGGTTAAAAAAAAGCCACGTGATAAAACATAGATTAATAGAAGCAGATGAATTTAAGTTATAAGAACTAATTAGGAATAAGCCTAAGCTATAGGCTGAGCTTTTATAATTAATAAGATGTTTCCATTTGGGAGCCGGCTGGCGGGACAGAGAAAGTCTCATTGCATGGATGGATTTCCACAGATTTGGTCTTGCTCATCTATAGGCTCTTCTGTCTCTGTTGACAGTCTCATGGCTCCACCCACCTCCTTTGCTGCACAAAGAAACTTCCTGATCCCTCATTAAGTCTCTGTCTTTTTTATAAAACCTCGAGTGAGTCTTGAGTGGACTCAATGCAGCTTGGAATGACCGATCCCATTGGGTTCTTTTCAGTGTGGTAACTGAGCATTTGCAGGTCTGTCCCTGAAGGATGAGCAGTTCTATAAAGAGAGGTCATGTCTTTCTCATTGCTTTGCTAATTCAAATGTGGGCTCCCTCTTGGCTGAACTAATCCAAGAGAAAGTGATTTTGCTTTCATTCCCCAATGTGATGCGGAGTTTATCTTTAGTGCATTAACAGTGCTGATATTATCTTTGCTGTGTTAACGGATGCATGTGTCCCCCAGACAGTTCTCTGGCTTCTTATCAAAAATTTAACTTTATTATCATGTCTTTCCCTGTTGTATCCATTTGATGTTTCCGACTATCTCCATCCTTTGAAAACCCCTTCCAGGGAGCAGAAGTCAGTAGCCTAACTACTTGTGACCTATAAGGACATTTGAAAACTTTAAACTGAAGAAACCTGTACTAATAGGAATACTGCAAGATTCATGGTTCACAGAGCAGGGCCATTTTACTTCCCTAGAGAATGTTTAGCAAGATGGGTTTACTGGTGGTTTTACTGTCTGAGTGAATGATCTCTCATTGTACTGTCCTTGTATGCAAATCCCAGGAGCCATTTATGACTTAGCATCTGATCCCAAAATAAAGCTTTAAGTGAACCCAGAGGGTTTTTTTTATGGTTATTATGACTTTATTTTTATCCCATTTTAAAGTAACAAGTAATTGAGGAGTAGATCATGATGTTTTAATATCTTTATATATATGGATAAATATGTAACCTTTATTTTGTCTTAATCAAAATATAATTACATTGTTTTCCTCCTTTTAATCCCTCCAGTCTCCCCTCAACTTAAATCCCCTCAAGTCCATGTCTTCCTTTTCTTTTATTATTATTGTTACACATGTGTGTGCATAGATATATAACTACAACCTGTTTGATCCCTTTGGAGTTGTGTGTATGTACATGATTCCAGTGCTGACCACTTGGTGTTGTATAGCCAATTTAGCTATCAGTTTAGCTTCATTTCTTAAACTGAGCCTGGGGTCCAGATTATTTTTGTCATAGTTCCTCAGTACAAAAATGCTGGACTACCAAGGAATACCAGCTCTGGGGAAGAGGAAACAGCCACACATCCTTGCAGAGGACCCAAGTGTAGTTCCCAGCATCCATGTCAAATAGCTTTCAACCTCCAGTAACTCCAACTCCAGGGGACCCAACACCTCTGACTTCCAAGAGCACTGCACTCACATACATATACCCCATATATACATGCATACACACATGTATATAGAGTGGTGCGGGAGAATTGTCTGTATCCTGTCAATCATGTTTTAAATAAATGCTGATTGGCCAGGCAGGAGGGATAGGTGGGAAAACCAGACAGGAAGTAGAAATGATGCAATGAGAACAGAAGTATTCTGGGAAGGAAGAAGCTGATTCCTCCCACTCCTGCCCAGATCACCAAAGCAGCAGGATGTGATCTGCCCCACTGAAAAAGGTACTGAGCCATATGGCAAACATAGATAAGAATAATGGGTTAATATAAGCTACAAGAGCTAATAAGAAGCCTGACCTAATGGGCCAATTAGCTTTATAACTTACAGAGTCCTCTGTGTGATTTTCTTTGGGGCTAAACAGCTGTGGGAACTGGGCAGGACAGAAAACCCAAACAAGCAGGCCCTCCATGTTACATATATATATATATATATATATATATATATATATATATATATATATAAGTTTAATATAGTTAAAGTCTTTTTTAAAGGAGGTGATAAGGATTGAGGAGACACATGTACACAAAAGCACCTACACTCATGCACATACATAAAACACACACACCTAGAGAAATGAAAACATATATACATATAAGTGGGGATAGAGTCCAGTAGTGATATGGCATTTACTAGTATGTATGAGAGCCTGGTTCAATTATCACCACTGAAAAATAAAAAGAATGAGATGATACCACAGAGAGAATAACTACAGGATGGTGGGGATTGCTAATTTATTCGACTATAATAATCACATATATCACATCTACATGTATATAACGTATATATCAACATGTAAAATATATGCATATGCACATGCATGTATGTCTGTGTGTGTATATATCTTATGTGGAGGTTAGGCCTTCAAAATTTGAACAGAGGCAGCAGCGCTTCCTACTCCAGCTTCAGAATCCATGCACTCACTTTCACTGCACTCTATGACTACAGGAGGGTCACAGCCCATTCCAAGTCAAGAGGAGAGGACAGACACAGTTTCCTCGTTAAACAGAAGGAGTATCAAAGAACTTGTAGCCATTCATGTAAAGCTGCCACATCAGCCATGAGAGAGGCAGCCAATACAGCATGATGAGGAGGGATGTAGGAGTTAGACAGGGGTTTGCATTCAAGTTCTGTCTTTTTTGGACAACTAATCATGCTTGATCCTATTTTCCTAGCTATGAAATGAGAAGGGAGCTTTTTTTTTTAATAATTGAGTTATCATGAGGGTTAGATGAGCTTATGCCACAATGTGCTCATTACAATGCTGGACACATAGTCAATGTCTAATAAATAATAGCTCCCTCTCCCTATCCAAATTAAATCCAAGTGCTTAATTATCATGACATCTTAAAAAAGAATTAAATTTTGAAATAATAAATGCCATAGTTACTAGGAGGCAAAGAAGTCTCTGTACACATAACAGACATGAGAAAAGATTAAAAACGAGGTTGGTGTCACTAAGCAACACTCGCCTCCAGCCTGCTATACAAAAAGACAGCAAGGAAAGAACTCATGTGCTGCTTGGCTCACACTCTAGGAACTGTGGCTCTCTCAACCTCCAGGGTCTTATGTGCTGAACTCAGAGACACCACACCGTGGGAAGTCGCCCTACCTTGAAAGGCAGAGCGAGGTGAAGGCATCATTCTGTATGGACTGGATTCTCCAAGTAATAGCAAAAATACTACAAGAGACATGAAGTGTGCTCTTCATGGAAAGCTAAAAATCGTAGAGTAAAGAAAGCCAAAATTCACATATGAGAAGAAAATAAAGCAAGCCTTGTTAGACACTAAGAATCCAAGTGTAAGGAGCATCAACATTTAGGCTGAACTACCCACAACAGCCAGAAGGAACCAGCCGAGACATTCATCAGCAGAAGAATGGGTTAAGGAGATTTCTTTCACTACAAAAAAGAACAAAGTTATGTTGTTTCCAGAAAGTGGATGCAGCTGGAGACCAAATTAAGCAAATTAGGCCAGACTCAGAAAGACACATATTAGCATGCTTTATGTTTTATATATGTATGTAAAAGCAGAAGTGAAACTGTTTAGAAAACAAAGCAAACTGCTGGGAAGAGGAGCGGTGAAGGGACAGGCAGGAGGATGGGGGAGAAGTCAGCTCAACTTAGAGCATATATTTGTGAGAAAAATTAAAAACAATAACAAGAAAACCAGGATTCCTGTCTTCCTTCATTCACCTTTTTGTTATTTACATACATTATGCAATTTAGACTTCTCATCGACTACAGAAAAGAAAAAAAAAACAGTTCAATATTGGAAGTCAATACGCCCTTCCCTCAACCTGAAGCATTTAACCACGTTCACTTCTCCTAAAGAAAGCTGCCTGTCTTAACCAGTAGGGATGCGGCACATCCTTTATCGGGCTGTCAATTTTTGGTCACCATGGAAAAAATATTTTTGTTCATCTAAGTACTTTCAGCCCATGGACACATACGGAAGAAGGATGTTAAGGATTTTAACATAGCCAAGAAATGCCAGCCACAATGTGACAGGGAAGTCAGTGCCCAAGAAAGCTGCTCGTGTGACTGGTAGAGCATGAAGCAACTTTCTTTTCCAACAACAGGCAGCAAATGACAATGCCCTGCTCAGGAAGCTGAAAGGCTTCAGCAAGGACTTACATCAAGTTTATAGAGCGTCTCACCTCTTCAAGTGTACAAGTTCTAGTCTTAAAATGCATCCCAAGTATCTGAAAGTTAAAAATCCCAAGGTAAGGAAGGTTCTGAAGTTTTAATGAGGTTTAATCATTACTGGCTATGTAGCACTGGGAACCCTAACACTTAGTTTCGTCTTTGTTTATCAGTAAAATGGAGATGGCCCTGAGTTCTAGGTCTCGAGCTCTAACCGAGATGCCATGCGTGCACTTGACAGTCCGAATGTACCTGGCATCTGGTAGGTGATGGTGTTGCACCATTATTGATACAGGTCTATAGCAACTCAACGGATTAATAAAAACTTTAACGCTTAGCTCTCTCTGTAAGGATTCTGATTTAATGGAAATAGGAGCAGCGTTAGCACTCACTTAACTCCCCACGTTAGAATCTAAGTCTCAACCGTATTCGGAAATCAAGTTAGGTAACTTTCTGCATTAAAAAGCAAAGTGGTTAAGTTGTATTCTATTTATAAATTTATAAATATTTGTAAATAAATCTTACTCTTTATTTATTCTTCTCTTGCTTATTACATTCAGACCATAGTTTCCCATCCCTCTTCTTCTCCCAGCACCCAGCCTTCCTCTCCCCATTCACAGATCCGCTTTTCCTCCTTACCCTTTTGAGAAGGGCAGGCCTCCCAGGGATATCAACAGAACATGGCATATCAAGTTATAGTCAAACTAGACACATCCCCTCATATTAAGACTGAATGAGGCAACGCAGTATGAGGAAAAGGGTCCCAAGAGCAATGCAGTATGAGGAAAAGGGTCCCAAGAGCAAACAAAATAGTTAGAGACAGCCCCTCTCCTTCTGTTAGGAACACAGGAACACCAAGCCACACAACTGTAACATATATGCAGAGGACCTAGGTCAGTCCCATGCAGGCTCCCTGACTGTTGGTTCAGTTTCTGGGAGCCCCGAGGAACCCTGCTTAGTTGATTCTGTGGACCATTTTTTTGTGGTGTCCTCGCCCCTCTGAGTCCTACAATCCTTCCTTTCCCCTTTCTGCAGGATTCTCCAAGCTCTGCCTAAAATGTTTGGCTGTGGTCTCTGTATCTGCATCCATCAGCTTCCAGATGAAGCCTCTTTGAAGATGATTACACTAGACTCTAGTCTGGTTACAGAACATGGCTGGTTCAGGTTCCATAAACCCCCTTCCTAAGAGTCATTGCTAGGGTCACCCTTGTGTATTCCTGGAAGTTTCCACTATGTGGGTGTTGGCGGAGGTTTCTGTCCTGCTTGTTCAGCAGCTATTCAGTCCCAAAGAAACTACACAGAAGTCTACATTAATTATAAACTGGCTGTCCTATTTGCTCAGGCTTCTTATTAACTAATTCTTACATCTTAAATTAGCCCATTATTCTTGTCTATGTTAGCCGCATGACTTGGTACCTTTTTTGGTGAGGCAGTCACATCTTCCTTCCTCTGTCTGAATGACAACTGCAGACTGATTCTTTCCTCTTCCCATAATTCTCATTGCCCTGCCTATACTTCCTGCCTGGCTACTTGCCAAACGGCATTTTATTAAAATGCAAGTAACAGATCTTTACAGGGTACAAGACCATTGTCATATCTTAAAAACTATTTGTGGAAAGTGCTCCCACAGCACATGGATTTCTATCTCAACCCTGGAATGCTGTCCAAATTCCAGTCGTATCTCCCAGTTTTTGATGTTGTTTTTAATCCACATCGGAATTTTGTGAGGTTGGTGTTAAATATCTCACTTCATCATTAGAAAGTGGAGCCATTGCCTATGTTCACAGACAATAGCAACAGAGATCAAGAATTCTTCTGATTCATATAGTCCAGGGTTTCTGGCTGCTTCATTTTGTTCATTCAACTTCATTTGACATATTAGTCGATGGCTTTTATGTCATTAATGCAATACAAATAGTGTGACCATCCATGATTCACAAGATATTTAATAGTCAAAATGTATACGCACATATTGTGCACACTCTCTCATGTGTGTGCATGTGCATGCATGCATGTGTGTGTGTATGTGTGTGTGTGTGTGTGTGTGTGAATTTATTAGTTGGGATGTTAGCTTCCAGTTTCTACCTTTCTTTGCTCTCTTCATAATCACTAAAGGAGAGCTGAGGCTGCTGTTTTAGAGACTCCCAATATTAAAAAGAAATATCCTTCATATCTCCAGTTCAGAGTCTTTTCACCTTGTCTTATTTTAATTAATTATATTAATCACATTAAACATCAAGGAGACACCCTAACTTTAATTAAATAGAGAAATATTGGCAAGAGACTTAATTAAATGGTAATCAGATTTAAGGCAACGTTAATAAGATGTGATTATAATGTCATAGTTCATTATCATGAAATTAAGTGTATCAAGAAGCCATTGTCTAAGCTTTCAATTTATTTTTCATCATTTATAAAGCAAAACTTGACTCAGCACCTCGGAGAATGCGAACTGAATTCTTAGAACAGTCTCATAATTACAGAAAGGCATTTGTGAACCCTGTGCTTCTGATGTGGACGAGCCAAGAGGAGATGCTGAGGTCAAGGCAGCTTGCCTGTGCTTCTGACGGGGACCAACCAAGAAGAGGTGCTTAGGTCAAGGCAGCTTCTCTCAGCTTTTTGTCCCTACACTTCGGGGTTCTGAATTCTACTACTTTTCTGTATGTCAGTACCAAGAGGGTTTTGCACCCCACTAAGACTGAGGGGTGCAAACTGCCACATAGATTCTGCACACAGGGACTTGATTCCTTTGGTGCCTGCTTTAAGCTTATTAATATCCCTCTATTTCTGAGATCATCTCATGTGTGGACTGGGGCATAAAATCACCCAAATACATAAAATATGTATATTTTGTGTGTTTGTTTTGGGACTTCGAAAAACAGTCAAAGGATAATGGCAATGACATAGTTTATAAGGGGTAAAGAACATTTGTTCTGGTCCCATGGTCAAGTCTTCAATCTATAGCTCCTATTTTCAATTTTAGACATTACTGTGGAATCCTAACAGAGTAGTTGACCACTTCAGGAAGCCAGAGATTACCAAGGCATATGCACCTTTATACAGATTCTCTCCTTCAATTCTTCAGACTCTTCAGCTTCAAGTACTGGGCCACTGTCACTAAGCACTCACCCCTGTGTGCTGTTGGTTACCATTTCCCAAGGCCTATGACGAAAAGAACCATCCTCAAATTCCTTGATCATCTTTCAAGTTCCTTTTCTGATGGTTAATATATGTGGTGCTTGCTAAGACCTGTCTTTTATTTTAATTCTCAACAAGGTCCTTTTAAAATTTTTGAATCATACCCACATATTCCTTCAGCAAAAAGGAACCCTGGATATTGCTCTCTGAACTCCCATTACATGTATTTATCCTCCTCTGTGCATACCAGAGGTTTCATGAACCCTAAGACCTGTTCATGGTATCTTAAGGATCAGTGTGGCTTAAAACCAATGAGAGATAGGGAGTATTGCTTTCCGAATCCCAGAGAAGAATTTGAGATTAAAAGAAACAGGAAAAAAAAAAAACAAGGAAAAATGGGTGAAAATAAGATGAAGAATAATTTTATATTTCAGTTTCTGGTTCTGGAAATTGACACCTGAGTGATTTGGCACCACATTGAAAGTGTAGGGGGAGAGAATTTCTGACATTATGGACGCTCCACCAAGCAGTGCTCTACTAGGATGTTCCAGGACGGATGTGGACCCTACGTGATGTACATCATATGGAATTCCTTTCTAGTTACAATCCCCAGAGATGGAAATTGGGAGGTTGTATGCATGTGTGTGGTGGAGGCCAGAGGATACAACCCAGGCTTCGGGAAGTGCTAAAAACCAATTGAGAACGGATTGCTAGCAATTCTGAATGGGACTTGGAAGTACATGGTTAACGATTTTGAGAGTAAATATAAAACAAGTGAAATCTCTTTGAGGTTTCTCTACCTCTCTAACTATCCATCCCGTAGTTCCGAATTTCTAACACGGGCTCTACTGTGTACCCTCGTTCTTCTAAGCTATCTTTACCTTCCGGGATCCAAACGTGCGGGAGACTGATATCAGTATGTATAGTTATGTCTGGGTTGTAATTTTGCAATAAGTTCAAAACCCAGGCATAAACATTTGGGCTTCTGTGTGCTTCAACATCCCATGTGAAGCATTGTATTTCCTTTTTATTCCTCAGCTCTGCTGACTAAGTTCTGAAGTATTCATCTGCTTTCCAAACTATAATTGTTAACTCAGGCATTTCTCTTGCTTCTCATCTGCAAGCTTAAAAATTTCCTCTGCAACTTTCTCCTTTTGGGAACTCATGGTCCATAAAGTTTCATCTTCTCTTTCTTATTATTCCCGTATTCGCTCTTTTTTGTCATCATTTCTTCTGTCTGTAGTGTATTTTATAATTTTATAATGTATAATATCTTAAGAACATGTTTAAAACCTTTGCTTTTCTGTCCTCTTACCTGTTCCTGACAGATGCTTTCTGCAAAAGTCATAATGTTACTATATAGATTAGTGCTATTATAAGTTCACAATCACAAAGACCAACCGCTTGTTTCCTTCTAATGACATGGTTTAGTAATTAAGAATAAAGGAAGTCACACTATAGGCAAAGGACAATCATTGTGTGGATATTAGGAAAAAAATAAAATTGAGAATTTTCAGTTGCTATATAAAACATAGGACATTCAAGTATATTTCAATTTGGTAAACAGTAAGTTTTGACGTATAAAAATACAAAATATGACATTTATACTTGGATGAAAATATTCACTGTTTGCTCAACATTAAGTTAAAAAGCCTTGTCTGTTGATCTGAACAATCACCTTGGTTAAAAGGTAGAAAACTGGGCTAGAGAAATGCAGAATGTTTGTTTCCCTACAATACCAAGGGCCTGGACTCTTGTCTCCCTGAAATACCATTGGTCAGGACTCTTGTCTCCCTACAATACCGAGGGCCTGGACTCTTGTGCCACTTGTAGTTTTTCTGCTTACCACGTGGTAACAAGGTAGATGTCTGCACGGGATGTGGAAGAGGTACCACGGGACAGGGCAGGAGGAGTAGGAAGTAGCCTGCTGCCTTGGCGTTACTCTACTGAATTCTCAGACTCCATTAGGATTACGGTAGCTGGTAAAACCCCAGAAAATACTTTAAAAGGATAAAGAGAAGCCAGGTGGTGGTGGTGCATGTCTTTAATCCCAGCACTTGGGAGGCAGAGACAGGCGTATCTCTGGGAGTTCAAGGCTATCCTGGTCTACAGAGCAAGTTCCAGGACAGTGTGTTATCTCAGGACTTCATATTACCACACAGGCTTGGGGTGCTTTTATATCAGGAAGCCTAAGTCACCCTCCAATGGACACAGATGAAGATGCTTTTTAGACGAGCTTGGGTACCATGAGCAGAAACAGGTACGTGTACGGTTGTTTTTCTTATGGGACAGAGGTGATTTCTTGGGATATTTTCTGATTCTGTACAAAGGAAAAATCACTATGAGTTAAAAGGAGATCTGGATTTCAGCATTTCTTCCTGTCATGATTTTTCCTGTGTGGTCATCTCAGGGTGGCGAGACTGGCCTAAAAGGGCAAGGTTTGTGTTAATTTTGCTTTAGGCAAAATTATTCTTCTTCAGCTCCCTGGTAGCTTTGCAGCACGGCTATTGTGACTTGGTCGAAGCGGGCAACACCAAAGCTGTTGTGAAACAATTCTTCATTTGCAGAAAGATCTGCTGTGGTTTGTGTGAACGTCCCTATTAGGGGACTGCACAGTCCACTTTGTGAACCGGCCATGAAACTCTCCTGCGCTTCCCTTCCTGTATCACAGCTGGAGGTCCACCAAAAGGCTCCTCTTGGTTGTTCTTTCGCCCTGTTTTGCAGAGCAGAGCAACCTGGTAACACAAAGGAAGACGCAGCTGTGGTGGTGAGAGTGGCGGAGGCAGGGGTCAGAGGAGCCCCAATGGCAACAAAAGGCACAGTGACATCAACAGCAGTGAGCGCTGAGACAGTAAAGCTGCAGCCAGGGAGTGTGGTAGTGACAGCAGCAGTGGCGATGGTAGAGATGGTGGCAATGGTAAGTCTGAAGATAGATCACAGAACCCTTCAACTGACTGTCAGGAGCAGAGCTTGCTGGGTCACTCTGGTGGAAGGGCAGTAACACCAGAGCGAAGACAGAAGTACAGATGCTTCTCATAGGGCTTCAGGCCAGGCTAAGGATTCTGTCAGGAACAAGACTCAGGTTATTCACAGTGCATACTGACATGGAGTCAGACTACACCCTACACATGTCCTGATGCTTAAGGAAGGCTACAAGTAAAAGTTATTGATTAATTTGTTGGGCAGAGGAAATTTCAAATTAACATAGTATCCCACCTATGTCATGGTTACTATTGACTAATTTTTAGGCAGATTTACAGTGAGAAAAGAAAGAAAGAAAGAAAGAAAGAAGGAAAGAAAGGAAGGAAGGAAGGAAGGAAGGAAGGAAGGAAGGAAGGAAGGAAGGAAGGAAGAAAAAGACAGATTTTTAAATGCGAAGCTTGGGAGCATGAGCATAGAAAAAACAGATAAGGCACCTCAGAACAAAGGTCTGAAATACTAAAGCAAACACACACTTTGCCCTGGGACAATAGCCAAGATGATCTGAGAGAATGGTGATTCCCATGTGAAAGACGTTCATTTGAGAAGATAGGACATCCTGGATGCCTTGCTGAAACAGGCCCACGAGGGAAGTGTCTTCAGCAGTTCATCCATGCTGCCCCTTGAAGGTCACCACAGTCATGGTACAAGAGGGCCTGGCTGTTCCTTGAATGGACAGCAGAACTTGGCTTCTTCCCAGTGATGCTGGTTTTGAAGGTTGCAGAGTCCCGGAGGGACAGCAACATTGCGGTTTGGGTCAAGCCTCTGGGTAAAGTCTCTGAGACAGGCAGTGTGCAGCAGGCGTGGATTCTCTCGGTGGAGATCCAGACAGAGCCATGTGGGAAGCTGTAAATGCAGTGCTTAAGTTGCAGTGAAGACCCCTGGATGTTGGAAGATCTAGCCATGTGGGATGACTGCCAAGGATGGGGATCAAAGGAGATGCTCCTCCATGATGGACTAAGATACCCTGAAACCACAAACTCAGATAAATCTCCTCTCTCTTAGACGGCTCTGTCACAATCCTGAAAAAAGTAACTGGGAGGATGCCAGGCACCAGCACTAGAAATACCCATGAGTCCTCTCTGGATAAAGCAAAAGAGCCCCACCCATCTGATTGGTGGCAAAATCGCCGCATTAATCCCTACAGCTCTGATGGTCAAGAACAGTTTAGAGACTTAAGGCTGACTGGGAGGCATCAGGAGACCATCAATATGTAGCCTTGGTTAAGGGCGTCCGGACTGGTTTGTAATTGTCAACTTAACCCACGGTGTTAATTGTGCTGGAACTCTTGACTCCCAGCTGCCAAACAGTTCTAACCAGACCTCAGGGTGTGCGCATTCTTCCTTGCTCAGTTCTCCATAATTTCTCCATCTTTCCTGCCTCAATCTGGTTGGCTAAAGTTTTGTGTTGGACTAATTATTTGACATCCAGCTTGAGCGTCAGTGAAAACTGTCACATTTCTCTTGTCTTCTGACACTGAAACCTCTGAGGGAAAAGCTAAACCAGTACTTCCATGGGTCTCACAAAGACCTTTCCTAATTTTGGGTGAGAGTCTCCAAGAATTTAGTACTTCTTGGGGAACAGGCCTGATATTGTTCAGATTATTTGTATCACAGAAGAGTCTTGCTGTGGCCCGTGCCTGCAATCCTAGCACCTAGGAGCCTGGGGCAGGAGGTTGTGAGTTTGAGGACAATTTGGCCCATAGTTCTAGGACAACCCAGAAAACGAGAAGGAATGAGGGGGAGAATTTAGAATGGAGAGGAACACGTGATAGCATCACCTTGATTCTCTGCGTCTTGAACTGATGAGAGTTGATGAAGTACAGAGAACAGGGGTTCCTAGGGCTGGAGCTGCATGTGTGAACATGTACTGTTAAGACAAAATGTATGTGTGGTTTTAGTAAAATGAGTAAATACATAGGATTATTAACTTTCTGATACACCAGCACTATGTTAGAAAATTTCCTGGGAAAATTGTCACTGCCACTAATAGATATGAATTAGAAACTGACAATAAAATCGTGGGCCCATTGAAGACAATGTTACCATCTGAAGCAAAAACGGTAATTCTGTACCCTAAAGGCATCAATTATGTCATCATTAGCATAAATAATACATTTATTTATTATAGTACAATATAACTAATACATAATTATATATGGATAAATCTAACACATTTTTTTCTTTTGTTGTTTAAAATAGGGCTTTGCTCCATCGCCCAGGCTGAACTTTACACTCAGGGTCCTCTAGCCTGTGCCTCCTGAACACCATGATACAGAGACATAGCTTATTTCCTGAAATTATAGAAATGAGTCACATCTCATATAGAAAAAAATGATCTTAATAGAAAAGTTAAGAAAATGTTGGCGATTGCAGAGATGGTTTAGCAGTTAAAGACACTTAACTGCTCTTGCATGGGATCCATGTTTGGTTTCCAGAAAACATACTATGGCTAACAGCCACTGGTATGATACAGAAGATTCAAAATCTCTACTGGCCTCTGCAGGCACTGGATGTATGTGGTACATGGACATACTTTCAGTCAAAACACCCATTCACATAAAATAAAATGAAATAAACCTTTAAAAAGAAAAGGTTGAATAAGAAGAAGAATTTTTGGAAGTCGTGCTTAGAAATAAAATAATCTTTTGAAATAATAATAATCACTGTGATTTTGATGTCTGAATGTCTAGAAGCATTTGTGGAGCAAAGAATAAGAACCCACAGTAGAAATGAAAGCATATTATTGAGAACACTATAAGGGTCATTATTTCCAATATGACAAAGGATAAGTGTTTAATAAGCCAGTCAGAGCGCATTAATTCATACCCTGCATCAAAATCATTTTATATCTGAGACTATTAAGGAGTTAAATAAAAACATAAGGTCATAAGAAATAACAGGAAGGTCTGGAGAGATGGCCCAGCAGTTAAAAGCCCTTCCAGAGTTCCTGGGTTCAATTCCCAGCATCGAATGGCAGCTCATACTGTCTGTAACTCCAGTTCCAGGGGATCCAACACTCTCACCCAGACATAAATGCAGGCAAAAACACCAATGCACATAATATGAAAATAACCAATAGTTCTGATAACTAATAGTTATTTACTCGCTGTCATATGTTCATCAGAGAATATATAAAGCTGTGTGACTGAGAAAGATGAAGTCAAGAGGACTTTCAGAAATGAGACACAGCAAATGATTTGGAAAATTCTTTTGGGCTTGAGGTTTCTGAGATGACAGAGGCTGGGGAGCACCAGGGATCCTTTCCCACACATGCATATAAATCATTTTGACTAACTCTAACGCAACTGTATGGAAAACGCTGAACTTCCTGAAACTTTGAGGCTGCCAGAGAAGGTTCACAGGGAAAAGAGCTGTAGGTTTAGGTGATTTCAGCTCCCAGGACTTAGCTGCCCGTCTCACAGTACCAGGATCAGCAGTGGTCGTGAGTGGTTACAAGGAAGAGCTGTTAACGATAATGTATTTTATTTTATTATTATTTCAGGCCATCCTGGTGCCAGGGAGTACTCAGAAATAACTAATTCTCCTATCCTTTATAAACCTGTGCGCTTCTCTGTATAACATGGTCAGTTTCTAAATTCTCTAATCTAAGCACTTAATTTTTAGTTTTCTAGAATTTAATATTGACAACAAATGGGAGAAAAGGGGGGAAAGAGGGAGCTGATCAGAGGTGTTAGGTTTTGAAATCTCTGGAAGCCTCTTCAGCCAGAGTGCAAAGGGACAGAGCCCTGGGGGCAGGGCCAACACTACTTACCACCTCCCTGCTCAAGAATAGCACCAGCAATCCTGAGTGTCTCTTGGTGTCCGGGGTCAGTGTCTTTGCTCACTCTGGTTTCTGGAAGTCAGTGGTACACTCTTTGTAACCGTAAATCATATTTTTTTTTTAAAAAAGAAGTAATATAAAGAAATATTAAGGTTTTTGAGACAGAGAGGTCTATGAAGATATATTGATATGGGATTCCCCTCTGTATGCTGTAAATGTGCTTTTGTTCATGAATAAAGTTGCCTTGGTCCTATAGCAGGGCAGAATAGAGCTAGGCAGGAAAACTAAGCTGAATGCTGGGAGAAAGTAAGTGGAGTCTAAGAGAAGCCAGGTAGCTGCAGCAGGAGACAGATGCTGGATGCCCACGGCCACTACCACATAGCTATACACAGATTAAGAGAAATGGGTTGTTTAAGATGTAAGAGCTAGCTAGAAATACGCTTAAGCTATTGGCTAAACAGTATTGCAATCAATATAGTTTCTGTGTGATTATTTTGGGTCTGGGTGGCCAGGAAACAAGCAAGCAGTCTCTGAGTATAGTATATGACACAATAAGCACTAAGTATACAATTTGCTTTTAATATTCATTGATTTAGTGTGTGTCCACATGTGTAGATGTGTGCACACCATGCTAGTATGTGTTGTTCAGAGGACAGCCTGTAGGAGTCAGTGGTTCTAGATATCAAATCAGGCTATGGGGTTTGGCAGCCCCTGCCTCTCCTGCTGAGTCACCTAGACAGCCCAACAGCCACCAACACTAAAGGAAAGCAGACATTTCAGTTCCTTAGCAAGAAAGACTTTTTTTAAGCTGACTTTTTTCTTTTGAAGCTGATGACAAAAGAGGAGAAAATTAAGAAACGTAGTAAAGTAAAAATGCTGTTTTATCATGTGAAAAGCTTCCTTTAAGCAACATATACACGCACGTGCATAGAAATTACATTCATCAGCTTCACCAGAGGAAATACAAATAGACTAAAATGCATTAACGGAATTTACATGCCTCAAGGCCCTAGAAAGTCCAGATTAAGAAGAAAATGGGAAACTTTTCTATTTCTAATGTAACTAATGTTCCTGACGAAATTAGTAAAAAGGAAGGAGTTATCCGCAAGCATCATTTATCACCATCAAAACTGATTTAATTCTAAGAGATGCTACTTACAAATTTGAAAACACAGTGTTTTTCAAGCACCTCAGTCATATCTGTTGCAGGAACTAATCATAAAAGCGATCTTGTGAAATACACACAAACTTGTTTGAGGCGGTTTCTGGTCAACCTCTTAGATGACCTCGCTAGTACTGGGATGGAGCTCTGCCTATTGAGAGATTTATATCTATTCCTTGAAAAGTTTCCTTGTATTTTTACAGGGTTCAGTAAAGATCAGTTTCCTAAGTAATCACAAAATGGGATTCCTTTCGGGTTTCTTCATGCCTGGGGCTAAATGAGACACCAACATGATTACTGTGTTTAGAAAATTTTGGCAACATACTACTGAAAGGAAGGAGACACCACATCAAGTTTTTGCAGTTGAGCCATCATAGAACGTGTGCCCCCACCACTGCTCCAGTGAACTTCCTCAGCACCGGACAGAGTGAAGAGGACATAAGTAGACCACTGCCCTACAGTGACCAGCTGTCCTCTGGAGCCTGCCCACTTTGGCACTTGAGACTTTTTGAGAAAACTTGATTTTTTTTCTTCCCTTTCTTCTGTGAGTTAGCTTTGATTTGAGTTAGTCTTTGTTGCCTTGATCATTCTACGGCTTGACAGAATTTATTTTTTTTTATTTTATGCAGCATAAATGCTTGATTAGAAGACCACCTTTGTGCTTCATTCACACAAGCAAAGACAAGGCAAATTTGATGTGAAATGTTTGGCAGGGAAGTAAAAACAGACCAAGAATCCACCAGAGGAGGAAAGCAGTAGCCAGACATGGTGGGACACACATGTAATCCCAGCATTCAGGAGGCTGAAGTTTCGGACTAGCCTGGGCTACATACGGAGACCTGGCACCAAACAATGCCGCCACCTTACCATTTGAAAAAAGATTCAGCTTTCGTGGTTACTTTTGTATATTTCCATGGAAGGGGCACATGCAGAAGAACGGGATCTGAGTGTGATGAGGTCTTCCAGGAAACAGGAAGGTTTAAACGACCAAGGACGCACCCAGAGGATGCCACGTACCACACTGTCTGTGAAAACCTTTCTCTTCAACAGCGCAGGCAATCATATACCCAGAGAAAAGCACTCAGCTGGTTGTGCACTTTTGACATAATATTTCAAAGCTGATTATTCCCCTCAAATGGAAACAAAATCTTTGACATTTTAACATAGGTTCTGAATTTATGTGTCTAGTCTACAAATTAGCAAATGAACCATTCCTTTTACGGATTTTATGATTCCATTCCCCTCAAAAACATCAACTTATTTGGCTATGATGATGTCCAGAGGGCCAGCTGACCTCGCCTGGGACCTCTACAATGACACATGTACTGAGCGGAGTTATCTGTTAGTAGATGAGCGACTGTCATTGCTCATTGGCGTGTACATAAAATTTAAGTAGGAACAGCACAACAGATTTGGTGTTAAGATTAAAAGCCTTAAATGGACAGAATGTACCAAGGGATTGTAAGGCAATAAAGTTCTCACTCCTTAATAGCTGCTGTATCTACTATAAACTTCATAGTTGTGGTACCTACTGTAAATGTAATAGTTGATATATCTATTCTAAGTTGCTGAAATGCAGTCCTGAAAGCTGTCTAGCTTCTCTTTTGACTCAAGGCAGGGAGCCATGCTACATGGAGCAAGTCCTGAAATGATAAAAAGGTGTACCTCAAATAAAACCAGCAGTTTTGTGACTTAGCTCAGTGGTTCGGGGTAGAATGTGTCCTTGAAAAATAGGTCCGGTAAGGAGAGTTCTGTCTCCAGGGACGCCTACAGGTGAGTAGCCTTAATGAATATCTGTTAGTATCGCTCTGTTCCTGTATTTCTTTACTTTCTCCTTGGAAAATGTCACAGCCTGACTGGATTCCGATACTGGTACCCACCTCCGCCTCTCCTATTTCAAGGTTTAGTCCTCCACCCTTTCCCACGCACTCCAAGTGTGGCTCATTTTTCTGGATAATATAGATTTTTCTGTGACTTGTAACATGTTTCCTTACCAATTTCATCTCTCTCCACATTATGTTTTTAAGGAGTCATGTTTGGTTTAATTCTGGTGTATCTGCTTTCATTGAAGAAATGTCTGGCACATAACTGGCACCTAATAACAGTTTACTGAAACCAATGAAGAGCAGAATGCTAATCTTTAACGTGAGAGCAGACAGATGCTGTTTCTAAGAAGCACACACAGCCCTTTCTTTGCATTAATAAGAAGGGTGACATTAAAACGTTCTGTGGAAGCTTCCTTTTTCCTGTATGTCAAACCCTTCCATAAGGCAAAAGTACGGACTAGTAGCCTAAAAAAATCTGAAGACAGTTACCCAAAGAGACTGTGTCAACAGGTAGTAATAATAGTAATAGTGATATCTGTGTTCTCTCTCTCTCTCTCTCTCTCTCTCTCTCTCTCTCTCTCTCTCTCTCTCTCTCTGTTTATGTGTGTGTGAGAGAGGGGGGAGAAAGAGAGATCAGGTAAAAATGATCAAAAAAGAAATATAAAAATAAAATCTCATGGCTAGAAACATTTTAGGAGTAACATCTTTCGATGAAAACATTCAAAACTATTTGTAATGAGAAAGCCAGCCATGTGGTGTAATACAGGAACTTCTGAAAGCTGTAAGTGCTCTGAATGACACATTTCTTAAATATGTTAACCGGCAGCTTTAGAAAGTAAATCAATGCTCAATTCTCTTGGTTATATATTTTTGCAGAGGTAAAACACATAGCAAGAAGATCTGCTTTTACATTTAAAAGTTCCCTGATTTAAGACATAGTACTAGGGAAAAGATTGTGGTAAGTGGAGCTTGGGGACAAGGTTCAGATGACACTGAGAGCTGCCCAGAGAAGCAACTGAAACCCACCTGTTCCCGGGAGACCACACAAGCATGGGGTGCATTTGAATAGCTTTATGGTTATTTTGTGTGGTGATATTTTTCAAAGTCTGGGAAATAACTATGCAACCATTACAGCATTTACTTATACAAAAATTACCAGAACAATACATTTTATTAATCGCTGTATACGCTGGATGTCAAGTTCTTCATCCCTCCAAGAATGATGGGGTTTTATTGTTACTGTTAATTATCTGAAACACAATTTCACTATGTAACTTAGGCTGGCCTTGAACTTATGGTCCCTCCTGCCTCAGCCTTCTTACAGTGTTACAGGCCAAGTGTTACAGGCCAAGGATCCTTTTTGAGCAATCTTTTTGTCTTTCAGAGTGCAGCATCTCAAAAGAGGGGTCCTCACCTCCTGCTCTGCTGTGGGAATTGCCCTCACTCTCATCACCAAGACTGTCTAACTGAATAGAGTTTCAGAATCTCATGCTTTCTCAAAGAATCTACTAATTACAAAACAAAACAATTTCCTTCTAGACCAAATCCTTTCTAAAATACTTCCCCTAGTTTCCAGAATTCCATTTCCTGATTTTCTTTATATTTTTCTATGTGACCTCTCTCTGTGTCTGCTTGTGACTTCCTGGAAGTTTGCTGAAATGCCCCCTTATCCTCATGAATTTCGTTGCCACAAAAATATGAACGCTTATCTTCAGAGTTTTAGAATCAACCTAACTATGTGTGTTCAGCCAACTAACACTGCTCACAGCCAAACTATTTGAGCTCCTGGCTGGATCCTGATCAATATGGGCATATCGCCCATAAAGACTTTTGAGTCTTTATCTTTAGATTTACAGAGTATGGGGCACACACACTTTACTTTCATCTCCCTGCACGGGATTGTAGACCTAAATTACAGGGTCCTGAAAACAACACTTTGTAGAGGAAGTAGAGTCACATTGTGAATCTGTGGCCAGCCTGGGCTACAGTGGGTTTCAGGCTAGTCTCAGCTAAAGTAAGACCCTGAACCTGGGCTGGAGCTTTATTAATTATTATTATTATTAATTCTTTTGGTTTCTCAGGACAAGGTTCCTTGGCATAGCTCTGGCTGTCCTGGAATTACTCTGAAGATCAGACTGGCCTCCAACTTACAGGCATCTGGTGCCTGTGATCTGCCTGCCTCTGTTACCACCACCCAGGGAAACTTTATCTTAAAAAAACAAAACAAGGTTGGAGTATAGTATGATGGCACATTCCTGTAATTCCAGCACTTGAGAGGTGGAGGCAGGAGGATCTGGAGTTCAAAAACATCCTAAGCTACACAGCAAGTTTGAAACTAAACCTGGAGTATAAGAGAAGACCCTGTTTCGGAAGAACCACAGGAAAAAAAAAATAACTCAGAGAAATAATTTAATACCAGTTTGCTTTTCTTTTAATCTCAAAATGGCAAAAGCAGACTTTATTTGTCTGAAAGCCTGGCTGTGGGCTCAGTGTCCCCCTGCTCAACTCCTTGCCAGTAGAGCTGTGTGCTGGTGTACTGAAGGAATGGGTTCAACCAACCAGGGCAGGGCACCACAGGAGTGGGCCAACCAGTCATCCCACCCTGGTTCAAACTGGCCGACCCTAAATTAGAGGAAAAGAAGGAATTGGAGGAAATTAGAGGGAAAGGAGGCTTCAAAGACTTAAAAATCCCCAGCCTTGGGTTTTTCCACTTCCTGTACTTTATAGAGTCTCTCTCTCTCTCTCTCTCTCTCTCTCTCTCTCTCTCTCTCTCTCTCTCTCTCTCTCTCTCTCTCTCTCTCTCTGGCTTCCACTTGAGCTGTGACGATCCTGAGGGACCTGTGAAATGGTGGTAGGGCTCTCCCAAAGAGACCGCCTTGGAAGCAACTGCACTTATTTAACTGGCCAAGGTCACTTGATGTGGCCTGGGGAAATAAATTAGGTTGCTTAGAGGGGCCACAGCAAGACTGGGGCTGTGACAGTTTAATATAATGACAGTTGCTAGGATCAGTACAGTTGTAGTTGCCAGGATACAATGTCGTTTGCAACCTACACAGGGAGCAAAAGACTAATGTCGAAGACCAATTGTCCTGTCAAGCTTCCATGCTTCCTGGACTGCTAAAGGAACATACAGAGAAACACAAAGCAGCTTGAACGCGGCTTCACTCAATGAGGGAGTGTGTCGGTGTCTTGGGAACTGGAAGGCACATTGTGCCCCAGGAGCCGTGAATTCTAACCTGAAAAACCCATACCTCTCAGGCAGATAGGCCAGACCAACTCCATGGTTCCCTGCACTGCGCCTCTCAGCTTTTAGCAAAATGTTGTAAAACCTGCCCGTCCTAATGTCTTCTCAAGAAACCTTACCAGTCCAGAATAAACCTCCATCACAAGGTAGACTGGTAGACTCTGTAATGGTTTCTGTCACCCAGCGCTGTGGCTGTCACTTCCGGGTTCCAAGCGCTCAGGCAAAATTGCCACCCAGAATCCTCAAACCCCACGACATCCACGTATGACGCAGCTACGTAAGCCCCTGTGTGTATGCCCTAGGCGTCCTTTAAAAGTTGGACACTTCCACCCCATGCTCTCTCCCTGCACCAACTTCTTCAGGCCTGCATGAATATGTCTTTCTCTTTTAACAGACTTTTAAAGTGGATTTCGTTGTGTGTTTCGTTGTCCATTCTCACTCACACCTGGTCATTTCAGACTCTACTTCCCTATGTCTGTTTCAATAGGTTTCCCCCAGCCTTCTAGTACAACCCTAACCGTCACCACTTTTCCTCCCCACTATATTGAAAGTCCTTCTGGCACTATCTTCCTCATTGGCCTTCCCGCTTTCAGTCTTTCTGAGTCTTCTAGAACTCAGTATAGCAGGGACCTACCTGCCCTGTTCCAGGCCAGTGCTGCCCTATTCAGCCTACCTCTGCGTCCACTTGGCATCTCCTAAAAAGCCCAGTTTCCTTTTATGCAGTGATAGAGCCCAGGGACATCAGAAAGCCGCACAATACCACACCACACCGTGCTGTCTGATTCACTAAGGCTGTTCAGATGTCTAATTCCCACTTAGACAAAAAGTATTGGTCACATTGTGAGAGATTCTCATCACTGGGAAGGGTGCTGATACAAATGCATCAATATAATGAGCTTTACTAATGAGAAAGGGTCTTCACTTTAAAGAAAAAAAAATAGTTACCTGTTAGTAAGTCTTATTTACGTTGCCAAAAACTGTGCTTCATATTGCATCTCTTAAAGTTAGGCTATTCACAGTATATGCATTAGTAATACTTTGCCAATGTTCCACATGAGTTAACAAAATACTTGTGTCTTATGTGTGTTTAAAGTAAAATGATGTCTTCACCATCACTATACAAATTCTTTCATGGAAAGATCATGCATTCCATAGTCGTACGTGGTCTTCAGCTTTCTAGCTTTCTTTCAAAACTCAAAAGAGTGGTTTCTAACTCCTGCGACATATATTGTATATTCTACAGATTCCTAATTATGATTTGAAAATGGAGGTAAAAAATGCTCTTTACAGGACTGATTCAGGAGGTTATATAAGAAAAACTCCACAGACAATCTATCTCCTCATCCTGAAAAAGTAAGAGACTGAGAACAGAAGTGTGCTGAAAGACACCCGAGGTTGACATCCCGCTGCATTCAGAGCCACAGCCAGAAGGGCTGGGAACACTGGAAGTGATCTGAAGGAGACCATGAACTTCAATCTGACAAAATAAACACACATTGGTTGAAAATAAGCAAGACTGACCCTTTCCTGAAAAAGCCCACAGCAGAGCACATAACCCTGAAGGAGTTCTTTTCTTTGACCCAGAGGAGCGACAGGATACCCAACATCATTCACGGAGGCAAGAGCTCTTGGGAAGGCGAGCCTGCGAACGAGTCTGCGAGTTCGTTCTACATCTCTGCTGTCTGTGGCAGTGAGGGCGGGATTGACCCGAAGCAGAAACTTACTTCTCTGAGGCAACTATGGTACATAGTGCCTTTCTTCACCCATGATTCCCTGTTACAGGACTTTGCAGTTATGTCTTGTAGAATGCTGTGACATTGATTTTATAGGGGTTGTCATTGCCACCATTATGTTTTATAGAGAGATTACAACTCTGAAAGTAATAGTCACCTTATTTTCACAGTAGATATTGCCTTTTCTGCTTATAAAATAATGAATATTCTTTGAAAGTTTAATCAAATAATATATAACACTATAAAATTGAAAATCAGCCAGTAAGATGGTTTTGCAGGTAAATACATTTACTTCCAAACCTAACAGTTGATTTCAGTCACTGGGACCTACACAGTGGAAGCAAGGAATGGATTCCTGCAGGTTATCCTCTGACCACTACATGTATGTCATCACACACACAAACACACACACACACAGAGAGAGAGAGAGAGAGAGAGAGAGAGAGAGAGAGAGAGAGAGAGAGAAAGAGAATATGTAATATATCTTTAAATAGAAAAAATATCGCTAATGTCCCATCACTCTGGGTATCTTTTACCACAATTAGAAGACCATATTTTTGAACATTTTCAGATTTGGCTGTATTTCTGAATGTGCTTTGGCTGTATTTCTGAATGTGTTTACACACATATAAAGCAAAACACACACAGATAGCTCTCGATATCACGAACAGCAGCAATGTGCTAGGATCAGTATGTCTCCGGACACAATACTGTTGTTTACTACATGGGAGTTAAAGCAACCTGCCTTTGAAAAATGGGCAAACAATGATTTCCCTCCATCACCCCCACACCCCAACCCCCACTTGTCTCCAGGAGTGGGAGCTCTAACTATTCTTCTGAAGAATGCCAAACCTTAGACTCCTCAGGATATCTCAGGGGATTCTGGAATCCCCCACAGCAGTTACAGTATGTCTCATTTCTAGTATGTGAGAAGACAGGGTGATAATTGGCTAAGGGAGAACTATTCTTAATTTATTGTTAGTTAGAGACTTAATTGCCTTGTGTTTAGTCATTCAATCAACAATATTTCTGAAGATGTTTACTGAGTTCAACTATGTGTCAGAGGCTTATCAGAACACAAATGACAGTCCTCTGTCTTCACGGAGTGTGAACGGTGACAATCAGGACAAAGATACATGATGGATAAATACATCAATAGCATTAATTCTTATAAGGAAGAAATTAGTGAGGAAGAGAAAGGGGCTCTACCAACAGAAGGCTTTGTGGTGGGGTTGGGTAAGGTTGCCAGGCATGGCTTTATTTTTTTAGAAAGGGACACTTGGGTAAATATTCAGAGGGGCTGAGGAAGTGATGTCATCATGTGGGGAAGCAGACTTTTCTGAAATAAAGAGTGCAAATGCTTTAACTAGAATGGTGTTTGATCTTGTGTGCTGTAGCGGAGAAAAGAGTAGGGGGAGATGATGTCACATAACGAAATGGAGATCAGATCAAGGAAAAACCCTACTCCCCCACTGGAGCAGAGGAAAGAGTGAAGGAGAGATGATGTCACATAACGAAATGGAGATCAGATCAAGGAAAACCCTACTCCCCCACTGGAGCAGAGGAAAGAGTGGGGGAGAGATGATGTCACATAACGAAATGGAGATCAGATCAAGGAAAACCCTACTCCCCCACTGGAGCAGAGGAAAGAGTGGGGAGGTGAGATGGCATCACAATATGAGTGGAAAATCAGATTGAGAAAAACATTGCTGTATCTCTGGAGAACAAGTGTAGGATGACGTCACACAGTGAAGGGAAAATCAAATTGAGAGAAACCCTGCTTTCCTGTTGGAGTAGGAGGGTGGGATGATATCACAACACGAACTGGAGATCAGATCAAGAAGAAATTTCCACCATTGATTCTGAGAGAGATAGGAGTTGTAAGAGGCTCTGCACGGAGAAAAGGCATATGCCATCTCTTTGGCCCCTGAGTTAAGGACAGCTTGGGAAATGATGGTAACAGAAAGCTGGAACCCACTCAAGAGCCTCTGCACTCGACCAAGGAAGAGAAGACAGACAGCAGCAGCACGGGTCAGGCTGGTAGCCCCGGAGACGGAGGAGTGCCTGGATCTCAGACACAGTTTCAAAGTTGAAATGATTTTATCCTGGAGACCTATCCTGAGTGATAGGGCTTTTCTAATATAGAGAAGGGTGGGCAAGAATAGATGTTGAGAGTGCATAATTGAGACAGAGGGAGGGAGGAAGAGAGAGAGAGAGAGAGAGAGAGAGAGAGAGAGAGAGAGAGAGAGAGAGAGAAACACGTCCTGGAGCTACTGTTTTACAAAGGCGCAGGATGTGATGTGAGAGAAGGTGCCCAAATGAGGCTTTTTTGGGTGTTTTTCCTGTCCAGGAGCACATCAGGGGATCCGTGTACCCTTCCTGTGAAGTAGGTGGGGTGATTTCTATGTTATACACTGTAGATGTACCCCCGAAGGAAAGAGCTGGTGATACTCATAGCTAGGCTGTTTGACTGCAGAGGGAGAAGTATTGCCAACTCCTACCGTGGCTTACTGAGCGGTGAGTTCATGTTCGAACAGAAGAAAAGCCTTTCCTCTTGAGCATGAATAGATTAGAACCAACCAATTTTAGGATTCTGAAACTCACTTCTGATCTTTGTTATTTATAGAAATGATAAAGAATTTGTAGGGAGTGAGAGGGGTCACAGCAGGACCGAGGAGAAGGGAAAGCACTGCAAAGGCTGCCATGAGCCCTTTGACAGGAAGTCTACCCTACCCATGGGCATTGAATTCGGCAAAGTTGGAACATGAGGACGACGAGGTCTACGACAGGTTCACCAGTGGGTGTTGAAGGACTTGCTTCCAAAGGTGGAGCAGGCCTAACATATGTCCCGGGAAGAAAAACAGGGAGTCTCTATGTGCAGATGTAACAAATAAAATCTTACAAAATCAGTTACCTTGTACGATGTTGGCATGTGAAGTTTCTCTTCAAGTCCAAACAAAACTTTAGGGATAAATAAGTAATTCGTGCACCCCCTTAGTTTCAGATATTGTGTTTGCCTTTAGTAGAACAGAGAAATGGCGCTAACAGAGAAGGTTAACGAACAGGGCCCTGGAGGCAAAGGAAATGAACTTGAAAGGATGAAACTTGGATTAGAGAAGCGAGACTTAGGCAAGTAGTTTGGGAGCAGCAATTGAAAATAATACAGGTGACAGAGGAGAAAGATATATTATTTAAAGAAGAGCCGTTCCTTTAGTTTATAATTGTATCAGGAGGTTTTTCAGGGTGTATGTATACAGGTAGAAAGGAGGCCACAATGAGATATCTACCTGAGTTTCACAGACACCCCAGAGGATTGTCTGGGCATGAGATGGACAGTCTAGATTGGAACTGTCAGAGGATTCATTCTGCTTGAAGATGTTAGGCAGGCAGTTTGTGGAATTGGCACAGTAGACCAGCAACGAGATGTTGAAGCAAGATGGCCTCTGAGTTCAGTAATAAACATTTTTTACATAAAATAAGATAAAACAACATATTATGGCAAAAGATGATTTTAAATATTGCTCAAGGCTCTTGAGTTGAAATCTTAGGCTCCAGTTGACTTTGCTGTTCCAACTGATGGATCCTTCAGAAAGTAGGGCCTAGTAGAGGAAAGTTGTGTCACCAGGGAGCATGCCCTGGAAGAGGATAGTAGAACATTTGCCCTTCCATTTTCCGTCTTGCTCCATGGTCACCATAAGGTAATCAGTCTGCTCTGCCACATTCTCTTGTGATCACAAAGAATTACTCATCACAGGTCCCAAAGCTTCTGGGCCAACCATAGAGGGAAGCCATGAAGACCACACTTACTCTCTTTTAAATTAGTTTTCTCAGGGAAGTTTTCGGTTATGAAAAACCAACATGGAAGATATGAAAAAACAAAATAGCCACCAGTGCCCAAGCAATTCTTTGCTTACTCAGAGGGGTCCAGAGGTTCAAAGATCAAGACATACGCAGATGGGGTTACAAGAGTGCCAAGAAGTTTCAGGAGATGAAAGTTATTGTAGCCTGCATTGGAACTTCAAGCTAATTGGAAAGTTCAGCTCTTCCGTGGCTCTAAAACTCTTTCCCTCAGTAAACCTGGTCAATGCTCTGTTGGAAAAGTGCTGTGTGGCCTGTTTGTAGCCTGTGCTTTGATCCTGATTGGTCATCATGTCTTCACACCTGTTTTCTTGATTAACTTCTTGGTAATAGAGTCTAGAGAACTAAGAACAAAATAAAAATAGATATTTCAAATTGTAGTGATTATCATTTTATTAATATTTTCCAGAGAGTGTGTAGGCTTCATCTGGTGAGTCAAGGTTTTAAAACATGAGTACGCTTGATAAATATCTTTAAATTCCTTCTTTTGTGTGTGTGTGCGCAGGACACTCAACACCATCTCTCAACTCTTAGTGGCGAGGAGAATGGTTGGTGACTTGTTCTAGGGAATCTAGTGCTGTGATGAGGACATAGATGGAGTAGATCTTAGGTGTTGATTTGCTCAAGTCTACTCTCCCTCTCTTCTTTTGTATGGAATTCTGTAGTGGAGGACGCAAAGAGTCAGTGTGTGATGTTCTGGAAGACCCCGGGAGCTACCAGCAACATGTCTGGGTGTGTGTGAGAGAGAGAGGAGGAGGGAGGGGGAGAGGGAGGGAGAGGAAGAAGAAGAGGATGAGGACTGCCATTTTAGGCTAGAAAGGCCTCACGAGCCAAATGAGAGCTATTCAAAATGCTAAGCAAAGTAACAATTTTAAACTATTTGCATTTTTCCTCAGTCTTTCTCATCCTGATTGGATGCATGGAGCTAAAATCCAGAGGCAATGTCTTTTCCATGCATTTTAATTATCTTGAAAAAACTTTACATTCTTAATTAAAAGATACACAGAGAACAAATTAAATAAAGATAAGCTCAAAGTCTTTTTTTTCAAATGTTGTACTTTTTAAAATTAAAACATAATTACATCATTTCCCACTTTCCTTTCCTCTCTCCTGTTTAAACCGTCCCGTGTACCCCCATTATTTTGTGTCAAACTCATGGTCTCTATTTTTTTAATTGTCATAACACACACATATAAATGCAGCCTGTTTAGTCCATATATTGTTACTTGCAATGTATATGTTTTCTGGGCTGGCCACTAGGTATTGCTTAACCAATTTGGAAGCTTTCCCCTGGGAACTACTATTTCTCCTGCTCTTGACATTCCTTAGTTCTGTGTAGTTCTTTGTGTAAGGTCGAGGCCCCATTAAATTTCCCCTTCCACATTAGCCTATCTAGTGATACCCTTGTATGTTGTGATATTTTAGGCTACATTCTAAATATTTACTCTTATACCCACATAAAAATATTGGTCTCATTCTCATCAAAGAAATATCACCTTACAACAGACAGAGATCACTACAGAAAACCACAACATCAAAATGCAGACAGTAAGTGACCATATAGTTAGCCTGGCCCCAGCTGATACATCTATAACACAGCTCTTGTACCTTAGGCTCAGGGGTCATAGGGGAAGAGAAAGGCAGGAAGAGTGTAAGAGCCAATGGGACTGAAGGTTTACTGTGAGATTCTGTCTATCTCTATGGAGTGATAGCATTCAAACTGAACTAAGTTGGTTCATTTGTTTCTCTTTAAATGGTTTCTCATTTTTCCCTCAATCTCTCAAAATTCAGGAAGTTATACAATGATACTTTCCACTTTATGTCCAGCAAAAAATGATCAGGAAACAATGAGTCACCATTCGTGTTCATTATCTGTATTTGTAAGCTAAGCTACAAATTGGCCAGCACAACCCTCTTCTTTAACAATAGGGTGAATGCTTTGCTCTTTGGTCTTAGGTCACTAAAGATATCTGTCTTGTCAATTCAGTAGAGGAGATGTGAACTCCCCAAGCACATGGTAAGAACTCAGGTGGGCAAGTGGGATGCAGGAGTACCTACCATGATGCTGAGTGGAGGGCAGACCAAAACAGCCCTTGGGTCCATCTCCCCAATTCCATTTCATGTTGTGTATGATGCTATTTATGACATTAATTCTCACAGTACCTCTTTCTTCCTGACATCACAGCTTCTCAAGAAAGTTGCGTTTAAATTCATAATTTTTTCAATGTATCAAACGAATTAGTGAGTAGCACTATTGCTGACAGAACATAATTTTAACAGTATTGTTGTAAGGCATTTGCTTCTTGGTGAAAGTTAATTAAAAGTGTTTAGTTTCATCACAGGATCTGAGTTTATTTGCCTGGATGATACCTCAAGCTATCAATTTACTCACGCCCTCTTTCCTGCACATTTCAACTATGAATGTACTGAGGACAGAATGGATACAAGTGTAGTCCTTTGTGTGACTTTTAACTTTTTGTTTAAAACACAAGAATTTTTTTTACAGATATAAATTTATTATAAGCATAAGAAAGTGGAAAGTGATATAAAATTGTTCCTTTCTTTTATGGAGTTTGGAAGATAAATCAATGTACAAAATTGAGCTGGCAAACCACTATAGAATCTGATGAATAGTCTAAAAAAAAAAAAGTCAAAGGTTTTGAGAGCATGTCAGGTTTTATAATGGAAAATTATCCTCAAATGTTGGAGTGGAGAATGTAATTTCTTCCTATTTAATAAACACCTGTTGGTAATATACAATGTATTCCAGTATGTTCTCTGAAAAAGAAGCAAAGGGCTTCTGTAACAAAAGTAGTCAGGCATAGCGTTGTTATAATTTTATAAGTTTGACCAGGAATTGCCTTTTTAGTAACAATTAGAATGATACTCATGCCATAGACAACTTAATAGCCAGTGTGTACAGCTCTTGTATCATGATCTTTGCCATCAGATCAAGATAAGTTTGTGTTTGGAGTGAGAGGCAAATGCACAGTAAGATACAGAATTTAAGACCATATCACTAACAACACGTCTTCTGAAGCCCTCCGGTTATTTTATCTAAAGCCCCCATGGGGAGAAATGCATGTGTGTTACTGTATTGTTGGCAACCACTGAGAAATGTAAATGTGCTATGGCTGGGTTGCTTGGTAGATCTAGCTCTATTTTTTTTTCTGAGAATCCTTCAGACAACATTTCAAACTAGCTATGCAGTTTACACTTCCATAGCAGTAGACAAATATTCTTTTTCTCCACATTAATGCCAGCATTTGCTTTCATTTGTACAGACGATGATGGCCATTCTGATTGGGGTGAACCCGAATATTAAGATAATTTCAGTCTGCATTTCCCTGATGGTTAAGGTTGTTGAACACTTTTGAAAGTGTTTCCTGACTATTATAATTCTTCCTTTAAGATCTCTCCATTTAGTTGCTATACCGGCTAGTTTTATATCCATTTGAAACAGGCTCGAATCATTTTGGAAGAAAGAGCCACAATTGAGAAAATGTCCCCATTAAACTGGCTTCTGGGCAAGCTTATGGTGCATTTTCTTGATTGGTAATTGATGTGGGAGGGCCCAGCAGTGCCACCCCTAGTGACTGGTCCTGGATGCTATATATAAGGAAAATAAGTTGAGTAAGTCATGAGGAGCAAGCTGGTAAGGTGCACTTCTCCGGGGCTTCAGCTCCAGTTCCTGCCTCCAGGTTCCTGCTGTGACTTCCCTCAGTGATGGACTGGGATGTGGAGCTGGAAGCGGGAAATTCATCTGCCTTGGCCACATTGCATTTGATCATGGTGTTCTATCACGGCAGTAGGAACCCTAAGAAAGACACTTCCTTAGCTTGCTTTTTAATTAGGGTCTTTGGTTTTTTTTTTTTTGAGTCTACTGTTTTCTTAAGTTCTTTAAGTTCTTTTCATATTCTAATTACTAATTCTCTATCAGATGTATAAGTGGCAAAATTCTTTCTCATTCTGTGGGACTGCCTCTTGATTCATAGTTGTTTTTCATTCTATTTATTTGCTGATCAGAAGCTTATCGGTTGCTTGAGATCGATTTATCATTCATTTCTGGTCTTATTTACTGTACTACCGAAGTACTGTTTAGAAAATCCTTATATATATGGATACATTGCAACCTACTCCCTACTCTTTCCTCAAGCAGTTTACTGATCTTGGGTCTAATACTGAAGTCTTTGATCCATTTGCAGCTTTATGAAGGGTGGGGTTTAGAGATCCAGTTTCATTTCTTTTACATTTTGGTGTCCAGACTTCCCAGCCCTGTCTGTTCAAGATTTTTCTTTTCCTCCAATGTATATTTTTTTGCTTCTTTAGCAAGAGTCAGGTAGTTTTGTTTACATGGAGTCATACCTCGGTCCTATTTTCTATTCTGTTGATCTTTATGTATATTTTTGATATAGTACCATGCTGTTTCTATAATTGTGACTCTGTATTATAACCTAACATCAGGAATAGCTCTGTGACAGAAATTGCATTGGCTATTGTGGTATATTGTATTTCCATATAATTTTCAAGATTGTCTTCTATATCTGTGAAGAATGCCCCTGGGATCTTGACAGAGACTGCAGCAAACCCATACATTGATTTTGGTAGGGTGGCCATCTTTGGAATACGTATTCTTCTGACCTATGAGTTGGGAGGTCTCCCCATCTTCTAGTGTTTTCCTAATTTCTTTCTTTCTGTACCATGACAAATCCCAGACATGCCAAGCTCTCCTAAGCATCTGTGGATGGAAAACATAGTTTATCCAGTCATTGCAAGTTGATAAATTTTTGTGGGTTTTGTTGCTGTTGTTTTGGTTTGAGGTTTTTATTTGTTTGTTTGTTGTTGTTTTAGCAAAGCATAGATTTGTGGAAGAAGCAAGTCTTCTACTGATCTAGAAGTTCACAGTGAAAGCTACCTTCATCAGATCCTGTTTCCATGAGTGCCACATTTTATAGAATTGTAAAGATTCGAGGCAACAAGCTGTTACTGGTAATTTTCACACTTAAGGTTATAAAAGATGATACATAGTGAAAAGGGAAATGATATAAGTCAGGAATCATACATAATTTCGTGTTATGAAAATTATCAAAATACATTCAGTAAGTTCTACAGTGAACATTTACAATTATACAAAAACACTCAAAAGAGTAAGAAGTAAGTATGGGGGAGGAGGAGGACCTGGGGAGGCATCCACAAGCTGCACAGCCAATGACTTCAAGATTTCACTGACTAAAGGTAGAGAGGAAGCTATGTAACGAGCCCCATGTCTCCCTTCATACCCTGCATCCAGTCCCTTGTCAAATGATCGGCTTCAAACTAAACCCAGGACCCACTCCTCTCTGCTTCTGCTGTTGCCACCTGCGTCCCTGCCCCCATCTTTGCTTATCCCCTGCAGACTTTGCTCACTGGGCCCCTGCCCCACTCTTCATCCTCTGGGATCTCAGCACCCTCACCTACTGATATTTTAGGAATGCAAAAAATCAGGAAAACACACTATTCCCAGAACTTCTGGGACTCTCCGCATCCCTCAGAGGCAAAGTCAAATCCTGACCAAGTTTCTGTTATAATTAGCTTCCCTGGTCCTTTTTACTACAGGTCTCCTTTATGCTATTCCTAAAATAAGCCAAGGCCACTCCTGTCTCATGACCATTCCCTCTGAGGAATACTTCCCCTCACGCCTCACAGTGCTCCCTCCCTCTGCACCTTCAGGGCTTTTCCTCAGTGTTGCCTTCCTGGTGACTATATACAATAATATCCCTTGAAGTAAATTTTTTCCTGGCCCCCAAATGCTGCTTATTTTTCCCCCACTGGAACAAGAAAAACAACATTTTTTTTCCTGACCTTTGTTTTTCTATCTTCCTCTTTAGAGTGGCAAGGGCATTCGCTACTTTGTCTAGAATGGATGTTTACATCGAATGCTTCTGGAGTAAGTGTGGATGGAGAGCGCCCCTGCCTTACAGAGCTCACAGTTGGGAGGGAAAAGGAAATAGAGAAGTAGACCCTGAGCATTCCCTGCATCTGTTTCTGCTAAGAACAACCAACAAAGTATGAGAAGTCAGAAGACAGAACAGAGGACCGAGGGAATGGAGGTGAGACAGGGTTCACACAGCTGTGGGAAGCTGGTTTAGGTCCTACAATGGTGGTCGGGGGACTTTTCCTAGGAAAGAAACCATCAGATGCGTGCTATTCAGGTAGTAAGAAGGGTCTGAACACTGGAGCATGGGACTGAGCAGTGCTGATTCACTTGGGTAGGTGGTACTGGAGGGAAGATTATATAAAATAAACACTGCTGCCCTCTACTGCATCCCAATCCTTCAGCTCGTGTGAACACAGCTCCACCTTCACATCACTCCACAGCCCTGTTATGGCTCCTCATCTCTCTGCATTCAGACGCCTGTCCCATACCACAGCATCCCTCAAAATGCCACCAGATTGATTTTCTTCTTTTCTCTCTCTCTCTGTCTCTCTGTCTCTGTCTCTCTGTCTCTCTCTCTCTGTCTCTGTCTCTGTCTCTCTCTCTCTCTCTCTCACACACACACACACACACACACACATCTAAGTCTATAACACAGACTAACCCGATACTCAGTGTACCCCAGATTGGCTTCAAACTTACAGGGACCCACTTACCTCTCCTTCCTGATTGCTGGGTTTACAGCCATGCACCCCACCTGACTATCAGAACTGGCTTTCTCAAATTCCAATAGTGTTCCCTGCTTTGAACCTAGTTTGCTCTCCCCTGTCTATGTAGTCACGATTAGACTCCTTCAGTGTGCACGCCGAGTTTATTTGGATATGGTGACAATGCATTGAAAATGTCCACTCTCATTTGAGGTTGTCTTTATTAATCTGGGAAGGCAATACTGGAATTCAAATTCCAAGCTGACACACGTTTCATTTGCCACTTCGCATCAGACCCCTGTCAGCAGGCTTCGTGCTGCTGAGATGGCTTGTTTCCACCTGCCTTCTCTCCCCACAAGTTCCTTTCAGGTGTAATCACACCAGGGCAATTCCACTTCGTTGGAGCATTTGTTTCCACCTCACATTTGCTAATACTGTACTTTAGTTCCTGTAGTAGTCGTCTGAACTCTCGCAGATAAACGGCCTAAGAGCAATGGTCCCTGAATGGTAACGGGTCTCAGAGTCCCCTTGGGAGTTTGTGGAAGCCCAGGCCTCTGTGCGCCTCCCTAGAGGCTGTTACAAGGTAGAGCTAGGTATGATTCAAGAAGATGCATTTTTTAACCAGTTCCAAAGTGACAGGCATTGTTGTTCCCCAGGGCCCATACTCTGAGAATCACTGTCCCTTAACAGCTGTGGTCATGTGGACAAGATCACTTTCTAACTCACTTAGTATGTCCGTAGGAAATAAATCCCGCCAAGATGATCCCAGTTCCCCATCTCTCACTCTAGAGGGACAGGAGGGACAGAGAGGGGTACTGGGGACCAGACGCTCTGCTACCCGGGAGAGGTGGATCAGTCAGTACCTTCTTTAGGGGAGACTGCAGGGAAAAGAGTTGAATTGTTGCCGGGGTGACTCAGAGGCTCCATCCGCCAGTGGACCGGTGAATGACAGCAAGCCCTTCTTCCGGATCAGCTTTGATCCATCCCAGGCTTATTGCTGAGCTCCCCCGCGGAAGGTAGCAGCACATGGTCATACTTGAGTGACTACTTGAGTTTCACTGAACCCAAATTCGTTAGAGGGGCTCAACTCAAACAGAAAGCACGTCCCAAATACGTTGCTTGTCACCGGCTTATCCTGACTCTTTGGTGGTGTCTATTACACAGACACAGTAATTGTCTTTGTGCTATCAGTTTTTCCATTGGATAAACCTTCGGCAAGATCTTTCAGAGGTCAGTCTTAGTAGCCTTTCATCTTGGAAAATGAAACAAATCTGTTAAGCTATGCTGCCGAAGGCTCCACACTGAGTCACTGGGTGTGGAGACAAACGCCATAGAAATCTAAGCTCTACATCTTAGGCTTGGAACAACACAGTTGCCTGTTCACACAGCCTTCACATAGCTGGGGAAACTACTAAAAGAACTTAAAGAGAAAACTTTAAGAGCTCAAAAAGAAGGAATTTGTAAGTCGAGATTGTTTTCAGAAACTAGATAAACACAACAATGCCCAATAATTATTTAATTTTTGAATCTGATACTGAATGGGAAAACAGCTGTTTCCGCTTACGGTCAATAGCGATAGATGTTTGCCAGTCCGGGAGCCATTTTTAGCTTCAAACGATTGCGGTCTATTTTGGTTTAGGCACATGGTAACTTAGCAAGTATAACTCTCAAAAAGTTGGGTCTTTAAGTGTTTTCTAGTCTATTCCAGTTGCCAACCAGTAGCTATTACCACAGACGTCTCTCCATGGACTTCCTGGCTTGGTTGTCTGTCTTTGCCTCCACATCTGTACTTCTCCAACACCTCCACCTCCTTCCTTGGATCCCTTCCGGGAAGTCATTGCAGATTTGTATATCAAGAGATAGCAATAACTGGAGTGGTTTGAGTCCCCTAAAGAGACTTCTTTGATGCTCGGGCCCTGGTTGTCCTTTGAACACTTCTTCAGCTCAGAGGTTACATTTTGAATTGGACCCTGGTCCCAAGACTGAAGATCAAACAAGTTTATCATGCAATATTCTTCCCAGTTTTATAATTTACTTTCTGGGTTAAAAGCAGCTACACCTTCTGAGATTTCAAGAACAGAAATGTTTGGATTTTTTTTTTTATCCTTTCTCATCCCCGTCAGCTAACTGACCAGCTTTCTCACCCACGCTTCTTTCTTCCTTGCAGCACTACATGAATCAGCGGCAGCATGTGTGCCTAGCACTTTCATCAGTATTTTTGTCTAGTGTCTAGAGCACGGGTCAGCAGATGTTACAAGTTTAGACCAAAACAGAGACCATTTCAGATCAATAGGCCACTTAGGCCTGCCACCGAACTCAGCTCTTCTTAGGGTCACACAAAAGTAGCCACAGGAGGAGTAGGGCCTGCTTCATGTACTTCATGTACAACAAGCATTTGGATTTAAATTTTTATAATTTTTTGTGTGACGTATTTTTTTTTAATTTTGCATCAGCCATCTAAAAATGTAAAAACTATCCTTAGCTTAAAGGGCTTACGAAGGCAAGCGTGGAGCAGATCACGGCCATGATTGCAGTTGGTCAGCTCTTGCTCTGGCAATACAAGCTGCATCCCTCCCTTCCAGGCCATTACTGGGATTGTCTAATCAAAGCCTCAGCTCTGTACAACTGGGGTGACAGACATTTTGCTAAACTTTTGCCATGGTAGCATTCCACTTCAAATGCCCATTCCTCCCTCACTGTAGACCATATTTTCCTGCAGTTACAAACAGCCCCCAAATATCTGACTTCTAACTGTTGGCATGGCAGCAAGGCTAAGAAGCTGAGAGGACATATCTTCCACCGCAAACATGAAGCAAAGAGCAAACTAGAATCAGAGTGAGGCTTTGGACTCACAAAACCTGTCTCTTGCTCTACCCCTCCTGCAAATCTGTGCTGCTCCTCAGACAGTGCCCCCCAGCTGGAAACCAAGTATTCAGATAGTTGAACTTATGGAGGAGCATTCTCATTTAGACCATCATAAGTTGTTTTGTTTTTGTTTGTTTTCATTTTACTTTTTTTTTTTACAAAAAGGAATTACTGATGCCTAGATCAGACTGCAAAGGATAGAATGAGATATATAATAAAAATGAGACTAAATCAAGGGTTATAATAACACTAATATCCTGGCATGGAATGTTAGCCTTTATTATCTAGAAAGCTGAGTGTTGAGCAAGTCACTCTTCTCAATTTCACTTTAACTCTGGTACAGAATCTTTGAGGTGGAACCTTATTTGACATCCCAAATCACAGTTACTTCTTTGCAATCACGAGAGGTAAAAATACTATCAGTTCTTTTTTTCTATCCTAACTAATTCTTCAGCCTCTTCTCTCCTCTTTTCAGAGGACAGCGTTTGTGTGAATCCTACAACACCAGCAAGAACTCAGTGTTTAATAAAGCAGAGGCAGGAAGAACTTCAGGCTCTATGTGCCGTGTGTGTTTACGACATTCACAAGGATGCTAACAACTTCTCTAAACCAAGATGAGTTCACAGTGAGGCTTTCTGCATTAGGAAATCTGTGTGTTCTTTTTGAATGACCTGGAAGATTCTCCCATAGCTGGAAAAGATTGTTCACTTGGTCTGAAAAAAGATTATCTTTCAGGAGCCAAGCCACTAGAAGAAATGAGTTCCTTCCAAACCTCTGAATATCAAAACAATTTATATTTTTTGATATAAATAGTTCACAGATAGGACATATAAATCCAAAAAGTTGGCTTGTGTGATTGCCAGGACTAGCAATGCTGAGATCTGTACAGTAGGCCAGCAGCCTCAGGCCCAGGGGTACCTGCTTCAGAAATATTGAACTTTCAGTCCAGAGACTGAATGCAGAATTCTTTTCTTCCCAGATACCTTCATTTTTTTCCTATAAATATTTGAGCTGATTGCATGAAGTCCTTCACATAAAAATGTGTTCTCTGCTTTATTCAAAGCCTACTCAAATGTTGTTTTCAAAACACCTTCACAATAAATCACACCCAGGCTTCTGTTTGACTATGAAACTGTAACCTAGCCACAGGAGTACCTAAAATGATGCCTTACAACTGTATGTTAGGCATTGAGGACACAGAGGTCATCAAGTCTGCTAGACTTGTGACTGTAAGTGACAATACAAGTTAACAGAGGAAAACAGAGTTAACATAAAATGAGTAGAGAAAACGTGTGTGTAGATATTCAGTGTAAAGAGCGGGGACTTGGTGAGTGAACTGGGTCAGAACTAGGCTCACAGCAACTGAAGAGCCAGATGCCTTATTCTGAGGCCCAGACATTATGGCTTCTCCAGTAATATTATGCTGTAAACAATGCTATCTGAGCCATCTTTGCCCATATACTGCTCACTATGGCCATGGGTTGCCACCGACCGCTAGCGTACATACAGACTTAGAAACGCATATAGGCTAACTGCTCAGTGCCGCAGCCATTTCCCTCTTCCTGCTACTTCTGGCTACATCTTCACTTTTATTTTTCCTACCGGCACCGTTTATTTGAGACTCACTGAAAACAGAAATAGACCAAGGCATGTGTTCTTGAGAATGTATCATTCAGTTTTGTCAGCATGACTTGGCCAGCCTTGCCCTTGTGACAGGACACTGTCACACCTGAATCTTTTTGTTTCAAGGTGCAGATTATCTACTTCATTTCAAGATGTAAAACTTTGTTTGCTCAAGTTGGCCTGGTTTGACCTGGAAGTGACACCGGAAGCATTTCCCAGATTTAGCATAATGCCTTTAGGATCCACAAGAAAACAGAAATGTTGTGTTGGTCAGGAGTTGGACAACAGTCCAGGAATTACTTGGGAATCAAAATTAACTTCCTCCTGGGAGTGTAGAAAGGGAAGGCTTTGTTGGGATAATCCAGTCCTTTTAGAACCTGATGACCTCTGCATTGATGACCTCTGCACTATGCGGACTCCACCAGGCAGAACGCGCTGTTTAAAATACTGACCATCCTACTTGAGACTTTGTTCTCTTGTTTCTTTCTGTAGGAAACATATTTTCCCACCCCTTTCCGATACTGAACATCTTGGTCTTCAGCCATTTGTCGCCGTGTCTTCAACTGCTATGCTTCTGTTCCAGATCCTGGCCTCTACCCCAGCCTAGTGACTTCCCTCAAAGTCCCAGGCATGCTCTTCATTTCAATGTTGTTTGTATTCACTAATTATCACATTAGATATTATCACATTAGATAACTCTAATTATCACATTAGATATTATCACATTAGACAACTCCAAATCATAAATTTGTCTTTGTGCCTAATTTTAAAGTCATTTCCCATCACATTATCAATTATATTAATAATTTGTAGGGTACTTGGTATCTTTGTAGATTTGTGGATTTTTCTGTTATTTAAATAATAAAGGAGTTGAGGAAAGTTTGCAGTTTCTCCATAAGAGTCACATCGTATTACCGTCGGGCTACATAATGACGTCTGGCAACTAACTTCAGTATGTAGTATACCCACATGCTGTCGTAGTCAGGGTTTTTATTGCTGCGATGAAACACCATGACCAAAGAGCAAGTTGGGGAGGAAAGGGTTTATTAGCCTTACCCTTAAGCATTGCTGTTCATCACTGAAGGAATTCAAGACAGGAATTCAAACAGAGCAGGATCACAGAGGCAGGAGCTGATGCAAAATCCATGGAGGGATCTGCTTACTTGCTTCTGCTGGCTTGCTCAGTCTGCTTTCTTCTAGAACCCAGGACCACCAGCCCAGGGATGGCCCCACCCATCATAGGCTGGGCCCTCCTCTATTGAACACTAAATAAGAAAATGCCTGATAGTTGGATCTCATGGCGGCATCTGCTCAACTGAAGCTCTTTTCTCTCTAATGACTCCAGCTTGTGTCAAGTTGACATAAAACCAGGCAGTACACGTGATTTAATTTAAAGGGATATGAAAATTAGTTCTAAGAATGAAATTTTAAGATGCTATCTCTGTCCAAGGATTCTATTCACTATGAATCTGTATACAGTGATGGTTTTCACAGCTAATTCTGGTCTATTTTTTTTTGGCCAAACAAATAACAGATATCAGGCTTTTCAATTAGGGGGGTCAAAATCAATATTATTAGTCTGGAAATGCTGGGAACACAGACTTTTTAGTATTTCTTTTACAAGAAAATTTTGTCTGACATTGGGGTTATATATTTGTATTTTTCCCCTCCCTTTTATTTTATTTTGTTTGTATGTGTCCTTGATTTTTAGTAGCTAACCACCCATATAAAAGCAGTCATTGAACTTTGAGTGGGCTAGAGAAAAGAAAGTAGCTGCTAACAGATGTGGCCTTGCAGGGCAGCCTCTCAAGCCTAGCCATTCACATGGGCACAGATGTCCACGGCAATGCTGTCATCCACGCTTTCATGTGAACCAGAAACCTGAAAGGATTTCTAAACAACAGTCTCGGGTGTATTGCCCACCTAACTACTAAAACAGAACAGACAGAGTTGCTGGAGAGAGGAAGCTGCAATTGTGTGCTGGGAGCACAGAATCTGTAGTATTGCTTTCATAGGGAAAGCTCTCCGACACCGGGATCATGCCTCCTGTCTCTGGCGTGATGGTAAAAGGAAGCCGTTCCCTTCCTTGCTGGGACTCCAAGGGCAACACTGTGAAAACATGGCTCGTTTCTAGTCTACCTCCCTGGAAAACTGCTGACCCGTGTTCACGGTCCATTTCAGAGGATTACCTGCATCACTTGACAAGGAGCGGCCTCACACCTCCTAGGTTCAGCTTCTGTACAAAGGTGTGCTGGATGTGAGAACATTTTATCTGCCTGGTTGATTTTCAGTGTTTCTGGATAACACAGAAGAACACATAAGCCTTGTAGATCATTAAGCTGTTTTGCTTTTGAATAATGTGTCTTGACCTGGAAAGACTTCAAAAGATAATCATTCCATGATTTGTGACATGGCTCTAGAGAAAAATGGTAATAAGTTTCTACAGCTAAAAAAGCAAATTAAATTGCTTTGTTATCATGTTACTAGGGGTAGGTATACAAAACCACACACTATATGTATGCCTTAAGTGTATGTGTAAATCTGTGTCTATGGAAAGATATGTAGGCATGCTTTTCACACAAGGAGAGGCTTACTACTCTGAAGCAATGTGACTACCAACTTCAGCTTAACTGTGTATATATTTTAAAGGAAATAAATTAAAGAATAAATTTTACACACTCCACAACACCATTGTACTTTCAGCCCTGTGTTTTTCTTTTTTTCATATCCATTTTTATCCAGTACCATGCTATATATTTAAACATTGTGTTGGTTGACTATGGGCAGGTCTTCTTATTACAGTATACGTTCTCTGAGAAGAGGTATGTTCGTGTTTCCAACCACTGTATTTTAGATGTCCGTTAGAACATTCTTCACTCCTGTACTTGGTATCACAGAACATAATAATTCTGCAATGAGAAAGACTTTCATATCCATATTTATTTCACATAATAACATAAGTTCTATAATACGTGTTCATTTGCCACAAAGTGCCAACATTTTTTTCTCCAAAGGACCAGACAAATATTTTAGAATTTCAAGAGATGAGGTATCTATGTAAATATTTTCCTCTTGTAGTTCATAAACATCTGTACAATATAGGTTAAACATAAACACTGAAAAGTTCCAATAAAACATTATCAATAACTGCTGATCATAATTCTAAGTATCTTTTGTAGACCACGATTCTGGCATATTAGTAGTTAAAAGACCATATACAGAACAACTTTCTATGAAAAACCGGAGAAATGTTTTCATTTCAGTAAATAATTAGAATTTTCTTGGAGAACTTCCTCCTTTCCCTTCCCACGAGCAGCAAATGGCGTTCAGTCTGCTCTGATGGGAACAGCCCTGTGCCGAACCCCATGGCCATCCCTGGGTGAGGCCTGGCACACTATCAACTGTAAAACATGTAAGGAAAATTCATAATGTTTACAACAAATTAAAATCTTAAATACACAGAGGAAGAAAAAAAAGACCCCAGTGACAGGAAGAAAATATCATTTCATCGATGTATTTCTTATCAATACAAAGCAAAAGACAGAGGAATAAAATACACTTGCTGACAGCCGGGCAGGCTTGAAGTAGAAAGTTCTCTACCTTGATAGACTAATAGAGCAAAGTAAAGTTTCATTTTGTTGTTGTTTGTTATTTTTCAAAGAAAAGATTAAGGATTTTATCATTCACAGATTTTTAATGATAGGAGACTAAAGCCCAATATTCAAAGTAAATTTAGCATAGAAGAAAATGTGAAACGGAGTAAAGAACTATGCTAAAAATAATAATATAGCTAATTTAGCAAATAAATTAATTACTATAAAATGATACAAATTACAACTCTTTAGCCATCGGGAATGTGCAAATCCAAGCTACATGGAAAAATGGAGTCTGGTGGTGATTAGCTATAATCAGGGCTTCTGTGAGACAGAGACAAGAGGACTGCTGCAAGTTCAAAGCCACCCTAGTTTGTTCAGCAAGTTTCACCATGTCTAATATAAAAACAAAACTAAAACACAAACAAAAACAATGATATTGAGATTCTACTTCATCCTGGTCAGAAAGGCTATCATAAAGGAAACAAAATACTGGTGTGGAGTGGGGGCGCTGTTTCCTGACTTCCTATGCCAGGAGTGAGAGGGGTATGGAACCACACTGACAAACTGAAACTTAAACTCATACCCTAACTCTATTGGTCCACCCAAAACCTGGAGCTTATGTTACTCCACACCAGGATGCAAATTTATAAAGAAGATATGGTGTTTATTTGCACTGAGGTTTTATTCAGTCATGAGAGTGAGTGAAGTTATGTTATTTGCAGAAAAACCCGGACTCTAGCTTCTCAAAGACAAGTGTTGTATGTTCTCTCTCACATACGGAATCTGGGGGACAAAAAAATACCATGGACAACATGGAAGTGGGATAGGAAAGGGTAAGTATAGTGAATAAGAAAGGGTAGGTGGGTGCATATGATGTACATTATATGCTTGGAAATGCCATAATGGAAATCCTTATTTTACATTTAGTGTATGCTAATGAAAACTGAGGTTATTACAACAGATATACAATATCTTAACGAAAAGTAAAATAACCATAAATAAAGATCTGGAATTTAAATTGAATAAGAGAATTAAAAATGGCTTATGCAAAGCCATAAAATATCAACCAAGTGATACTGATAAAAACAGAAAAAATATTTATTGCCTAACATCATAATTTAATAGACTATTTTGTTAACTAAAAACAATGGGCCCGAAGTAGCTCCAGATTTCACCTTTCATTCTGTCTCTGGGAAGAGAGACAGAAAGAACCACACTGACAAACTAAATCGTACACCCAAGTACTAACTCCACTGGGACACCCAAAGCCAGATGCCTCTGTTGGTCAACCCAGTCATATACTGACATCGTAAGTACAACATGCTGAAATAACATATCTAAAACCTCTGCAAAAAAGGAAACTGAGTCGCCCTCAAGACCTCGACCCATCCTCTAACGAAGTTGATCTTTTTAGTTGTGTGTGGCAATGTGGTGACAGGACCTATTTTCTTGTTTGGTTTATATTTGAAAACCTATCTGGCAGGTCGGAGAAGTAGCATGCTAACTCAAGTAGTATTTAACTTAGCAGCCAGGGATAGGGAACATTTGAATGTCCCAAGATCCTTGGAGCCATCTAAGCTGTGGTGAGGAGACTTCAAATTGAGAATTCCTTGAATATTATAAGTCATTTCCTACCTATTAGGGGAAGTACTGAATTCTAAAGAGGGCCTTAGTAAAATGTCATAAACCAAAAGAGAGAGAGAAAGAAAGACTTAAAAATGAATTAAATTAAACTTTGGTTGCAAAAACGTGATGCTTACTGAAAACAAGCACGCAAAACCATGCTTGCAGTGATGGTGTATATTTAACACCAACAAGCTCCTGATGGTGCAGACTGTTGAATGCCCATACATCAGGGTGCTTGTTTAAGGAGTATCTACTGCTTCCTGGATAGCAATTCCTTTGGGGACAGCAGCAAAGGAGGACGAAGCGGAGGATCATAATGTGCAGATTTACCACGATTTCAAAAGTACACCAAAACATGCAGGCAAATGGCAGCTCAGGGTAAATCCTGCTGGCGTGTACACTCACTTCTCATATTGCTCCTCCAAACAACTTTTACTTCATGACACATCGAAAGCATATAATTAAATAGTTACTGGAGGAGAGTGACTGTATGCAGATTCTTAAAGATTAATGCAGCTGGCGTAGGTGAGCCAGCAGCCACAGGACCCTCTCTGTCATCACAATGGGATAAAGGGATTTGTAAAACCCAGAATCCTGTAACTCATTTTTCTATATACACAGCTGAGGTGCTCTGCCTTGGTGTAGGAGTTCCTTCTTTCTATGCGTTGCTTGTATTGGTTAATGAATAAAGAAACTGCTTTGGCCTGATAGGGACAGACTTAGGAGGCGGGGAAGATGGGAACTGAATTCTGGGAGGAAGAAAGCAGAGTCAGAGACACCATGGAGCCGCCAGAATCAGACATGCCGAATCTCTCCTGGTAAGCCACTGCCACGTGGCGATACATAGATTAATAGAAATGGGCTAAATCAAGGTGTAAGAGTTAGCCAATAAGATGTTAGAGCAAATAGACCAAGCAATGATTTAATGAACACAGTTTCTGCCTGGTTATTTCGGAGCTAAACTAGCTGGGCGGCTGGGACGAACAAGCTGCCTCTCCCTTGCAACACTGCCTTTTTTTTTCATCTGTTCCTGAATTTTTCTGTATATTTGAGATATTGAAAAACTTCTGAAAAGAAGTCTGGAAAGAAATATACTTTTAGTGCCCTCAATTAAAAAAGGTTCTCAGCAAATACAAGTTAGACAGAAATGGGATAGCAGTGAGCTTCACTCTAAGCAGGATGGAGGGAAAATGTGCACTTAGCGAGGCTTCAGTTCTTCAGTGTGGGAGCCCTGGAGTTTCAGTTGAACCCAGTCTGCAGGAAAATGCACTGACGGGTCTCCTCTTGGTTAATGTGGGCACAGGTAGGAATCTAGACTGAGAGCCGTGGGTCTAGTCCAGTGTGTGACTACCTGAAGATGCCCAAGTAGTCCAGTGTGTGCCTACCCGAAGATGTCCACGCCCTACAACAAGTAGTGTTTAACTTAGCACGCGAAGGCTTGGATCCTGCTCTGCTGCTATAAGGCATCTTGAACGAGTTCCCTCAGTGGAGATTTTTTTTCTCATGAGGAGTCTTGAGGCTGTGAGAAAAGCTCATGCCATGGGGAAAACTCATGCTGAGAGTCCTACTGAACTCATTTTTGAGGCACAAAATACTGGACCTCTCTTCTTAGCGAGAAGCAGCCACTCTGTGATATCATTGCAACAGCTGCCCTCCCTTCTCACCTTTTGCCTCGTATCCTCACAGCACAGCTGAATGGCATTGAGTTTAACCTTGAGAGCTCATCTCCCGGAGGAGGGGATAGATGTACTATGTCTATAGAGATATGGATAGGAAGACAGAAGTGGTTCAAAAGAACGAGAGAGGAAATGTAGCCCAGACCCAGAGACACCACAGAAGATGGACAGAGTGCAGCAACCTCAGAGAAGACTTTCTCAAATGTGGGAGGAACAGTGACTGTGGTGTGATCTGGGAGCAGAGAAAGAAGCTGCAATCGCCGAGTAGGTGTGGTGACAGGTCTCAAGGAAATCTGCCCTACCAAGCTATTATTTCTTCCATGAATTTCAGTGAAATTAAACTCTTGATTGACAGATTGTTTTCTCTATTACCAACTTCACTTCTGCCCTGACAAGTCACACACCAAGCTGAGGGGAAAGGTGAACGTGGGTTTACCTTTGTGTCTTTGTACATGAACCATCACTGAAAACTAGAACTAATCCAGGCAGGAAAAAAAAAACCACAGGGGACAATGCATTCATTCATCATATTGTAGGTATAGAGAAATTCATCTGTCAATACCAAGGTATATATTTGTGGTATAATTTGACAGACTTTTAGTTAAGATCAATTATCCTATTTTATAAGGCAGAAACAAGGGATTTGTGGACATTTTAGGAAAATATATTCGCTGTTGTAACTGCGTGTTTATTTCTCAATTCTCCTTGTTATCTACAGCTAAAAGAGTAGCATCAACCATGAAGGTGAAACAGTAGCTGGCGGGGGGGGGATGATGTTTGCTTTCTGCTGAGGGAGAATCCCAAGGGGCTGGAGATGCTGTGCCTTTATGTGACATAAATTGATGTTGGATATGGCTCATCAAAAATGTAAAGAAAGTTGAATGAATAGAACCCAAGGGAAGAAGAAAGCAGGCTATTTTAGAGGAACAGAAACTCATTGAGAGTTTTAGTGAACTGAATAAATTTATGATTTCCTCCTCATTCTACAACTTCTGAAACACCAACACAGAAAACCCTGAGGACAATCACTGGGTTAGATGGCTTACTGAACAGAAAACCAATGGCTGCTTGGCAAAGTTAAAGTCTGTTCAAGGGACACCTGCGCATTTGGATTCTTCTCTGTCTACTTCCACCTTTATTACTGTATCAGCCATGTGTTGAGGATATTTCACTCTATGTGAAGCCTAGAGTATCCTCATGTACGGTAGTCAGCCAGCGTACATGGGGGCAAAGGCATTTCCTGCACAGAGAACTTGGGACATGGCCAACGGCTGAAAAGCAAAGACTGTTTTCCCATCACCGCAGTTTCAGCCCGCTAACAGATTCCGCAAATGTAGCGATGGACAGGACACCCTGTTATCTGCAAAGGTTGCCGATGCCTGTGTGCCAGGCCCAGGAAGGTCAGCGGGAAGGGAGACAAGGTGTGAATCCTGTGATGACAGGATCTAGAAGACGACCCCAGTGATCCACATCCTATGGGACCCTTCACCTTATGGAGGATTCAGAGAGATCAACACCAATCTTTATTCCAAGGCAAGCTCAGCACATATAGAATTTTTGTCATGAAGGACCCCAACTCGTTTTAACTACAGTTAAAACGTTTTGCAAAGGTTTTCAGATAACAAGCTCCATTAAAGGCCTCCGGAATTCAGGGCCTCTGGAATGCTGAACAAAGATACTTGAAGTTAGGGCAGGGACAGCCTTATCTGGCTGCAAGACAGGTATTTATGAACTGGCCATAGAAACAAAGAAAGAGAGAATTGCGAGGCCTGAGTCACGTATAAAGCAGGGCTCTCACGAGTCAGGGACTGTGCAATCAGACATCTAGTCGCCAGCCAAGCTAGGAAGGCAGGAAGAGATAAGAAAAACAGGTAGCACAACCCCCTCCTTGGTATCCAGGTGGGTCTGGACAACCCCCTCTTTGGTATTTAGGTAAAAGGTCAGGAATGTGCCACTCAGCTTAGCCTTATTTAAATTGACCAATGAAATGAAAGCTTTTTTTGCTTCTGTACCCGCGCTTTTGCTCTCCTATAAGAACCCCTCATCCCCCAACCTGCAGGCACGCAAGTCTTCCAGAGACTTGTAGCCCCAGGTACCTGCATATCCATCCAATAAACCTCCTGCTGTTTGCATCCGGCTGCGTGTTTTCGACTGATCTCTGGGCACGGGGTCTCTCCCGAAGGAAGACGCCCACAGGAGTCTTTCAGTCAAAAGTTGGTGTTTTCACTTTATTTATTGGGTCTTTAATTTATTATTAGCATATTTCTTTTTATAATTCACTATCTGTTTAGTTTTCATGGAAGTTGAATTGTAAGTATTAAGTGAATATTATTTCAATTTGTGAATCCTGTTTTCCTAGCACAAAACTATTTAAAGTGACAAAAAAAAAAAACACCTTTTGTACCAAGGCCAGTTAAATAACAACATTGCTCATATTTCCCAGTTTTTATTATGCTGTTCCATGAATCTGATTTCATTTACATCATCTTTACAATATGTCAATTAGTATTAAAATGCATTGCAGACCGATGCCAGTGGTTAATTATAAATACCACCATTAGATACAGTCCCTTCCCTATGATGCCCATGACACTTTTAAATCCAAATCAGAAGAGTCATGGGAAAGGATTATACATTAGCCAATTCCATCAGCTATAAAAGATTTCAAGTTGCTGTGGAATTTGGCTTCATTTTCAAGAGCCGGGGAGGAAGATCATCTCTACCTTCATTAAGAAGTCTAAACTAAACTTCAATTTTCTTCTTTACAAGGGTTGGTACCTTAGTTTTTCCTTATAATATACAGTTTTGTGTAGGCGAAAAAGTTTGAGATCATCATTAGCATATTTTATCTGATTATAATAGATGGTATAATACTTTCTAAGCATGGTAGCAAGTTTAAAAGAGGGGTTAAGAAATTAATTCATTCACTCTTTTCAGCCCATAGACATTTATTAGATTTCATCCATGGCACCTAATAAATCTCAAGTGTTGCGAAGAGTTTATTGCTCATCCACAAAGAGACAGAACTGCAATAAAGGTGTGTTGTAACTGTAATAAGAGTTCTACACAAGTCACCATGGTTACTGAGAAAGAAGAGCTAATTAACTATGCCTGAACTGCTCGCACAAGACTTTACATGGGAGAAAAAAGGAGAGGATAGTGGGGCCAGCATCAGCAACCAAGGGCATTTTCATCAGGAAAGGACGTGGATGCACCAGTATTAGATGTGGTTCAGTGAGATTGAAACACAATATGCTCGCTCCTTAACATTTGCCACCATGTGGCATTTCCCCTTTATCTGTGCCTCTCTGTTCCTTTAGACTGGAGCCCCTGAGGTCAAAGTTTCCTTTCGTGACCTTTGCAGCCATCACAGAACCCAGTCCACAGTTTGGGTGAGTGTTTATTGACTGATATATAAAAATTGTAAGTAAATGAATGGATACAATATCTAAGGCTCAGAAACACTAAATTGCTATGCCATCATTCTGAATGACAATTTCTATAACTTTCCAAATTATATGAGGGTTTTCATGATGTCATTTAAAAGAGAAGAAAACATCACATGAAGTTAACTTTGCTTCACTAAGCATTTACGGAGTGTAATTATTGATCACTAAATACTTTTATCAGTATTATTTTCTCCTCAGATTCTTTCCACTCCAGAATGCCACTGAAATTTCTCTCTTAAAGATCACACGATCCCACAGTTTTGGCAGAGTACACCTTCTTCAGTCCCTGTCTTCTTCAACTATAACCGGAGAGCTTCCAGCTCTGCACACCCGTGATGCTTTCTTCTGCTTCTGCCTTCGTTTAGGTTGTCTTTACTCTGCAGTTTTCACACACACACACATACACACACACACACACACACACACACACACACACCACACCACACAACATCAACACACCAACATGCTCTCTCCCCAACACACACCTTCCTAGCTTCACACCTAGCTAACTCCTGGACATTCACTCTTAACTTGCATCTCTTATGCCCTCCACAGGCCTTCCCTGCGCTGCCTGTCCATAGCCCACATGGTGTCATTGTACTTACTAAAGAGCCTCCAATTACACCTGTGTTTCTCTGGCTCAATCTAAGGAGAACTTTGCAGGCAGAACAAGCAGGTTTGTGTGCACATTTGTGTGCATGCACGCACGCATGTGTTTGCCATAGGTTTGCTGCTATCTGTGGCAGATATTCAATATATTAATTATAAGAACAATAAAAAAATTAGGGCAGTAAACTACAGGCCTTTGTGATAAAGTGGTTTTGTTTCGATTGATTGGATGATAGTGAAAATTCTCAATGCTTCCTTGTCAGTGGTAGCACCATGGCGAAGAAACGGGTAGCTGTAATCGGAGCTGGCATCAGTGGCCTGGGAGCCATCAAGTGTTGTTTGGATGAAGATCTGGAGCCAACCTGCTTTGAAAGAAGTGATGACATCGGAGGCCTGTGGAAATTTCAAGTACATTTGCATTTTATTTGACTTTAAATATGATTTCACTAAGATAACTGTAACAATCTGGAGAGCTTCATTACATGAAACACACAGGATGTCACAGAATCAGTCACTTAGTGACTCTAATCTTCGTGCTTATGTCCGTTATTGAGGAAATTTGTCGACTTCAGATGAGAAATAAAATTTGGAAGATCGTATTCAAAGCAGCTGAAATCTGTGTGACCCTCACAAATATCAGTAAAGGGATGGTGGCTATTGATTTTTTTAAAACTGTTTAGATGTGCTGTTCTTATTCAAAGTTAAGGGTGCTGTAGATTTGGGAGGTAGGACAGACTGATGATTCATTGATGACCTACTATATAATTATGTAATTTCATATTCTGTCTTGTGGCAATATCTGCATGATACTCTTTTGTTACATGAGGGCTGGCTTGTTGGGGTATCTGTCCCGCCCAGTACCCCACAGCAGGCAGGCCCCAAAGAAAATCACACACAGGACTCCATAAGGTTATAAACTGATTGGCCCATTAGGTCAGGCTTCTGGTTAACTCTTATAACTTATGTTACCCCATTATCTTTATCTACATTAGCCACATTGGCTCCGTACCTTTCTCAGCTGGGCAAGTTACATGCCTCTTCGGTGGTCTGCGCAGGAGTGCTGAGGGAACTCTGCTTCCAGAATACTCCCAGTCTCTTTGCTACACCCCTACTTCCTATCTGGCTTTCCCGCCTATACTGCCTGCCTGGCCAATCAGCGTTTTATTAAAATGATTGACAGAATACAGACAATTCTCCCGTATCACTCTTTCTTGAATGTCCCAAAGCGCCACAATATAGGGATACAGATCAGTGTGTGTAGGTCTCTCTCTCTCTCTCTCTCTCTCTCTCTCTCTCTCTCCCACTCTTTATCTCTGTATGTGTGTGTATATTTGTGTGTGTGTGTGTGTGTGTGTGTGTGTGTGTTTTACAGGCAATGACTATTTTTCCTCTGAGTTCTAAATAGCAAGAGACGCACTGTTTTCAAGGGTGCTAAATGTTGAATAGGTTCAAGTTTCTATGTGAGCATCTTCCTTTGGTGCTTCTCTCATTGGATGTGCCCATGAAGCTCAGGACTTGTCATCAATGCTTTCCAGTTCTATAGAACTTTCTTACAGAATTGTTTTTGCTCACCAGTCACAGATGGCGCTTAGAGGGTCTTCATTGATGAGTTAAATTTCTTTTATTTTGCTCTTGGCTTTTATCCCCACTCAGGACCTATAGCAACAGTTTAATTGTGAGACTTCATTCCTGCGGAGAGTGGTTGCTCTGGTAAAGTAGTTAGCCTGACTGTTTCACAGGGATCTCCCTTTGGTACCCCGGAAACAGAGAAGTATCCAAGGAGCAGTCTTGCTCACCCCAAATACCTTCTGACATTTTGTGGATATGACTCATGTACCATTCTGCAACCTGTGGGATTTTTCCAGGGATTGACACTCTGTTTTAAAATATCAATATTCATGTCATTTCTTCTTTAAGAGTTCATTCATTCAATGAATATTTTTGAATACTTACTTGTACAAGGCACCTTTACAAGTGACAGAATATACTAACAGACATGAGTACAAAATCCTCAACATCGGGGAGCTTAAACTCTAATACAAGATAAAGGAAAATAAAATAGTGTCGATAGTAGCAGTAAGCAAGCATATTGCAAAAGTACAGCAGGACCTGAGACTTGGGAATATAACCTAAGGAAGAGGCCACAGATAACCTCAAGATAAAGTGGTTTGGGAACAATGAATTAAATAAAGAGGAAAGGCTGGAGATCATCTGAAAAGGGGGTCTAGAGGGAACTTGGGGTGCAGAACTGTGAGGTGGGAACAAGGCTGGCTTGGCAGGGAGAACCAGCAGGCTAGTGCAGCTGGCTTAGTGCCCAAGGGGGAGAAAGCTAGACTATGGTTCTGAGGGATGCATAAAACTGGGTTTTGTCAGTGGGTATAGCCTGTAGTAAGGATTTTGACAGAAACTGAAATGAAAGAGAAACATTCTTACATTTTAGAAGGACCATCCTGCTATGTTGAGACTAGACTAATGGAAAGGCTTAAAAAGTACATCTAGTTTCAAAGATTCTCAGTGATAAGGCAGACATGATATTATGCAAACTATATCAAGATTCCTGAGAAGACAGCAAGTTGTACTATTTAAAATATGATATAGTGTATCATACGTGTTAGTATCTATTACATTTCTCTTAGCAGTTTTTTATCATATATTTGTGTATATATATATATATATATGAATGATAACTATATGTGCTTGTAAGTTCATGGCTATTACATATTTTAATTGATAGCTCCTTTCATTAATATAAAAATCTTGTTTCTAAAGAAGAACTTTTACTGTCCAGGTACAGTGCATGGTATTGGTATTACTATCACTATCTTTTTTGTTAGAGCTGTTACATAAAACTGCATGAGCCCCAGCTAGAGCTGAAGCATGGAGACTGTAGGCATCCTAGCGTCTGGGAGTGCACTGGTCCTTCCCAGGTTGTGTAGCATTTATGGCTACTAGTCCCCCAGTTTTTGTTGACCTTAAATTGTATTTTACTTTCATACTTAAGGGAATTTTTACTGGGATTAGGAATCATTTTGATTTGCCATTTGAAAAACAATATTCTCTTTTCTGATATCCATTATTGTGATTGAGAAGTCATACACAGTATTTGTGGTTGATTTGATGTGATTCTTTCTCTAGGAAACAAAGACTTTTGGGAGAAAACATCAGTAAATGTTTGACAATATATAAAAAGCAATGTTCCACTTTTTAAAAATACCTGACATCACTTAAAATGTTTTATTACCTTGTAATTATGAAGTTTGTTGCATTGAGGGTTTTTCTCTTGTAGAAAAATCCATCAGAGAAAATGCCGAGTATTTACAAATCCGTGACCATCAACACTTCAAAGGAAATGATGTGTTTCAGCGACTTCCCCGTTCCTGAGCATTTTCCCAACTACATGCACAACTGCAGACTCATGGACTACTTCCGGAAGTACGCCAAGCACTTCAGCCTTCTGCCTTACATCCGATTTAAGGTGCAGTGTTGTTAAGGTGCAGGACCAATTTAAGGTCCTGTGTATGTGCGCATGCATGTGAGCAAATAAACTCACCTGTGCATGCACAAAGGTACCTGCTGGCTCCCACACGTGAAGATGAGGTCATCAGTGAGTGTCCACGTTAGGAAACCATCACAGGTTGAAGTCTTTTGACAATTTCAGTTGAATGTGAGGCTGGAAGACTTTGCTCATCAGAACCTGATCTGATCATGCATTGTGGTGGCGAGCCCTTCTTATCAATTTGAAATGTTTGAGGACTTTGAATAATACTAGTAGAGATCGAATCAAATCATGTTGCTTACAGAATGAGAAGCAGGCTCATGTAAAGATTATTTTATTTCCTACCTTCTAACTATGATCAGCACTAAAACCCAAACACACAAACCCGTTTTTATTTTGTGATGAAATTTTTAGTTCCTTGAACTTCAAAATGCAGGCCAGAGGTAAAGGGATAGGCCTGTCCTAAGGAATGAAAAATGTGAAGAAATATTATCTCCATGACCATCCTTCCTAGGAGGATATGAATGCTGTGGCTCTAGCCACTCCAATTTTTCATAAAGCCTCAACTGTTTCTGTTTCTATAAAAGAGTATGCCTGTAACAGAATCTCCCCAGTATGTTGAAAATACACCCAACACTGAACCTACTGTAGAAGGAACAGGAACTATATTGACGTGAATGCCTTAGCTCAGTGTCCTGTCGGGGTTTGTGGTACTCTGGGAGGAGGACTCGGCAAAAACTGTCAGCTGAGTCACCCATGTTTCCATCTGTGTTCCCTCCTCAGACCCAAGTGAGGCATGTGAGGAAGCGTCCAGACTTCGGAGTCAGTGGACAGTGGGATGTGGTTGTGGAGACGGACGACAAACAGGAGAGCCTGGTGTTTGATGGGGTTCTGGTCTGTAGCGGCCATCACACAGACCCCCACCTGCCGCTCACATCCTTCCCAGGTGTGTCCGGAGAACCTGCTAGAGAGGCATTTTCCAAGTAACTTACAGGCAGAACTGAGTGGGCATAAACATTACTAAATTTCATGAGTGGGCATAAATGCCACTAAGTTTCATGAATGGACATAAATGCTACTAAGTTTCATGAATGGGTATAAATATTATTAAGTCTCATGAGTGGGCATAAATGTTATTAAGTCTCATGAGTGGGCATAAATGCTACTAAGTTTCATGAATGGGCATAAATGTTATTAAGTTTCATTAAGTTTCAGAGAATTATCTCTGGTATCCCTCAGTAGCAAAGTGTTCCTTCTCTGTTAACAGGACAGTGTAATCCACTGAAACACAAAAGCAGGCAAACACAATGACCCATGCTTTCCCCTTATAATCATTACATCCAGCTTCTAATGAATAACAGAAATCAGCCCACATTCAAATAGTCGTAGTTTTGTCAACGTATTTGATCTCGGTCTATTCCAGAGAAAGCGCAATTAATAAAAATGAGGGACAAACGGCTAGCAAGCAGCTGGCAAGTCCACACATTTAGAAATCTTAGAATATGGGGAAGAAACTTCAGTGCATTTACTTATCATGAGTTCATTTTTAATGTTTATTTTATTGGTAAAATATAATTACTCATTCTCCCTCCCTTCCTTTCTGTACTCCAACCATGAGATATACAATAAATATGATTTAAGGGCTGACCACTTGGTATTGGATAAAGAATCAAAGGGTATTTTCCCTGAAGAAGACATTTCTCTGGCTCTCAGTGTTTCTTACTGGACTGTAGTCTAGGTGTGTGTGTGGGGAGGGGGGATGAAATTTCCCTCTTCCTTATCTTAGCTTCTCACTGACTCATAAAACCAAATGGACAGCTTGCTGCTCCCTTGTAGTTCTATGTGGTAAGATGGTATCCATCTCAAGCCAGGGTATTTTAGCTCCACTGTCTCCCCTGACTAAACCCCTCCTCTGACTTTTGACTTGTTTGCTTTCTCTTTCCATCAAATTACCGCCAGGAATCAATTAGAAAATACTTTAAGTTTCAATTCCTTTGTATGGTGCGCAAGAAACCGCTGTGGAAAACGGAGAGACAGTAAATAAGATTCCTTTAAACGGTCGCTCAAAATTCTGAGTGAATTAGGCATAACAAGTGTATAATCATTTTGCACACTAACACAAGTATTTGTAAAATGAAAGCCCCTGGTTTTTTAACATTATATTCAATCTATTCAGGAAAACTTTTCTAGGTATGAAATAATCTACAAATTACACATCCCATGAGCTCCCTTAAATATGAATAGCATTTGGGGATTATGTGTGATCTTCAGCTGCCTGGCCCAGATTTCATTTCTTCCTCTTTGAGGTTGTTCAGAATGCAACTTTCTTATATATGTCAATATGCACAAGTCCTCCTCACCATGACAAATTACCTTCTTCAACCACAGGCATTGAGAAGTTTGAAGGCTGCTATTTCCACAGTCGGGAATACAAAACTCCCGAGGACTACATAGGAAAGAGAATCATCGTGGTTGGCATTGGGAACTCCGGGGTGGATATTGCCGTGGAACTTGGTCGAGTGGCAAAACAGGTTTGTGGGTGATCGTTAACTTCACCAGAGAAACCCTATAGGTATCACCCTGAATGTAAGTTTTGCTTAAGAAGGGCCAGAAAAAAATGTAGAGAAATCCATGGACCCACTTCAAGATGTTTAAAATCATGCTGAGTACAAAATGAAGGCGAAATAATCCCCTTTTCCTACCAATGGGAACAGGCATGCAAACAATTCCCAGGCACCCTAAGGGAGCTCTAGCGTGGATTAGATGACTGATTTGATTCGTCTTGGTAGGGTCTTCCTATGAGGGAGAATATGTGCCATTCGTCTTCTGGGTCTGGGTTACTCTCACCAAATATTTTCCACGGATTTATTTTAAAGCAAACAATACAGACTGTGACAGCAATATGGCAATTGACTTACGAATTCAAACCCTTATTAACATATAAAGTACAGCTAGATCAATATCCAGCAGAACCTTTTAGCATGGTGTTTCAGAGACAGGTAGATAAGCAAACTGCATTTAGTTTTCATGAATAAATTTGGTGTCATATAGACAGCCCTTTTCTGGGTTTAGTAAAAGTTCTGGCAAAGCACCGCACAGTGGCGCTTGACCACCTATTCTCCATTAGTCCGCACTCTCCAACAGGGTGATGGCTATCACTTGGACAGCACAACAGGCAAGCATTCCTCTCTTCTCTCCTGCTGTAATTACCCTTCCACAGGTATTCCTCAGTACCAGGCGAGGATCGTGGATTTTACACCGCGTTTGGAATAATGGATATCCCATGGACAGTTCCTTTTTCACTCGGTTCCATAGCTTTCTCCAGAAAATATTAACCACAGCAGCAGTAAATAAATACCTCGAGAAGATACTGAACTCAAGGTTCAACCATGCACACTACGGTCTGCAGCCACAGCACAGGTGACAAACATGGGGACTGATGTGGATAATCGTATGTAGGTTTGTGCTTTGAGGACAACTGAGCTTTTTGACTCCTGATTGATCTCATGCCCTTAGGACTGCAGAACCACTTAGATTTGTATAACGTACATTACTGAAGGCAGGTGCACATGAGCTTCTTGGCACTGCTTGTATATTCTCATCCATTCATCAATCAAGTGACACTTGATTGCTACACACCAAAACTTCAGGCGAAAGGCAATACAATGCTCTTCCCTTCCATAGACATCAACCGTGGAGATCAGAGAAGACTCAAACACGGGTTTGAGCGAAGCAATGTGAGATGCCATGATGAATGTCAGAGACATTGTGGATTTTGTTGAGGTTGGGGTAGAAGTGTCAGGGAAGCCCACAGGGAAGGGGCGCTGTCTAAGGTATCCTTCCTCTGCAGGATCACCCCTGCAATTTCAACTCTTATCCCATAGCAGTGTCTCTGTTAGAAATCATCAGTAGCCTCCAGTTAATACGGAAAAGATGGAGTGGGATTAAGACTAAGTGGAGTTAAGAAAATAAAAGAAATAAAATGAAGAACCATTATTCAAACAAGTCAGGGGTCCCAGAGTTCACTCAAGTTCATATACTAATGGTACGTCACAGTGGTGCCATCAAGGATGGTGGAGAGTAGATGGTGTCATGAGTGTGAGGCCCCTAGGAGGGCTTAGGAGTTTTACAAGAGGAAGATAAACTAAGTTAGAGGTTTGGCTCTGTCTTCCTGTGTGGTATCCTATGCCACTTCAGACTGTGCAGTGTCCCCAACAGCAAGATGGTACTCACTAGATGTGACTTGTTGACAGTGGCTCTCCAGATCCGATCTAAGTCAATAAATGTTATTGACTTTTTAATAAATGATATATTGTTCTAGCAAAGGTAAACAGATAAGTCAACAAATACTATATTTCTTATATGACTATTTATGGTCTTCAAGGGTTAGAGTGTGTGTGTGTGTGTGTGTGTGTGTGTGCTGTATATGTATATACATATATGTGTGTATGGCTGGGTGTGGAGGTCAGAACTTGATGCTAGGTATCCAGTGAAATTGCTCTCCATCTTATTTTTTGAGAAAAGCTCCCATTGTGTATTTTGCTCATCCATTCAACTAGACTAGCTAGGCAGTGAGTCGCAGAACTTTCTTGTCTCCTCCTTCCCATTGCTGAGGTGACAATTGTGCACTGCAATGACCAGGTTGTAATGCAGATGCTGGGGCTCAAACTCAGGTCCTTGTTCTTGCACGGCTAGCACTTATGGACTTAGCTATCCTGCCTCCCTTCTGCCTCACAGGTTTCAGCAGATGGTACAAAAGAATGTGACATGTATGTTATGTTCACTCAAAAAATATTAACAATCCTCTATTATGCTGTGAATGAAAACATTGTGTTCTATGGAGAAAGATGAGAACATTTTTTAAACTATAGTGTCAGGAGAATTATAAAAGACATGGATAATGAATATGACAGACTGTCTAGGGGTAGAATGGATGGATAAACTAATAGAGTGATCAAGGAAGCAATTTTTAGGAGTGATGTTTAAGCTAAGACTTAGAGAGCAAGAAGGAGCCACCAAGAAAAATCATCCAGGAAAGAAGGCTGTGAGTAGGAGGATTCTCAAGCAAAACATCCCTGAGCTAGGAAAGGGCTGGGTGCAAAGTAAGGACCAGAGAGAACCAGCACTCTGACGACATTGGGGAGAGGACCACAGAGGCAGAAGCCAAGGCACGTTAGTCTGGAGCATGGGACATGGATTCTGTCCATTTTTAAAGATGATTGCATAATTTTTAATGTCTCTAACTCCCTCTGCTCTACACGTACAGAGAAACTGTTACTATAGTGAGGCAAATCAAAACATCCAGGATCTCACGTAGACCTAGTTTGGCAAAAGCACCTAAATCCTTAGTTCAATAGTGCTGCTGGTTATATAGTCCCAGTGCTGTGAATTTGAGCCTTGACTTGTTCGTTCTGCACGCCTGTGACGTTCTATCCCCTGACCCACATCTTTCTCAGTTCTCCTCCACCCTAAAACCTGCCATCAGCCACTGTATATTACTCGTTTGACTTTTCTATATTTTACATGTAAGCAATATAATACAATACTCTTTTCTGCCATATTTCACATAGCATACTATTTTTCAGGTTCTGGTAATATTTTCCTTTTTCTCTTTTATTCATTTTTGGGAATTTTGTATAACATATTTTGATAATATTCACCCCTCCCAAACCCCTACCCAGACATACATAGCCGATACACACCTGATGTTGTGTTATTTTTAAACTATCAAGACCAATTTGTGCTGCCCATAGACTGTTTGATGTCAGCCTTTTGAACTTGGGTTCCTGTGCCTCCTGGGCAAGTGCTCTGCCACCAATTTCAAGGCCGAATAGCATCCCATTGTCCATCTATACCACAGTCATAGATCATATAAAAAGAGAGAGAGCGAGACAGACAGACAGATGTATATCACAGTTACTTACCCTGATGTATCTACACTTGGGTTCTGTTTTGACTTTTTGGTTAGTGTGAATGAGACTACAATGAGCATGGAGTGTAGATATGTTTTGAGGGCACTGATTTCATCTCTTTGGGTATATACTAAGAGTAAGGATTTAGAGGGCATCTGATAGTACTATCTTTGTAAATGTCCGGAGCTAGGAGGCAAAAGGATCCATTAAGGCTTTACACGGTATGTAAGTCTTTCTTCTCCATAGGTCAGATAAGTACATGAAAATCAATTTTAGGGATCCCAAAGGTGACACTCTAGTGCACCCTGGGGAGATCTTGATGTGTGCTGCTGGTTAAAGGCAGCATCAATTCTTCCTGACATGGTACCCTAACAATGACAAAGTGGAGAAGAGGAATAAGCTGAGTCCTTCCAGAGGCCATCATGCCCAAGAAGGAGGACACAGAAAGGCTTCCTCTGGATAACTCGGCAGGGACAGGAGGTCTGCTAGAGTCTTTGTCTTGATTCACAGAACTGGCTCACTGGCCTTGTACCTTCTGCAGAGGAGTCACCGGAGCAGCCTTCAGTAGCCAAGGCAGCTTGTAGGAAGTGTTAAAGGGAAAGCTCCTCTTATATGTCAATAACCGGAATCCAGACTGAAGAAGAATCCAAAAATTGGGGCAGGTGTCATGGAGACTGAAAGGAGAAGAGAAGTCAGTTTGCATGAAAATTTGAAGCAATCTTTAATAAAACCAAGGTTTCATGGAATCCTTTAGTAATTAAAAAATGTCATTTCCCAATTAAAAACCAAAGCAGGAAAAAATGTTTACTAGAAAGATGAGAGATAAGACTGGAGAGGAGATACAAAACTTAAATAAGGAGGAGAAGAAAGGACTTTTCAGGTTGAAAGGGGGCTGCTGAGTTCCAGGATACAGTACTGACACCACACGCACATAGAAATACCCCTCAGGTAAGCCCCTCGGTCACATCACTTTTTCCTCTGTCCTAACTGATGTACTGGTCAGCCACATTCTTTGTCTCCTGAAAGTTAGCTTAAGACTGGGCTTTAAACAACCACAGGCATTTATGAAGGTCTCTATGTCTTTTCCCAAAACACCAGCAGAAACTAACCTCAGCCTTAAGTCAAATTCTTAAACCCATCTACAAACTCCATAGCCTAGCCTGCTCACTGGAGCACCCCTTAGCATAGCATCCCTTACCTTGTTTCCACCAGGATACACTGCAGCCTCCGGTGACTTCCTCTAGTACATTCTTTGAACATATGAGCCTATTTCTGTACTTCTTACTTTAGAATCCACCCTTTTACTTATTGGAGAAGTTTTGAGTGTCTCTGGTCCTAGCCTCTGCCAGACAAAACCCTTAGGTAAATTGTAGCAGAAAGATAACACAATCTGCCTTTTATTGATCTGCCTATGTATAACACTGGAGAATATAGTTCAGTAGCATTTACAGAGTCTGCTAGAGAATGTCTCAACCTCAGCCTCCTAAATCCCATAAGAAGAAAAGAAAGTCACGTGAGTTTGGGGCCACAATAGAAAGCATCAGAGCAGGTACCTCAGAATGGAAGAACGGGGAAAGGTGATGGGGGACATATAAATATTGATGTAAAACTAAATGTATATAAAAGTAGATAGACAAGAAATGAAAACAAAAAGGAACCAGAAAGAAAGGAGGGAAGAAAAAATAGAAGTAAAGAAAGGAAAGAAAGAAGGAAGGATGGATAGACAGATGGATCGATCGAACAGAGCAAGCAAGCTACAACTCATTCTTCCTGGGGCTGGGTGGTCTACATGCTAGTGAAGGGACACAGCATAAGGGAAACATCCCTGAATGTTCTGCCTCACCTTCATAAACTCAGGAGTGGTGAGGGAATTCATATGAGCTAAGTAGGGGCAGGACCTGAGTTTTAATTCACAGAAAAATGAAATTTTAAATTCACGAAAAATTAAATTTTAAAAGTCAGTCATGGCCACATTTGGGAGGTGGAGCAGGTAAGTTCAGAGAACTCAATGGCCAGGCAGCCTAGCCAAAATCTCAAACTTTAGACTTGTGAGAGACCTTATCCCAAGGAAACTAAGACCTAGTGTGATAAAGTTGGATGCCTTATATTCTCCCTTGACTTCTGCATGTTTGTGTATGAGTACACACCTGCATACACACACACGCATGCACACACACACACACACACATACACACACACAAACTCCTGTGTTTGGAGGGAGAACTGCAGGGGAAGTGCTAGCTTCAAATCTTTCTTTCACACATTTCTTTCTCCTTCTTAGATTTGCTTAAATTTTCATTTTTCTGTACAGACCACTGAGTCAGCATCCCACCATCAGTGACGACCTTCCCAATCACATCATCTCTGGAAGAGTCCAAGTGAAGCCCAACGTGAAAGAGTTCACGGAAACAGACGCCATCTTTGACGATGACACGGTGGAGAAGAATATTGATGTTGTCATCTTTGCCACAGGATACAGCTTTTCTTTTCCATTCCTTGAGGAGCTGATTGCAGTTACTGACAACGAGGTGTCCCTGTATAAGCTGATGTTCCCTCCAGACCTGGAAAAGCCAACGCTGGCTGTCATTGGGCTCATCCAGCCCTTGGGCATCATCCTACCAATTGCAGAACTCCAGTCTCGCTGGGCTGTGCGAGTGTTCAAAGGTCTGTGAACAAAGGCTCTCAGGGGGCCTGGCAGTTCATTTAAAGTAAACCCACATTTCTCTTCACACTAGTTTCCGGTTAAACATGCCCTTTCTTGTTGTTGTTGTTGTTTTCCTTTTATTGACAGTAGATTCTTTTCTCACATAATATATCCTGATTGTGATTTTTCCCTCTACCTCCTCCAAGTTCCTTTCCAACCCTCTCATTGAGATCCATCCCCTCCTGTCTCTTATTAGAAAACAAACAGGCTTCTAAGGAAATATGATTATAATAAAATACTAACACATCAGAATTGAACAAAACAAAACAAGCAAAGAGAAAAAGCCCAAGAGAAGGCACAAGAAACAGAGACCCATCTGTTCACTCACTAAGGAATCCCATAAAGTCACTGAACTAGAATCCATACATACACATGCCCATGACAACCCTCTCTCTCTCTCTCTCTCTCTCTCTCTCTCTCTTAGTGTGTGTGTGTGTGTGTGTGTGTGTGTGTGTGTGTGTGTATGCAAAGGACCTGTATGACAAAAAGAGAGAAGGAAAAACAAATAAATAAATTTATAAATAAAAAAGATAATTTAAAAAAGGAGAAAGCCCTTGTCTCAACATTATGAGACAAGGAACCTCCAAAGAGTGGTCAAGTTTGTTGTCTATTGGCCATCTACTACTGGGCATGCGGCCTACTCTTAAGAGTAGTTTGTTTTCTCAGTGAAATTTCCTTGGAGGGAACTAAGTTTTTATTTGCAAGTAGTTATCAATTGGAAATTAATTCTGAGTTAGGGATGAGGCCATGTGTCTACTTCTCCTTTCAGCTCTAGGGCCCCATCTTATGAACAAGACCTGTGCAGGCCCTGTGCATGTAGGTTAGACTCTGAGAGTTCTATGTGTGTCAATCTCATCGATGTAAAGGGTCTTGTTTCCCTGATGCCCTCCATCCCCTAAGGCAGTTACACTCTTTCTGCCTCCTAATCCATGGAATTCCCTGCGATCTAGGGACTGGAGAGGGGCATTTGATGGAAACATCCCTTTTGAGGCTGTTCTAAGAGCTCCCAATGCTCTGCATATTATCTGGCTGTGGGTCTCTGTAATTCTTCCCATCTTCTGCAGAAGGAAGATTCTCTGATGATGGCTAAGAATGACCATAATCTATGATTACAGTAGAATGTCATTAGGAATCCTGTTATTGATGTTTTTTTGTTGGTTGGTTTGTTTGTTTTTAGAAGAGGAGTATTTGGTTTTATTCTAGGTCTCAGACTATTTAACCTCAGATTCTTGGTCGCTTGAGCAGTGTTGGGTATGGGTTCCATCTCATGGGGCGGGCCTTAAGTTAAGTCAGACATTGATTGGCTACTCTCACAACCTTTGTGCCCCCATTACACTAGCATATCTTGTATGTAGGCTTCCATTGTAGATTATCGAGTGTGTGGCTGGGTTGACGTTTGTTTCTCCTTTGGTAGCATGCAGAGTTCCTTTCTGTGCAAACACTAGCACATAGCAGTGAAGGCTCTAAGTAGGCACCAGTTTGATGTCTCTGTGCTCAATGAATTTTGTGGGTGTTGTCTTCAACAATGGGGTCTTGCCATCAGGGTGTGGAGAGCAACCAAGAGTCTTGTATAAAGCCTGGCTTATTTGGGAATTGCCATGGGAGTCCCTTAGCCAACAACTCAATAGATACAATGCAATCCTGGCACAAGAAGCTTCATTTGGTAACAAGAAGTAGACAGTTGGGGATTTGTCCCCCACATTATTTGGGAATTTTATTTATATTTTCTTCACATATGTCTATATTTTAGGAAGATTCTACTATATTAGGTTTTCATAAAACCCCTCAAATGGTCCTTAATTTTAGCTATCCATTACCATATCTCCTCCCTTGTCTCTCTTTTCCTCCTTCTCCCCACTTGATCCTCCCATTCCAGCCATGCCCTCATTCATCCATCACTATCTATCTGTCCCCTCAGTTCCTTTCTCTATACCTGACCTCTGAAGGGTATTGTAACTTACCATTATCTTAACAACTAATACCCACATTGAAGGGAATACATACCATATTTGTCTTTCTGGGTCTAGGTTACCTCACTCAGGATGAATATTTTTTCTAGTTTCATCCATTTGCCTACAAATTCTATGATTTCAATGATTTTATTGTGCAAATTTATAACCTTATTTTACCAATTCTTCTGTTTTTGAGGGACATCTAGATTGTTTCCAGTTCATAACTATTATGAATAGGGCAGCAATGGACATGGCTGAGCAAGTGTCTCTCTGGTAGGATGAAGCATCCCATGGATATGTGCCAAGAGTGGTACAACTGGAATTTGAGGTAGATGATTCCCGTTTCCTGAGGACCCAGCACACTGATGTCCATGGTGCCCGTACAAGCTTGCACTCCCACCAGCAGTGGATGAGTGTTCTTAGTCCACACCCCGCCAGCATGAGCTGTCACTTGGCTTTCTGATCCTAGTCATTATTCCAGGTGTAAGATGGAATCTCAAAGTCCTTATGATTTGAGAGGACCAAGGATCTGACAACTGAGGATGTTGAGCATTTCTTAAGTTTCATATGCCCTTTTAATTTTTGATAATCCTGATGGGTTTTTCACTTCCAGGGCTGAGCAAACTGCCCTCCATGAAGACCATGAAGGCAGACATTGCCCAAAGGAAAAGGGCTATGGAAAAACGGTAAATGAAAATGCAGTCAGAAGTGTTTGGAAACCTCAAAGGGATGACGGGCTTCTTAGCGTGAAATTCTAACTCAGTTCTCCATGTCTGTCTCACCCTTCTCCATTCCCTACACCTTGCAATCACACAGCACAAAACCAAGTGCACATCTTAGTCCTCTGGCTCAGTTCTATGGTGAATGAATGCATACTTATCCCCTGCATATCTTATTAACCCTGCAGTTAGATCTGCCACTTCCACCCCCATCTTTAGTTCTAAACGGAGACTGCTCAATTGTTTCCCCGTCTCCCAGACCCAAGTAAACATACAGAAACTTTATTAATTACAACACTACCTGGCCAGTGACTCAGGCATATTTTTAACTAGCTCTTACATCTTGAATTAACCCATTTCTATTATTTTGTGTATCATCACAAGGCTGTGACCCTGACAGTGAATCCAGGGAGGGATTAGAAATTAAGTTCTCCATCCCATCTCCATATCACACACAGCTAAGTATATAGCTACATCAAAATCTTTTTTTTAAAAGTTCTTCAAGCCTCTCTCTGGCCTCCACACATATACACTACAGCACTTACACACACACACACACACACACACACACATGCATACACGCATGCACACACAAGCACACACTAAGAAAATAAATACTAAAAATCACTTCTAAGAAGGGCATTTTAAAGACCACTGTGAACACGGTCTGCAGAAAAACATCCTGCTGTAAAAAAACAGTTACTGTACATTGAGGGCAAAAGCATGGATTCTGTGTTCCATTCAACAGAGGGGTAGTGCTGGGTTTCTTGAGGAAGCTTGCTCTCAGCTTCTTTACCTCTGTGGTAGAAATAGTTAAAGCTCCTGCCCAGTTCTGGAAGCTGAGTCTTCCATATTCTGTCTCTGCTTTAGGTATGTGAAGACAGCCCGGCACACAATCCAAGTGGATCACATTGAGTACATGGATGAAATTGCCACTCTGTTTGGGGTGAAGCCCAACCTGCTGCTCCTGTTTCTCTCAGATCCAAAGCTGGCCATGGAAGTTTTCTTTGGGCCCTGCACCCCATACCAGTACCGTCTGCGAGGCCCAGGGAAATGGGATGGGGCCCGGAGAGCCATCCTGACTCAGAGAGAGCGGATCATGAAACCCCTGACGACCAGAATTACTAGTGAGAACAATCATTCCACCTCAGGGCTCTCTTGGATAAAGATGGCACCAGTTGGCCTGGCATTTCTGGCTACGGGTTTAGCATACTTTAGATATCTTTACCATGGTAAACACAAGTGAATGGGTGAATTGGGAAAACATGTCCTCTTCCTCATTGTAGATCATTCCAAAGCCTTTCGAGAGTAGCATATGCCAGTCTCATTTAACACGACTATAGCTACAGAAATGTTTAGACAAGCGTTATAAGCAGAAAAGTCCTTTAAAATGGGTGTGCATTAACTTCTACAAACCATCTTGAATCACAAGGAGAGCTTCCACTTAAAACAGCTTGAGCCCATACTTAAAACTTAAGAGGCTTTTGCAGCCAAGCTAATCCTAACTGGTTCCACAAAGGTTGGTTATACTTACAGAAATCGATAAATATTAATTGTGCACTGATTATTCTTTCCACTTAATTTTCCTTCCAATTCATTCAATCAACTTGTGTCAAGATGCATAAGCTTAAGTTTAAAGCATAGAAGTTTTAAAATATGTCAGAATGTTTTGTGTTTCAACTGATTTGTTTCCATTTAAATTGTGATTATTTAAAGAAAAAAACTAAAGAATGAAATAGAATACATGCCAGAACTATCCATGAACTACTTTAACTTTCAGTATTCAGAAATATATACTTGCTGTGTTGTATTTATTCAGGAGATTTAAGTAGCAAACATGAGTCCATGCTTTAAGTAGCAAGTGTGAATCCATGCTGGCTGTCCTTGTCACTTTACCTGGCCTATGTGGCTTTCTCACTGTCGGGATTCCAGGAGTGCTTGCAGCCTTCTTTGTCTCATTTCACCAAGTATTATAACGGGTTCCTAAGACTTCACCTCTGCCGTTTTGCTCTCCTGACTATAAAACTCAGAAAGACCATGGAGCAGGAATGTGCAAACTAAACCTCCAGAGAGACTGGGGTACATATGAACCTACTATTCCAGAAAAGGTATCGGCAAACTATTCCAGAGGTATCACAATAAAATTATTTCACTGAGAAATATCTTACTTTCTTGTCAGAATAACTCAACTGAAAATTTATTTATTCTACTGAGAGAAAAATGCTTGAAAAAAAATGTCCACATGCTTCCCAGGAGCTAAAATAGAGTGGACACTGTTATCCTTCAAGACTTCCATTGCTACCTCAGAACAACAACAAAATCACTTGGTGCAGTATTCTTAACCATAGAGGCTATTGACAACCGTTGAAATAACAAGTTATCAAAAGCTAAAAGTATAAGAGAGGGAACTGTGCAGATGCAACTGAGATAAATAAAAAAAATAAAATTCAGGTGGGAATAAACTCCTGAACACACCTCTCTTCTCTCTCGAGTCACACCTCACATTTATACCAAAACGACACCAAAGACACATCATTTTCTCATTTGAAAAAAAAATGGCCTAATTTTATTGGCATAGACTAAGTTTTCATCCATGTTTCTTACTTACCCTCATAATATCCAAGGAAAACTCTAGAGGTCTTATTATGTTCCTCCGTCTCCTGGAGTAGGTTGTGTTTCTAATGCCTCCTGATTTTACCTTCTGGGCGTTCCTGAAACCTGTTCCATCCTTCCCAAGTGAACTGCCAGTGTTTAAGTTCATCTGTCGCCAGTTTCACATCTCAACAAGCTAATATTCTTTCTTCTCATGTCCTTGTCATCTGTTGGCCTTCTTCTTGGTCCACCCCCTCCACACCACTGCCATGATTAGATCTCTTCAGCTCCAGGAGAGGATAGCTGTCTAGAGATGCCCCTCACCTGTTCCTTCAGTCCCATCCCCAGGCACTTTCCTCTGAAGCCAACTCCTACACTCCAGGCATGTTCACATGAATTTCACTTCACATCATTGTACAGATTAATCTATTTGAGAAAAAATCCTTTTCTCTTTTCTACATGAAAAAAGTCCTTCATTTTTCAAAACAAGATTGTAATCCTACATCCTCTGAGAACCATTGTCTGACCCTTAATTCCCCTACCCCAGATAGATGCGATTAGAGGAAATTAAGAAAAAGTAAAAAGAGAGGAAATTAACAACAACAAAAACGAGGCCCTCTGGGTAAGGTGGAGGCCTAGAGACAGCCACTGTGTGATATGCAGAGAGACCTAGGATAAGAAAGCAAACAATGAACTCTTTTCTAGGCAGGAGAAGGCAAAGAAAAGCCTTGGAAATCTATGAAACATGCCTTGGTAAAAAGACAGGAGACATGGAAAAGCAAGCTAAGCACATCTCAGTGTGTGTGTTGCCCTGGCAACAGAAGGAAAAGTAGAACTGTCCCAGAAGTCGCTTGTTTCATTCTCGCCCGGTAAAGCTGGTAATTGAGCCTTCAGGAGAAGGATGATTGACAAGAATATACTTCCCCGTCCCCCCAAAAGATCTATACTTGCTAGCAGATATGAAAACTGCAAAACAGACACACAATAGACATGGAAAATCAAGGCAAGATGACTCTTCCCCAAGATTATAACTCCTTAACTGTAGAATTTACACATCCTTAAACAGACAAAATGCCAGAGGAAATTTCAAAGGTTTTCTAATTAAAAGAAAAAAAGATGATTGGCCTGAAAGAGAATACAAACAGAAACAAACAGATGCGGACAGGACAGGGCTGGAGAGGGACGCTGACAACATAAAGGGAAAATTAAGCGAAGTGAATGACAAAATCAGTGATGTCAGTAGAATGTCAACAACGTGGAAGACCAATTCAACAAGGAAATAGAGATGGGGTGATAATAAAGTGATGGAAATGAAAAGTGTAGAGAATCAGACAAAACAACAGTATAAAACATTTTCAATAGACTCAACCAAGCTGGAGAAAGAATGTCACAGATGGAAGAAAAAGCTGACACATTCAAATAGAAAATATAATGAACATAACTCAGGGCTTAAGAGTGCTGGCTGCTTTTTCAAGGACTAAGGTTCAGTCTCCACTATCAACACGGTGACTCACAATTATCTGTGAGCCCAGTTCCAAGGAACATGATGTCCTCTTCTGGCCTGCACAGGCACAAGCATGCAAACCAGGCATACAGCAGGCAAAACACCCAGACACATAGAACAAAAATAATTTCAGAAAAGCAGGCAAAACGAGCATGATCGTACTGTTCAATAAGTCTAACAGGTGACCTAGACAACTAACCTAAGAACCTATGGGCTATAAAGAGCTGAGCTAAACATTAAAGGCATTAAAAATGTATTCAATGAAATCATAGCAAAAAAAAAATTTCACAAATCCAGAGAAAGAAACATATGTGCAAACATAGGAAGCATTTAGAACCTATTTAAACAAGACCAGAAAAGAATCTTCCCGTGATATATCATCATAAATACGGCAAAGATTCAGAATAAAGGAAGAACATTATATCAGCAACACAGGCCACAAACGCAGAAACAACAAAACAACATCTCTCTTGTCAACAACCATAAAATCAAGGAAAACATGGAATAATGCTTCAAGCTCTGAAAATAAGCAACTTCCAGTAAATATTACTAGGTTCAGTCATTTGTCCATTAAAACAGACCTAGAAATGAGGGCATTTAGAGACAAGCACACACTGTAACAGTCCATGACCACCCAGCCAGCACGGGGAAGTTACCTAATGGACTGCTATGCACGCTAGGGCACACAAAGATGGTCTTAGTCACAAGAGCATGGGAAAGAATAAATTTCATGGCAGTAATAGTTGGGTAAAAGAAGAGCTAGGATAGCATTAAATATATTTAATGTAATGAACAAATCCTACTAAAGGAGATAATATAGAACAATAACCCACCTAACAAGGGAAAACAACCAGCAAAATTTTAGAAATCAGTAAATAGCTTTCAACCTTAAATATGAATGGGCTCAACTTAGCAGTGAAGAGTGGAAGCTGGAAGATTGTATTAAACAGATAGATCCAACTATGTATCTTATTTCTAAGAAATACATGTCATATATAAGACACCAACATCCTGAAAGCAAAAAAAAATAGAAAATAATTTGTCAAACAAGCAGAAATCTCAAATAGGTTAGTGTGGTTATTCTAATAACTGATAAAGAACGCTTCAAAAGAAAATTAGAAAAGATAAAGAAGGCCACTATATATTAATCAAAAACCAAACCATCAAGAAGGCATAACCATATACATGACTTATCACTTCATATAACAGAGTCTAATAAACATAAGAGCTGAAGCAGATCCCTATGCAATAGGTGACTTGAACAAACCACTCTTAGCTCTAGATAGGCCATTCAAACTAAAAATCAACAAAGAAGCTTCACAGTTCAGCTATATCATAAGGCAAATAGATTTAACATATGTCTTCAGAATATTACATCCAACAGGCACAGAACACAAATTCTCTCAGCAGTCCATGGGACCGTCTCTAAAATATACAACTCTACAAGCCACAAATAAAGTCTGACAAAAGAATCAACGAACCAAAATAATTTTCTTCAAAGGGGATGGGGAGTTTCCTACTCACACCAGAGACTCTCAAATTCACAATTTCTTTTAGTAGCTAATGTATAAGACAAGGGTTACTGTAGGAGCCTGCTCCTTATAAGGTCAACTAGGGTTCCTGGACAGGGGATCCTCTAGGTCAAAGAAAAGTCAGATAAAAGAAACAGAAGACAGGACAGAATTGGGAGGTCTGTCTGGTCATGCCGAAGCAGCCAAACAGCCCAGAGTTTATTTCAGAGTTTGCTTATATACAAAAGCAGAACAAGCCCCAGCACAAACGGACAGTCAATATCTAACCTTACAAGACCATCCCTGTCCTTGAGTGAGTAGCCTCCTCACCAACATGTACTTGCTGCTTGCAAGCAGCTTTACTTTTTATCTTGGTGTTCCTGAGGTTTGTTGTCAGCAGTATAGTGTCTACTAGATAGAGTGTTCTTTTCTCAAGGGCTAAGTCAGAAGTCTCTCGAAACCCTCACAGTTATAGAAAAAAAAGCAGAGAAGGCAAGCTTGAACTCAAATGACTTCTTTAAGTCAGAAATGACTCCAGATAAAAACTGAGTCACACATGGGCTCCCATAGGCTACTATCCAAGTATGCTGAAGAGTGAGGGGAACAAACAACGGCGAGATGTGTACCACAGAACTGGCCTTATTGCTCTCGGTTCCCACCTAGTCATCATGTGGGAAGGCGAAGGCTGTGGGAATTGAGGGTTCTGGCAGACAAAGTCTCAAATGTTCTCACCAGCATCTACCCATGCAGCAGAACGGCAGCTGCTGAGGCTTGCAGCCGCCACTCCCAGAGGTATCCTCGAGTGATGGGGTTTGCTCCCTACCACAGCAGGGGGACTGCTACCACCATGCCCTTCACACCTTCAGTCTCCTCCACCAAGACTTCTTCCTATGGTCCAGGTCAGACTTTTCCCTCTCCACCACTGCCTGAGGCAGCCGTCTCCCACATAGACATTGTGGCAGAGTGTCTCCAGGCTCTCTGGCTTTTGATTCACTCTTTGTTCATTGTTAGGGGCTCATTTTCAAACACTATGCTCTCTCTCTCAAGACTGTGTGTGGCCATAGCCCTCCAAGATACAAGAAGTAACAAAACGGGTCTCCTCTCTGATGGCGAGATGTCACACAAGAGAACTCAGTATCACACCAAACACTGCTACTGGATCTAACGGTTTTGAGAGCCATGGGCTTATCCTGTGACAGATTTCTACTCTCTTTTCATCAGAAACTTTTGACTGCTTTGTGGGGGATATTTTCCTCCACTCACAGGAAACTGCTGGGTGCACCTTCCCTTTCCCTGTGGAGCTTGTTGCTCTCCCCTTCTCAGCTGCCACAGCATCTCTCTTAGGATGTCTGATGGGCTGCCTTTCGTAGAACAGCCCCTCCTTTGTGACCCCACATCTCTTCTGTGTTTCTTAGTTCCTAATCTTCCATCTCACCCTGGAGGCCCACTGCATATGATTGAAATCAGCGCCCCGTACGATGAATCACTTCCTCTTTTACTGGGATTCACAAGTCCAAGAAACAGAAAATAGAAATAAGAAATAGGCCAGTCACTCTTTTGCGTAGTGACCCCTTAGCAAATATTTGCTTCTTGCTCCTTTGACTTTATCCTCTGCTGACCTAATGCTCCACTGATCTAAAGCTCCGCTGACCTAATGCTCCGCTGATCTTTGTTCTTTAGAGTGGAGTCATTTCTCCCTGCAGTTTGGTGTTTCCACTAGGGTTCCTCCTGTTGACTCTGACTCGGCAGCCTATGAAAGCAATCCCACGCTAGATAAAGTAGTGTGTCCAAACTGCAGGGAGATAATGGAATGCTACTCGGCCACATTGATAAGGAAGCGTACAGGCGATCTCGTTCAGTGCCTTTAGTATTCGGATGCCCTGTGGTTAAGGTCAATGGAAATTACAACATCATCTAGATAAGACCCCAAATTACTCAAATATCTTAAAAAATAATAGGTTGATCACCCTACCTGGTGTAAACCATGACCTGCTGAGTTTCAAGTAGAAGCTGAAGCGTTGTAAAAGACTCTGTTCATTTAGTCATGGGTTAAAGGGTGGCTATTGTTACTCTAGCTAAAATCATCCCTGATGAGTCTGACTCCAAGACCTCTGCTTCCAATCAGTTGGTAATCCAGGCCTGTTATAGAAAGTTAAAAATGACTTGGTAGTGATATTTTCCCTGATGGATCTGTGAGTGGCCAAGAGGTTAGCTAGTATTGGGTCATTCTGAGTCTTGGGGTCTTCCAGTCACCTAGAAAGCAAGTCAGATCTTTTTTATTGAGATGCCACGCCAGTAGTATTTGAACACCTTCACCATGCCAGGCACTGAAATTAAAACAAAATGACCTTCCCTTCTGGTGAACTCAGTATACTTTAGAGTACTAATCATATCCTGGACAACCTAGGTATTTGAACCCAGAGAATGATGGTTCTGCGGTGGAATTGGACAATAAAACAAACAAACAAAAAACAGAGCTCAAAGGTATGCTGGGAACCCCAAACACCTGATCCCAGGTGTTGGCTTCACCAAAAAGTTGATCAACTACAATCTGCCCTGCGCCACCTGCAGTGTCCCAGTGAAGAAGTTAGGCAACATATCCAAGACTACTATTGCCTTAGCAACACCTTGGAACTGTATGCTCGGCAACATACTGTTCTATTTGGAGCACTTGAACAGTCACAAGTCTAGGGATGACATTATGCTGGGTAGCTGCGCATGAAGCATCTGGAGTTCCAAGGAGGTAACCTGAGCTCTGCACTTCCCCATCAAGGGCCAGGCTACGGTAGCGGGCCAGGTGAAGATCCTGTTACAAGCCAAGTCTTACACATTATGATGAAAATCTCGGAGCCACCTTATGGGCAGAGAGATTCTTCACTCATGATACTGACAAGTGCTTTTCCACAGAAAGAAACTGTGTATTCCTTTTAGAGCACTACATATCTTAATTGCCCCCCAGGACAGCTCCATTACCAACTCCTGGACCAGCTCAGAGCCTATACCATTATTACTCAGCCAGCAAGTCGCTGTACCCAAAAGACCTCTCAACATAGCCCCAGGCCAGGGCTCTAAAGTCAGTAGTTTCATAGCCAGGCTTAGCTCTGAAGAAGTAGGCATCCATCCTGGTCCAGAGATCACCAGGGTTATGATAACGCATAGATGATAGCCCTGACAAGACCGGGACCTGAGGAAGCCTGAGGACAAGACCTTTGAGTCTTGCAAGCCCCAATTCTAGAGGACTCAAGTGCTGAAGATATAGATAATGCATTTGAGACTGAGGTTAGGTCTGAGTGCCTGAGAAGAACGAGACTTCGGGGTACCATCAAATCAAACTTGAGGAGAAACCAGAGTCTGAAGAGAAGTCAAGATGCCAGACTCTTATCTCAGGCCTGGATCTGAGAGAAATTTGTATTTTTGATTAAAATTACCTGGGAAAAAACCTTTCCCTGGCAGCAGGCCTCTGTGTACCCGCAGATTACACTCTGTCTGACCTTGACAAGAATCCATGGCCTGGCAAACAAACAATCAGACAGGTCCTGGCAGCTCCATAACACTGAGTCCTTGGCATGGAGTTGGCGACACTGTGCCACACCTGGAACTAAGCTTTTGATTCAGGACCTGCCATGGAAGCTGCACAAAGTTGCAGTGTGGAGCAAGAATACAGGGTTTCCTGGCGACAGGATTGGCACCCGTAGCTAAACCTGTGAATCTGATTTCAGAACGACTCGGAAAGGCAAGAAAGGCCACAGGCTGGCTCAGAGGCTAAGATGGTCCTAGGTGCTGACCAGTCATGACAATGATTGGAAGACAGTCCCAAAAACTAGTAATGTAATTACTGAGAGTATTTCTTCTTTATTTTGTTATGAATATGTTTTGTATGGATGTGTTCGTGTGTTTATAACAACTTATTTTAGTTATGCTTATCATTCTATCATGTAAATAATATTTATATACATACCTAAGTATTCATTTTCTATTATGTGTCCATCATAGCATTTGAGATTGGGAACATCAGAAGATGAACAACAACATACAAGTTTTGCATCTCCTTTTTGGGGAATGGTTCAATGTTCTTTCTGTCATCCGCAGAATAATGATACCTTGTTAAATGAAAGGATTACATTTTCGTTGATTTCATTTTTTATAAACTTTATTATAAAATTAACCAGACTCAAAGTCTATACATCTCAGTGAACCTCAATACAGTTAGAATAGTCTGACTGAAGATTAAGAAAGGCTTAAGGAAAAGCATATGGACGCCAAATTAACAAACGGAGGTTAGTTTTACATGTCAGTTTGACTGGATTAAAGGATGCCAAACTGGTGAAGCATTGTTCTCAAAGTTCATCATGCAGTAAGCCAATTCCTCTTCTGCTGGATGGGAAATGGGTGCTTTGGCATTTGATTAGAATGATTGAGGAAACTCAGGTGTGTCTATGAAAGTGTTTCCAAAGACTGGTATGAGACTCAAGGGTCCCCTGAGTTAAAGTGATCGAACTTCAGTGTAGACAGACTGCCATCCAATTGGCCAGGAACATAGACAGAATAAAAGTGCAAAGGAAAGACAAAGTGATCCTTTTCCGTTGACTTGGAGTACTCTTCAGTCTTTGGACATCAGAACTCCAAGTTCATGTGCTTTTGAACTCCAGCAGTTAAAATAGCAACTTTGTGGGTACAGCTTCCATGTCTTTCTAGAAGGAACTATTCTGCAGCAGGCATCCTGGTCCTCTGGTTCTTATAATCTATCCATCCCTACTTCTGTGACGTTCCTAAGTCTTGAGTCTACAAGAAGCACTACAGCTGTATGAACTGGGACTGGGCACCACATGGTTGCTTTTCCTCTACATTTTGTTTAGCTGTGGCTACCTGCAGTGGGTAGACTACATCTGTTGTTAGAAGACGCTCTTTTGAAGAGGAGTGAGAGGTACATTCATCTGTGGGTATATAATTGACTCCTTAGAATATAGTTAGGTAGAAGTTACATTGGTTTAGGAAGATGGCAGCAGTAGATTCTCCTCTAAGGTCTATGACTTCCCCAGCCGTGAATAGTTGGCTTGGTTTACAGTACTACAGAAATGAATTTTTCTGCTATTGAGTTCCCCTTAAGTCCAATTAGACATCTATGGGTTACCCACAAGATAAAAGAGCCACGGTTGCACCACTGGGGATGTCTCGCTGAACCAGTCACTTTTGGAATTCATAGGTTTTAATACTGGGTAGAACTATTGATTGCTTTTCTTACATGGTAGCTCTCATAGTACCTTCAGACACCCTGAAAGCTAGCCCTCAGGGAGAAGGCTTCAAGGTCAGTTCCACCTTGATTCCTGCAGCTTCTGTGTTCCAAACTGTCACATCTTTAGTCTTACCTTTAAGTTCTGTGGTACAGCCTTACCAAAGGCAATGGCAGCTGCCTATATTGATTGAGGAGTCTCTTAGACACCCTTGGTCAACAATTCAAAAAGAGATTTCCAATACCTCGCATTGGGAGTTTTGTCAGTTTATGACTCTTTGAGAGAGCATTATCATTTCATATGCCCTAACTCCATTTCAAAATAAAAATTGTGTGTGTATGACCAAAGATAATTAAAGAAGACAAGATCATGAATTTGATAGGGAATAGGGGGACATGGAAGGAGCTGAAGGGGAAAAAGGGGGGTGTAATGATTTAAATACAGTACTCACATACGAAACTCTCAAAATTTTTTATTTAAAAGTTAAAAGAATGGTAAAAGACATGTAGGGCAGACTATGATCAAATGACATTTCATATGTATATGAAAATGTCTCACTGAAACCCTATGTTTTATGCAACTAGCATAAACTAACAACGTAAATATTTCATAAAAGCAGAAATTCCCTGGATTTCAGGCCTTCGCCTGTGGATAGAAAGCTTTACCATCAACTGTGGAGGATTCCACCAGCATCGCATGGTCTCAGGCTTGCTGTGGAATTCATCAACCTACATGGCCATGTGAACAAATTCCAACAAGGAGCCCCTTCTCATGCCTCTGCCTCTGTGCGTGCATCTGTCCATCAGTGTTCTGTTAGGGCTAGAGATCCCTAACACACAAAGTAAGGAGCATATCCTGTTGGAAGTGGCTGCCTTAGGATTGGAGGATCTTGACACAATTTGCAAAGGAGAATTCAATTGTGCTTGAAAGCTCCCAAAGAGGAAGTTGGAGAGATAAATCTTTCTTGGAAGCGATTTTTGGCAGTTGTGTAGAAACAATTCACCTCTATCTGCAGTGATCATGACTTTTTTTTCTGAGAATCATAAAGGGTGGGTCCTTCTGGGAGCTTGCAGAAAGATCCTGCCCTCTCATTTAAAAAAAGGGGGAGGAGATGAACATAAAAGAGGACTGAAGATGGGGAAAAACTAGCAGCAGCCCAGCTCCTCTAGAGTGGGAAGCCACCTGGGAAGCAGACCGCAAGCAAGGACTGGCCAAAAAGGGCAGACTGCAGCTTTGCTAACGGTCCCTGGGCACATAAGCAACCCAACCTGAAGCACTAAGGACAGAAAAATCAACACTGCTGAATCCATTAAAGGACAGACTGTAAGTTGGACAACTCTACTTTGGGGTCATTAGGGGACTGTGCTTGGCAAGCTACTTCCATAGATTCTCCTGCCTTCTGCTGACTCTTCTCCTAGATTCCCGCTGCATTGACTTCCATCACTCTTCTCCAGCTGCAAAATTATAGCCCATAATTGTCAGGATTTCTGATTTAAAATAGGGTTTCTTTTTCTAGATTAGAACACAAATTAAATAAATGACAATTATATATTCTGGAAATGCAGCACTTCTCACTTTGGCACTTAGGTTTTACTACGCACCGGATCTACTGCCACACTGATGTACGTGGCTCTCCTTGATGTTCTAACCAAATGGTCCTCATAATAAATAAGCTTTAGTTGACTTTATGCTTGTATAATACAAAATGTTTTTATCAGAATTTCATATAGGCATGAAATTAAGAAAAGAGGAAAAATCAGAAACTATTGTTAATGGAATGAAAAGAGTACATAAATCCAGGTAGGGAACCCAGCAGACTCATTCCCCAATGATCAGGATGTCCCAGGCACCATTCCAACAGAGATACCTGTGCTCTGGTAGCCTGGGAGTAATAGACACAGTAGACACAGACAGAAAGGAGGTAAAGGAGATGTAAATTTATATGAAGAAAAGCTTCAAAAAATAAGAAAGCTTCTGTTTATTTATAATAGTGGAAAAACCTAAAATATCAAGCTGAAAATTCTATATGGAAAATTCTACAAAGATTAAGATTCAAAAATTGATTAAACAGGTTGCATATGCATATGTATGTATGTAAATATATAATCACTTATTAGTAAAAAAAAAAATAGGATAAAAGCTGAGCATTAAGACACTACAATGGCTTTATTTCCCAAAGTACCTGTCTCCCTATTCACTCTGAGCTATAGAATATGACTAACAGGATTACTGTTAAACTATACAACTGGAAGAATGAATTCTTCAGGTGGCATCATTCCCTTTAAGGACAAAAGAAATAGTCTGAGAGAGAGAGAGAGAGAGAGAGAGAGAGAGAGAGAGAGAATGGTCATGGACTTGTTTCAGTTTCTAAAATAGACAACAAAGCCTTTTACTCACCTAAATTAGTGATCATTCTTCATCCCAAACAAAATAGAATCAAAATGTATAAGGGCTTAAGAGAGTGTCCAGAGGTTCAGCTCACAGTCTGCAAAGGACCCCATTAAATTTCTAGCACCTACCCAGTGGCTCACACCATCCATAACTCCAGTTCCAGGTGACCCAACCTCTTCTAATTTGAGCTGGAACCAAGGACGCAGGTGGTGCACAGACACATGTGCAGGCAAAACACTCACACATATAATTAATTTTTTCAGGGTCATAATGTAGAGTAAGAAAAATAAGCAAGAATACCCACAAACAGTCCTTAAAAATTCTAGTATGGCAGGGACCCCCTCTGTCATGACAGGACTAAAAGAAGCAGAGCTTAGCCTGCAGGAAGCTGAGCCTACTTATCTGTCACTGAGTCCCTCCACTGCCCTTGTCAGCGAATGGGATGTCCCCATACTCACCTAAATGAAGAAGAGATATGACACAGACTAAAAAAATGTTAAACAAAGGAAAATTAAAATCCAGAGTGAAGTTCTAAGTTGTGTTTTGTCAGCCATGAGGTAGAGGATATTAGTGAAAACTACCGTTAACCATATGCGGAGAAGGTCATAACCTCTGTGCGAAAGGAGAAAGGAGCAGGAAGATATCAAAATAAGATGATCACAAGGTTGGCAGGCCAGAGGGAGGGGTCGTGTTAGAAACACAAAAGCATAAGGCAAAGCCTGGTTCACCAAGAGCCTTAGAAGCCAGGTAGAGGATGCAGGGATAATATTTATCCCATGCTAGAGCAGTCATTCTAGTTTTTCCTTTTTATGGAAAATAGTTTTCTTTAATTTTTTATTCATCTTACATATCAACCACAGCTCCCCCTCCCTCTGCTCCTCCTGTTCCCCCACCTCCTCCCTCATCCTCCATCTACTCCCCAGAAAGGGCAAGGCCTTCCATGGAGAAACAATGAAGCCTGGCCTATCAAGTTGAGGCAGGACCAAGCCCCACCCCACCCCACCCTGCATCAAGGCTGAACAAGGCATCCCACCATAGAGAATAGGTTCCAAAAAGCCAGTTCATACACCAGGGATAGATCCTAGTCCTACTGCCAGTGACCCCACAAACAGACCAAGCCACACAACTGTCACCCACATGCAGAGGACCTAGTTTGCTCCCATGCAGGCTCCCCAACTGTCGATCCAGTGTCTGTGAGGTCCCGAGAGCTCAGGTCTGCTGTCTCTATGGTTTTCCCATCATGATCTTGACCCCCTTGCTCTCCCTCACTTCAACTGGACTGCCAGAGTTCGCTCCAGTGCTTGGCTGTGGGTCTCTGCATCTGCTTCCATTAGCCCCTGGATGAAGGTTCTGTGATGACAATTAGGATCGTCACCAATCTAATTACAGGAAAAGGCCAGTTCAGGACCCTCTCTGCTATTTCTAGAAGTCTTAACTGGGGTCATCTTTGTGGATTCCTGGAAATAACAGATGAAATCTCCTTGGTAAACTGGGAACTTGGGGGTGTAGAGGAGAGGGGATGAGAGATAGGTGAGTTGGGGGAGGGAGAGATGGAGAGGGAGATCAGTTAAAGAGATATCTTGATAGAGGAAGCCATTATGGGGTTATGGAAAAACCTGGTACTAGGGAAATTCCAGGAAAATAGATTCTTTTCTCACATAATATATCCTGGATACTGTTTCCCCTCCTTCTACTCCTCCCAATTCCTCCCAACTCCCCTCCCACCAGATCCGTTCCTTTTCTGCCTCATTACAATAGAACAGGCTTCTAAGAGATAACAACAGAACAGAACAAACTGAAATATATAAGATAAAACAAAACTATCACATCAAAGTCGGATAAGACAACCCAACAGAAAGAAAAACGTCCAAGTGAAAGTACAAGAATCAGAGACCCATCTTTCAAACACTCAGGAATCCCACAAAAGAAAACACTAAACTGTGGTAGGAGCCCTGCATCTGCCAGGATCAGCACGGGCATTTTGTAAAGAGGATGGCCCATTGCATGACAGTCCCGTTGAGGTCCTTGCTATATGACAAAGGTCCTGCAAGAAGATTCCGTCCTATCCCCTGTGATTTCCTGGAACAATGTCTGGTTCTGGCTGTCTCCTTTCTTGGTCTTGTTGCTGTTGCCACCTGATTTTTTTTCTGATAATTTGGGCACAATTATCAGAAATAATGAGGGAATGTAATGGGGAAATGGAGACCAATTCCCCTGGGGAATGTGAGAGAACTTGAAACAAATGGGGAACACTATGGCAATAGAGAAAAGTCCCTATGCTTCTTTCCACTCCTGCTCAGCATACATCTATGACTACCCCAACTGCTGCAAAGGAAACTACATTGTCTGAACCCCATAAAGAACACTTAATGTGTCCCGTTGATTGTATTTTGAGAGACACTGATCCCACGAAATATTTTACGGACAGCTGGTATTAGGAACTTACTGGTACGTTGACTACGGGAAATTTGGAACCATCAGGATGCCCAGAGCAAGGCTTAAAGTCTACATTTGTACCTCAAACAGCTGACATATGATCAAAGGAAGATGGGGAAGGTGGGCTTATAATTAAACCTAGAAAACTTATTGCTATTATTCTGCACAGTGCAAACGCTGCATCAGGCCTCTTGCAAAACAGAAATGGCTCTTTTAGATTTGTTTCTTAAGACTCGATGTCTGGTGCCTTGTAACCACAAAGGACAGCCAGCCAAATTGCTTTAGCTGGTATAGAAAGACTTGGTTGCTTACCATCCTCGGGGTCTGTTTCCTGTCCAACCTGCCAGGAGATGTGGTGCTCTTGGAATATAGAATTGACGGCCTGTGACATGGAAGGGGAAAGTGGGGTAGAAGACTTGGGGAACATTGCCATGAATCTTGAAAGTTCTTGGAAACTGATATGTAAAGCCCATGCTTTGCAAGCCTAGTTGCACACAATGGTTTCACTGTTAGAAGCAAAAGGAGACAGGGGAGGAGTAGGAGGGGCTGGGGGCAGGTGAGAAGGGGGAGCTGGGAGGCGAGGAGGAAGGGGGAACAATGGTCGATATGCAAAATGAATGGAAAAATGTTATTTAAATAAAACAAAAAGGTCCTCCCTTAGAGAGACAAGAGATACCTGTGCAGCCCCATGCAGGCCCTGTGCGTGCTACTGCAGACTCTCTGAGTTCATTTGAACTCTGCTCACGTTGATTTAGAAGGCCTTGTTATCTTGCTGTCCTTTGTCCGTTCTGGCTCTTACACTCATTCCACCTCTTCTTCCTTGGAGTTCCCTAAGTCTCTATGGGAAGGATTTGATGGAGGCATTCTCCTTATGGCTGAGTGCTCCAAGATCTCTCACTCTGCATATTATTTGGCTGTGGGTCTCTGTAACTGTCCCCATCTGTTGCAGGAGGAAACTTCTCTGATGATGGCTGACCAAGGCACTAATCTATGAGTACAGCAGAATATCATTAGGAGTCATTTTATCACTATGGGTTTTTTTCTTTTGTTCTGTGTTGTTCTTTTAGACCCATAGTATTGATTCTACCCCAGGTCCCTGAGCTACCACGGTCTTTTCCCACAAACTTCATCCAAGAGACCTAAAATCCAATGGACAGATGACTATTCAACCGTCCCATTATTTTTCCATCTCTATGCAGGTGTTAAAATTAGTACATCTGACCTAACTGGGAGGAAGTCAAGTACAGAACAGAATTAAAATAGAGTAAAAACAATACAACAGCAGTACTGTGGTACAACAATCCAACAAAAATGTGAGGCAATCTTGTACACCCTGTTAGCTATTAGTAAGCAGATTCTTGCACAACATGACTATTTTAAATCAATCTTTAATAATATAGTAAAATATGGAATGTTTCTGTAATAAAGGGTTGATAATCATTTTGAAATTCACTTCAAATCTTGTTTTGATCAAATGTTCTATTAAAAATAACCATACAGTCGTCCCTTGCATATGCAGGCGATTGGTTCTAGGGTTCCTTACAGAGGTCAGCATCTGCAGGTGCTCATGTCCTATGTATGTAGTAACATATGTGCATATAGTCAATCCACATACTTTAACACTTGTCTGCCTTGCTGGTAAGACCCAACACCTCCCCTAAATAGACTTTTGACTACGGTGTTTAGGGAGTAATGACAAGAAAAAAAATCTCTGTATGTTCAGTAGAAATGTATATTTTAAGAAGATTTCCCATCTGCTGTTGTTTAAATATGTGGGTGTGTAGTGTTCTGAAATGGAGAAAAATAGTTATATCATATATAATTAAAATAGAATGTGTATGCTAAGATAGTATAAGGTAGAACAGGAGCAGTTAAAGTGATGGCCCAAAAATATGTCAATGCTAAAATGAAGGGGGGTGGGACACTGACATAGTAATGAACCTTGACTTTGTTGCTCAGAAGTACACTAAAATAATTTTTCTTAATTCAAGAGACCATGATGGTAAAAAAAATTGCAGTGATTGGGGCTGGAGTCAGCGGACTGGGCGCCATTAAGAGCTGTTTGGAGGCGGAACTAGAACCTACGTGTTTTGAAAAGAGCAGTGACATAGGAGGACTGTGGAAATATGAGGTAATTTTAGAAATAGTTTCAGAACATGACATCATCAATGTGTATGAGAGTTGTTTCTCTTCAACTAAGAAATAAAACTGATAACATAAATTATTTCTTAAGTGTGTTTTCCAAATTAGTGATAAACATTTAAATAAATTTGAGATTCCTTGTGGCACAAGCACAATCCTACTCAGCTTCATGCCCCTGGCAACCCCACATAAAACACTTAGGATATTGATATGCAAATTTTGCATCGGAGTGCTGAAACTCCAAGAGCATGCAAAAGTTATTCTTCCTCTAGCAAACTTACTATCAGTTGTGGTCCATATCGCAAAACCACCCTATGTGTTCTTTGTGCTGTTTGTTACTTACTGGGAAAACATGTCTCTACCATGAAAGGTGTGCTTTCTTACAAACAGAATCATGTTTAATAACTTAAAGAAGTGGGTCTATTCCATAGTGGCTCCAGAAGTTAGAAGGATGGAAGGGAAATCTCCACTTCAATGAATCTTAGTGAAGCATAATACAGGATCATTGAAAACAGTTCTTATGAACACACCACAGTTATCTTATTACTGCCATTATCATTTTTTTTATATTTTAACATACCTCATAGCTGCATTACTGTTTTAATATACCTCATAGCTGTATGACTGTTTTGTTGTTGTTGTTGTTGTTCCAAAGCAGATAAACATTTTATTCTCTACCAGACATATTCTCTTAAACAAATCCCTTCCAATGTGAGGCAGATTTTGTCCACTGGGAGTCTCCTTACCAAACCTTTCTTGAGCTATTTTTGTCTCAGTTTGTGCACATCCTTGGAGCCTGCTGTTTTCTGTTGTAAAATAATTATTGCTACCACAGAGTCACTCGCTATAAGTAGCATGAAACTAGAGAACCCTCATCAGGAGATGAGACTAACTCCCTCATCCTGCTGAATGACTGTCATAACACCTGAAAAATCAAATCATGACTTTTCAAAGAAAAACATACCAAACACCACACTTCTGGTCACCCCAGACACATTCTGGAAGCCAAGGGTTGGTGTGTTTCCTTTAGGAGATACCAGAAAATGGAAGGCTTGGGATATACAAATCTTTGACCTGCAATACGTCCAAGGAGATGACAGCCTTCAGTGACTACCCCATCCCCGAACATTACCCCAACTACATGCACAACTCCAAGATGATGGAGTATCTCAGGATGTACGCCAAGCACTTCGGGCTCATGAAACACATCCAGTTCCAGGTAAGACGTGAAACCTGCCCACCACATGCTCATTGGTCGAGGCAGAGTCTGCCCTGCCAGAGCCAGCTACCCCGCCAGATGAGCACCATCCCATCTGGAACCTGAATTCCAATTTTTGGTTAATTTTGTAAAGTAAGAATAAAGGTCATAGGAAATAAAACCCAATGCACGTTGTGCTCTAAGAAGTCATACCCTTTTGGAAATGGACATTGTAGGAACCCTATGTGTACACATCTCCTAATCACCCAGGAGCCGTGCATAGAGCTACTTTATTTACCTACTTAAACATAAAATTCTAAAGGAGGGGAAAGAAGCAAAAGTGGATAAAAATGTCCTAGAACTCGGGCTTTGCTCCTTGTTTCCTAGACAAAGGTGTGCACAGTGAGGAAGCGCCCTGATTTTTCAGCCTCTGGCCAGTGGGACGTTGTGGTGGAAGCTGATGGGGTGCAGAAAACTTACGTCTTTGATGGGATCATGGTCTGCAGTGGTCACTACACTGAGAAGCATCTTCCTCTACAGGAGTTTACAGGTATTCCTCTGTTGTGTGTGTGAGAAGACTCTTAGGGCTCTATTTCTTTTAAATTAATTAATTTTTGCTTCCTAATTACAGTTTCCCCTTTCTTCCTCCTCTCCCAGTCCCTCCCTCCATGTCTCCTTGGCAATAGCCCCACCCATCCACCCCCACCGCAACACCATCCACTCCTCCACTTCTATTCAGAAAAGAGTTGATATCCTTCCATGGATATCAGCCAAACATGCCATATCAAGTTTCAGTAAGACTAGGCACCGCCCCACAAACTAAGGCTGGACAGATCAACCCCGTATGAGGGTGAGGAGTAGGGTCCCAAAAGCTGGCAAAAGAGTCAGCCCTTGTTCCAACTGTAGGAGTCACACAAAAAGACCAAGTTACACAACAGTCACATATACGCAGAGGGCATAGAACAGTCCCATGCATGCTCCCTGGTTGTCAGTTCAGTCTCTGTGAGCCCCTGTGAGCCCCTATGAGCTCAGGTTAGTTGATTTTGTGGGTTTTCTTGTTGACCTCTCTGGCTCCTACAATCCTTCCTCCCTCTCGGGCACAGGATTCCCTGAGGTCTGTCTAATGTTTGGCATCTGTTTCCATCAGTTGCTGGCTGATGTCTTTCTGACAACCATTAGGCTAGACACCAATCTATGAGTATGGCAGAATATTGTTAGGCATCATTACATCAACATATTTTGGCAGTCATATTTGGTCCTACGCTAGGTCTCAGGCTATCCAGTCTCTGGGTCCTGGTGCTTCAGACAGTGTCAGGGATGGGCTTACTCTGGTGGCATAGGTCTCACTCTGGGCCAGTCATTGGTTGGCCACTCCTAAAATCTCTGTATCACCCTTACCCCAGCGTGTCCCATAGGCAGGACAGACTGTAGATCGAAAGTTATGTGACTGGGTTGGTGCCCCAGTCCCTCCACTGGAAGCCTTGCCTGGTCACATGAGATGTCCAGTTCAGGCTACATATCCCTTATGGCTAGGAGTCTTAGCTTGTATATCCTTGTATACAAGGTCACCCTTGTAGATCCTGGGAGTTTCCCTTGCACTGGGTTTCTACCTCACCCCGAAATGCTCCCCTTTGCCAGTCATCTCTTTCTGTGCTCTCAATGCCTATCCTACATAGCCATTGGACACAGGTGTTTATACAGACGGGTACAAGAGAGGGTGCCGTAAGTTCATAGAACAGTCAGGGAAGGGCTAGCAATAGAAGTGAAGATTGAACTGGAAACCAGAGTTCCTCGGACAAACAAGGGCTGAAAGAGACTTTTACGGAAGAGGAAACAGTGTGTAAAAAGAAGCTGATGGGGATAACATGGGAAGAGCTCAGGGATTAGGGCCCATTTTAAGTGCCTACATTGAAAGAAGCGTGTAAGAGTCAATGGAAAAGCATTACGGTGTGTGTGTGTGTGTGTGTGTGTGTGTGTGTGTGTGTGTGTGTGTGTGTGCACGCGTGCGCTCATGCATGCATGTGTGCACATGCATGTAGGAAAAGCAAGTATATAATCAAGTTTGCACTGTGTAAAGGTCAGTTTACATTAATTGATAGGGGAAGATGGTTGAGTCACGAGCATCAATGAGAAAGAGTTTAAACTGTCCATTTAAGAGACGATGATGATGAATACTCAATTAAAACAATGGAAGTAGGATTCAGAGGAGAATAAAAATTTGGAGATATTTTAGAAGCCTTTGGCACACTTAATGACTGACAGATCATGCATCATAGAACTTTATAATTTTTGGCAATTGTATTTTTGAAATATAATTCTTTTTCAGAAAGCTTTGAAACTTCTAATATCCCAGGCTTGTAGTGTTAAAAAGAGTGGTCACTGGCCAAATGTCACTGATGACCACTTGATATGTGAAGGACACAAAATTAAGATGTTTCCTCTGCAAACTAATCACCGCACTTAGAAAACACAGTAGGAGCATATAAATAATCACATTAGTGACCTTCCATTAACTATATATTAGCTTCTCAGAGTATCCTGAGTTACATAAAATAGGAAGTAAGAATTGCTATCATTCTCATCACTTCTGGGCTTCTGGGAAGCCTAAAACTGTGTATGTGGTTGCCATTCGATTGCTTTTGAATGACATTCATGTATCCTGCTAAACATCTTTACAAGTTTGTCAAAAAGCTATAAAAAGTGAAGAAAAAGTCTCATATCACTGAATAGAAATTGAGAAAAATACAACAACATTAGAAGGTGGCAAAGAGTTGACACACTGAATACATCATAAATGGCTATAATTTTATTGACTACTTTTTAAAATGTGCTCTGGTTTTGGTTTTGGCCGTATAGTCGCTGCTGTTGAATGCTTTCTTTCTTAGTGGGGAATATTCTGTAATAGTGGCACAAGGTCCAAGTACAAAGAAGAGATTTAAGTAACGTGAACTTCAAGTTCAGGAATGAAATTTACCGACCAGTGTTTTCCAGTTCGGCCTGTGACTTGAGGAATCCGGCTCCTTTCTTCACAGGAATCACCCAGTTCCAAGGCCGCTGTCTCCACACCTGGGAATACAAGCACCCAGGCAACTTTGAGGGGAAGAGAGTGGTCGTGGTCGGCATTGGGAATTCTGGAGCAGATGTGGCAAGCGAGATCAGTCGCGTCGCTGAACAGGTTTGGCGTCGATTCTGCTCTTGGGTGTAACCTTGATAGCTGTAGAGAATGTGTGAGCCTAGGCTTTCTCCGGCTTTAGCAGTGATGTTCCCATTTGAACTACAAGGGCGTGCTTTTCTGGGGACTAAATATGCATAAGAGAAAAAAGAATTTCAAAGTGTCACTACTCCGAGACCATAATACACTGGAGTCATGGAAGTAACAATCTAACTAGAGTCAGGTAGCTTAGAACTAACTACAGGTAGCTACACAGGAAATTTCAAAGTGAAATGAATTTTACAGAAGACACTGTTCTCATATTGGAAATGAAGTTTAAAGAGCAAAGAATATACACAAATCTCAGCATTTAAAATATATTTTTTTAAAGATTTATTTACTAATTATGTATACAGTATTCTGTCTGCATGTATGTCGCAGGCCAGAAGAGGGCATCAGACCCCATTACAGATGGTTGTGAGCCACCATGTGGTTGCTGGGAATTGAACTCAAGACCTTTGGAAGAACAGACAATGCTCTTAACCTCTGAGCCATCTCTCCAGCCTTGAAATATATTCTTGATGTGTGTGTGTGAAGTTGTTAAAAAAAAAAAAGGGGGGGGGAATTCCATGGACTCCACTGAACTACAAACAAATAAAAAGTAGGGGAAGAGGAACAGGCGTTCTGTAGTGAGTGTTGCTGAGTATGGAATTCTCAATTAACTTCCTTATTTTGATTCGTACTTTATCGAAAAAATACAAGATTTTCAATACTGAACACTTCTTATAAAATAAGTGACTCACGTCATGATTCTGGGGCACACAAGCCACAGATCTCCATGACAATGGCATCGCTCTAATGATTATAGCATCAATAAAAAAAAACAACTTCTTTTCAATGTTTTGTTAAGTCACGCAAAATAGGACAAACTACTTCTCAAAATGTACCTTCCCTTCTCTTTCATTGCAAACATTTTGTTTATAATTTTCCAGTTGTGAAAGTGAGAAATCTCCAGTGTGGATTTCTGTACCTGACAGGTCTCGATCCTAGATGCCACATTCCCATGTTTCTCCCTCACTTTGAAAGTTCACCTGAAAGAACTTACATGGGATCTGAATACAAACACTCAACTTAATAACCTACTGTGTTGTGGGGCTTTCCCATATTTTGGAACTTCAGATACTCCAGACATCTGACATAGCTGGAGCAAATCACAGGGAAAGAAGGCTCATGACATACGCTAAATTAACTGAAATGACTTCCAGTAATTGGATCTCTTTATAAAATAAAATAGGAGCAGCAAAAAGAAGCTGGCTAGGTGGACAAGGCAATATGAGGAGTTAATTCCATTCCCTTGACAGCTAAAAAAAGAAAGAAAAACACTCCAAAGATCTGAGACCAGAGTGATTAACAGCTAAATACTTACTAGGTAACCACTCCTCTCTTGAAGGTTTTCCTCAGCACAAGACGAGGGGCGTGGATATGGAACCGTGTTTGGGATAACGGGAATCCTATGGATGCCTCGCTCTTCACTCGTTATAACAGAGCTGTCCAGAAGATCTCCCCCACATTCCTGATCAACAGACAGATAGAGAACAAGTTAAACTTGAGGTTTAACCATGCCAATTATGGACTGAAGCCTCAGCACAGGTAACGTTTGGAATTTTAAGCAGACAATATCTTTAAGCTATTGGACTAGTCAACTAAGTCTCTAAGTACATGAAGGGGACAAGTGAAATCATTAATTTCTCATGGCATTTGTTTTTATGGCAAATGTCCAAATTATTTCCTTCCTACTGAGGGTTCTTTGCTTTCCTACCAAGGTCCATGAAAAGTTGTGCAGAGTGGGGAAGTAGAGACTTTAAAACTTGTCTTACTTGAAATTCGTAAAGGGTCGCTTTGTCACCTTCTCCTGCTTTCTTGCCATCGTCTGTCGACTACTTCATGTTCACTCTCTAAATTAAAAGCTCTGATTCCATGCTTACCTTCAAAGCCATCATCAGCCAGCACAATTCATTATCCACATACAACAGCCTCGGGGCCACTGATCTCTTCACCTGACCTGTCTTTCTGTCCTGTCCCGTTTGCCTGACTCCTAGCCTCGGTCACCCTAGTCCCGACCCCTGCAATGTTTATAGACATCTTTCCAAAACTCATTCTGTACTTGAGAATTCTTAGCTTTTTTTTCTCATTTCATTCAACACTAGCCAGTTCTCAGGCCCAATCTTGTCCTCCATCCCATGTCTTCCTTCTCTAGTTCTTCCAAGTTTATGGCACTTTTCCTCTATTTTTTTTCTTCTTTCTTCCAAAAGACATCTAAGACTTAATGTTGCTGTGTGTTCACTTTCAGTCCTATTTTCTTTTCAGCCTAAGTAGCTCCCTCTACTGAAGTTTCAGATCCCATAGCTGGGTAAGGGCTCCTGCTCCCAACCCTGATGGCCCAAATTTCATCCTCAGAATCCACATGATGGAAAGAGAGAACTGACTCTCACAAGTTACTCTCTGACCTCTGTAAGCAGAGACTGATTGTTCATTTCCCAGCCACCCAGACCTGAAAAAATCACACAGAAACTGTATGAATTACAACACTGCTTGACCAATAACTTACGCATATTCCTGGCTACCTCATATCTTAAATGAACCCATTTCTGTGAATCTTTGCATTGTCATGAGGCTTCGGCTTACCTGTAAAGGTTCTGGGTGTCTTTCCCTTTCAGCAGCTACATAGCATCTCCCTGACTCAGCCTACTCTCTCTATATGTCTCTGTTCAGATTTCCTGCTTGGTCTTGCTCTGCTAAGTCATTGGTCAAAACAGTTTTATTCATTAACCAATGTTAATAAAACATATTCACAGCCTACAGAGGGGAATTCCACATCAGACCTCTTCACATGTACTGTGGCACACTTGATGTGCACACATCCACATAAGTAAATAAATGCAAATTTTTTAAATCCCAGGAAAAAGAAAATAAAAGTTTAAATTAATAAAAACAGAAAATCATTATTAAGAGATACCTAGAAGAAATCTTGCATAGTTTTTATCTGAACTGAGGTCATAATATGACTACAGGTTTCTTTTTATAAATAAAGTATCTACAATCTATGAAATATGTTTAATAATATTACTTTTGTGTCAGTGTACCCTGGGACTGTGATTCCCTACAGCTAATTCATAGCTCAAACCTTAAAATGAAATTTACGAAAGGTCTCAGTGTCACTGACCACAAACATTCTCATTGAAGATTCATTCTTTAGGTCTTTAAAATGATTAGCAACTGGGGCCAGCAGGATAGTTCAGCAAATAAAGACACTTGCCACCAAGACTGACAATCTGGACCTGAAACCCACATGGTCGAAGGAGAAAATCAACTTCCACATGTTGTCCTCTGACCTCTACATCCTCACATGCACACACACATGAATAAGTAAATAAATATAATTAATCAATAAAAGCAAGGAAATATTAATGACTAATTAATGCCAATCTAGTTTACATAGTATCAAGAATAAATAAACACATCAAAATTAACATACTTTGTAGTGTACACCTTTAGTTCAATCACTTGGGAGGCAGAGACAAGCAGAACTCTGTGATATCTGTGAGTACAAGAGCAACCTGAGCTACAAAGTGAGTTCCAGGTCAGTCAGGAATGCATAGTAAATTTCTGTCTCGGTAAACAATTAACACATTTTATTCTCTGTAAAAATATTGCTATCTAAAGGTAATTCGTCTGCACTAGCAAATCTGATATGGTGTTGCATCATTATTAGTGTTCTACCATTAGAAAAGTGAGATCAAAGTGTTTTATGGTTTGCCCAAGGTTTCCCAGTGGGTAAGAGACTGAGCAAGTATTGAGGTTCAGTTCTGAATCAGAAAATTAAGTCTTTACTAATGAAATACATTGCCTTCTGAGGATGCTGAAAAGCAGAATAAAAATGGTTTAAGCTATGCAACCATTTCCAGAGCTTTTGCCTATACCACATTTTAATTAAGAAGTTGTATATTCATCTCTCAATACACAGAATTCTTGACCACCGAACGGTTCTAAGTGATGACCTGCCAAATCGCATCATTACTGGGAGAGTGCAGATAAAACCAAACGTGAAAGAGTTCACCTCAACATCGGTCATCTTTGAGGATGGAACTGAGGAGAGCATAGATGTTGTCATCTTTGCCACGGGCTACATTTTGTCCTTCCCTTTCTTGCACGACGAACCGACAGTCCTGGACAGCCAGTACTCCATGTTTAAATTTGTCTTCCCTCCTGGGCTAGAGAAGCCAACTCTAGCTTTCATTGGCATCGTCCAGCCAGCTGGTGCCATCATCCCTACATCAGAGCTCCAAAGCCGATGGACTGTGCAAGTGTTCACCGGTATGTCCTGATCTCCCATGACTACAGTATGTTCCAAATGCTCTGTGACTTAAGAGTCACTCAGCGGTCTTCTATTTCGTTGATCTCTCTCATTATATAAAATTATCTGAAATTTGACCATGAAAAATAAACTACTATAGCCAGGCAGTAATGGTGCACACCTTCAATCTTAGCAGTCAGGAGGCAGAGGCAGATGGATCCCTGTGAGTTTTAAGCCAGCCTGGTCTACAGAGTGAGTTTCAGGACAACCAGAGATACACAGAGAAACCCTGTCTTGAGGAACCAATAAATACACAAACAAATAAATAAATGAAATGACTTTGGGTTCTTCTGAAGGTTTATATTTCATTTTTAAGAAAATTCTACTAAAAATGAAAACACCCAAACAGTAAAAATGACAAAAGCAAAAGAATAATTGTAATGAGGTTATATTTTAATGCAACTGTCTATTCATTTACTGCTTTTCAGCAGAAAACCAACTTAGGGCGAGGTTTACAGAAACATACATTGACTACGGTCAGAAATCAAACAAGGAACAAACCACATAGGACACATCTCAGAAGTGCAGTGAAGCCATTTTATCTTCTTCCTTTGCGCGAATAGAATAGTAGATTATGAGAATATTTGGGACAGGAAAGTTCAAGCAGATAGTGGAGTGATGCGGGGGAGGAAAAGGTGGATGGGGAAAGGGTTGGCCGAAATGACGTGTGCATGAATAAGCTAAATAGGAGCCTATGATCTGCAACACAAGAAAAAGTATAGTAAGGTGGCAGTAGAGCATGGAAGAACAGGAGGAGGAATGCTGGGAGATGTGCCCTGTGTGGTGTGTGCCTTCTGTCTCTCACAATCGTGTGCAATGAACCCTCATTTTACTGCCATTTTCTTCACTTAATATATAGCACTCCATACTCTTTTCTACTTGATATATGTATACGGACATATGGACTTACATATTTATAGCATTTTTGTATTAATGGCCACTTAGAATTATTATAGACAGTAATATCTGGACAAGCCTGTATGTGTATTTTATTGAGTGTGAGTCACCTTTCCATTTGGTATATTTGTAGGAGAATAATTGATGTTTCACAGGGTGTGCATGTGTGTCCGGCAGTGACTGAAAGTCCCACATGGCATTTCAATCCTCCAGCTCTGCCCCTTTCACGCTCTGTATGCTTGTGTTTGAAATGTATTTTGAAATATTGGCGGGGTACTTGTGCATAGGCCACATTTTTGCGGTCGGTGAAGCACCAAGCAGATAGTTTATAAGCAGCATGCCTACTACTCTTTGTCCTGCCTCCCTAGTGTTATTTAACATTCTGTTTGCTGAATCTTCCTTGTCCCTAACACATTTACACATACAAAATTTCCATCTGCAATTACTTGTTCTCCTTTCAAAATGTAGTTATTGCTGCTGGAGATATTTTCCGTCAGTGTATACGTTCAGGAATGCACTGTGAAAACTAAGAGATGTCCTTAACTCGAAAGACAGAAAAATTGCATTTGGGATGTAAGCTCAATGATAAGCAATATTCAGATAAGAGAAACTTTGAGTCAGATTCCAGCATAGCTTGGACATCTTTGGAAGATTACAAGGCATGTTAAGGGTCCTTCATAGTATTCAGGGATGTTAAGTGTACATTTAAATTAAGAAAAGTTTAATCATCGATTTATCTTAAAGCGAAAGCGGACCTCCCTAACTGACATCCTGGGCGTTATGGTGGAGAGAAAATTCTCTTCCTTTGAAATTCTTTACACATAAGACTTTGATTAGAAATTGTATAGAGGCCTGATGATTCTATTCTGTTTCTAAATCATTTTTTTCTTTATTTGTATGTCTCAATCCTCCTGTCAATATCTTGTTTTCTCAGGACTGAAAAAGTTGCCCTCAAAGAAAGACATGATGGCTGACATCACCAGAAAGAGACGGAAAATGACCAAAGAGTAAGGAACCTAATTTTTTGTTAAAATAGACAAAACCTATTCAGGGGGTGATATATGATTTTTTTTTTTTATAGTTTGTACCTACATGAGCCCTAACAAGATAATCTTAGTTCAGTGGGATCATGTTCGGGTTTTTTTAAACATGGGTCTGATTGTGAAATGTAAATCAGATGTGATGTATTAAATAACCACAGAACACTGTGTCTGCATGATGAGGAGAACGCAATTCTTATTTCCCACTATGGAAAAAAGAAGAGGTTCAAAAGAACCCTAAACCTAGACCAACCAGATATGCCGCTTCTCAGTGCTTACCCAAAGACCCCAGGCCCACAGACCACAGAGTCAAACTGCACAGCATATTTATTGTATCCCTAGTCACAGTAGCTAGGTTAGGGAAAAAACGCCGGTGTCCAGGGGGGTAGCAGAAATGTGCATTATAAGCGCAATGGAGTTTTTAGCCTTAAACACGAATAAGTTATATCATTGGCAAGAATATAGACGAATAAAGTGAAGGGCGGCCATATGCTCAAAGTGCTCTGGCTGCAGGAAAACGCACTTAGGTAACCCTGGATAATTTTAAAGAAATTAAAATGACAGAACAAAAGAAGGAGGGTTCATGAGATCTGGAAGATGGCATTTTGCGGCCTTTCTCTTCATCTTCTGGTTTCTCATTCTTTCCTCCCCCTCTCCCTTGATATTCTCCTAACCTTGGAGGGGATAACACAAATGCCCTGTTTAGGGCAGAGCACTGAGCCTCGAGTGGTTCTCAGCGCCACGCGCGCGTCTCTGAATTCATCACCGCTCCTTACAGAGAGAAACTGTCCAATCAAGGCTGAGAGCAGCAGCCTTTGTTTACGGCGGAAACGTAAATGTTTAGAAGGCAGTTTGGAGTCACGCAAATTTAACTACACAATAACGCGTTCTCTCCCGCTATCTTAAAGCTCTTTAGTCATGGGTGTTTTACCGGGTTTATAGCAGGAGGCATGAATGTCTTCCTGTGAAGATCCAATCAGGGGGTCACTGGTCACCCCCCCCACCCCCTATCCCCCCACCCCCCATTCCCCCCACCCCCCACCCCGCAAGTCTTGCCGCTATTAGGCCACACAGCCCGCCTGGCAGGTAAATGTTGACATTCCCTAAGGTTCACAGTTGGGTAAGACCAGTGACCATTGTTCTCCCCTGAATTTGGTAATAAATGCTTTAGTACTACTTTCCTTAGCCTTATTTTACATTTTTTTCTAACTTACTTGGCTACTTTCATTTGCTTTTCATTATATTTATGTTAAATGATACAAATTTATCTCCTCGAAACATTTTGAAAAGTTTTGATATTTTTTTAAAATTGTGATACTTTCTAGTTTTCATCTCTTTTACCCAAGTATGATTTAACAGAGTGGTTTCTTGTTTGGTTTGGAGATAGCGACTCATTGTAGAGCCTCAGCTAGCTTTGAACTCCCTGTGTAGCCCAGGCTGAACTTGAACTCGTGGTGATTCTCTTTCCTCAGCCTCCCCAGTCCTGCAACTACAAGTGTGTGCCGCTGTGCCTGCTTGCAGACGGGCTTTTAATCGTCAAGTCTTCGGCCCTCTGAAAACAGTAACTCATGACTATCTAGGAATATTCGAAGGAAGAATTTGTGCGCAGAATCAGTATAGGGAGAAGATAATTTTTGTAGCCTGGATACTTGAAGTGACCAATGGAGTTTCACACACTGTGACTTATATATTCTGTGTTAATTTGATTCATACCATGGAACTGGATTCTGTGACTAGGAAGGGAATAAACTCATTCAGCATTTTCTTTTTATGTATGGCAGTTGCTCTCCTGGGCACTTGGGAACTTAAAAACCATCAGGGATTTTACATCAGGTGTTGAGAGTCCATAGTATGCTAAGGGAGTGGAGGCCAATGTGCGAAGTTAAGATTTAATAAGTGTAAAATAGTGAAATCAACAAGCCAATAAAAGCAAATTCCACTGAAAAGTCAGGGAACAGCCCTGTGACTGAAACCTGATGAGTCTTATGTTTCTGTTCTCACCTCAGCTTTAGGAAAAGCCTCAAAGACTCTCGCCATGTTCAGTTCATCGACTACATGGATGAAATTGCTTCGGAGTTAGGGGTCAAACCCAACCTGCTCTCTCTCTTCCTCTGGGATACAAAGCTGGCCAAGGAGATTTTCTGCGGTCCCTGCACCTCCTACCAGTACCGTCTCCAGGGGCCAGGGAAATGGGCTGGGGCTCGGGCAGCCATCCTCACTCAAAGAGAAAGAATGCTCAAACCCCTAAGAACCCGGGTTCTCAAACACTCTCAGGCCTCCCTCTCTCGTCTTTTCTGGGTCAAAAGTATCTGCATTGTCTTCTTTTTCTTTGTTTCCATGTTAGCTGTCGTGCACATCACAAGTCGTTAACCTCATATTGACATAGATATTTATGAAGCTAGACAGTAAACTATTGTTATTTAAACTGTATATCATAGAATCTATTGAAATAATGGAGAAACATGTTTATTAGACTAATTCACAAATGAATTTTTAAATGCAGAACAAGATTATTTCAATAATGACTTCATGAGGGGAGGTTTGAAAAGATGCAGATATTACCATTTCATTCCAAAAGTACTTTGAGAAATTTATCTATAACATGACCATGAATAACAATTAAAAGTGAGATGAATTTGATTTAATAAAAGATCAGAGAAACTATTTAACCGGGAGTAAACCTTACTTAACAAAAAAACAGGACTAACCCTTATTTAATAAAAGAGCAGACTATGTAACCAGGAATAAACCTTAAAAGTTCATCTTATGATCTCAAAACATCTTCCCCAGTCTGACCCCCAGAAAACCATAGCTGTATCGAGCTGTGTTTGGTTGGATGGTTGATTGTTAGTTTTAAGATGGGATTTCAATGTGTATGTAGTCTGGAATGGCCTCATATCCATGCATTTTACTACAATGTGTGGGGATTATAAGCCAGTGCCAGGCACTGGACCCTCTTGACAAAGAATGTTCAGTAGAAAAATATGGAATTCATCAATTCATCACGTAATCAAACTGCTCTACTTGCAAACGTGCTGCAAATCAACATGCGGCGCTGCAGCTCCTGGTTTGGTGCACTAGAAAGGCTGGCATCGCTGTCTAGCATTGCTGCCAAAGGCTGGGCTTGAGTGAAACTGAAGGAGAACCTGACAATGAAGAAAGGCCAGCGTTCCCAATACATCTTAGCTCCATTCCAAAGGAAAGCTGAACTGCAGGGCTATAATGATCAGATGAAAGTATCAGAACCCTGAATGATGATTCTAATACCAATGAGGAGATTTTAAGATATACTATTATATGATCTTATTAAATTACTGATAATATTGTATGGTATAATAATATTAAGTTATGCAGCAGAATATTCTTATTTCTAAGAGGTAGGCAAAAGTGGGAGTTAAGTACCGTGATATGTACATTTTATTTGCAATAGACGTACAAGTTTATCTGCATGTGAGAGAACAGGGACAGAGCAAGGGACACAGAAGTAACATGCAAGGGGCGGAACTTCCAAGACTTGTGATTCTGGTTCAAAGCTGTACAGCTGTTCATAGCTGTAATCTTTCAGCCCTTTTGTAGACTTAAGAAATTGATAATAAAAATAATAATTTAAAAAAAACTTATATTCTGCAATGATTTATGTACTAAAATGAGGAAGAGGAGTCTATGGGAAATTCTTCTAATCAGTGACCACACACGGTAGTGAAAATACCTCCCATGACAACCTTGGTCTTGATGCTTCGGAACACGAACATTGCAGAAGACCATTCTCAATGGAACAGTTCCCCATCATTTATTAGTCCTTTTGTTGTGTAGCTATTTCCTGCACACTGAAAAATTCCTTCCTAAAGGGGGGGGACGCTGCAGAAGAACATGGAAGATGATGAAACTTGCAAGATTTAGGAAGCTCTCCTGCAAAGAATGGCACTCACCAGGCCCTGCCCCCTGGCTAGAAAGGCCACAAACAATAGCTTTACAAAGGAAACTCCAATGGGAATGCTTACAAGCTGGGCAGAAAGTTCCGGGGACGCATCAGCAGTACTAGGATAGACTTTGGTTTGGTGAAGCCTCAAACGTATCTCAGATTCAGGACTGGTAGAACTTCCTGGTACCTGGCTTGTGGCAGTGGGGGAAAGGACTGCATAAGGGATTGTCAAGTTCTGTTTACATCCAATTCTGTCATCGAATTCACACTGAGAACCAGAGAAGTGTCTGCTCTGACTTCCTTCTTGCCTGTGTTTCATTATCAATGCCTTCAGTTAAGAATTTCAAGGCAATAATCTTGAAGTCGCATATACCTTTTGCAACAAATCATTTTACTGAGCTACAGTAATCTAATCCAGCCTAGGTATGCACTAAGGGTATAACTCTATCCCAGCCTAGGTATACACTGAGAAAAAACTGAACGGAGAATGTTCAGCCAAACATCATTTCTTAGAACCACAACAAATTGTTTCTGCCTTGGACCTTGACACAGGACCTGTGTCAACATCACAACATATATTAAGTAAATTGAAACATAATGCATTGCTTACTCTTAGATTCAGGACAAAACTTTATTGCAAGGCAATACTGTCTCCTTCCCCTCCATGAACAGCCTTACTCATTTGCATAAACAGAGTCTGCACATTTGTTCGCTGACTGCCCAGACCCAAATAATCACGCAAAAACTTTATTAATTTACAGCACTCTTTTGCCAAAGTCTCAGGTACAGTTCTAACTAACACCTACATCTTAAATTAACCATTTTTATTAGTCTATATATTGCCACATAGCTATGGTGTTACCTCATTTTCTACATGTCTTGTTTCCTCAGTGATTGGCTGGCATCCGATTCTCTGCTTTTCCTCTTCGCAGAATTCTCCTAGTCTGGTTGCCCCAGAGATCCTTCCTGTCTGGCTATTAGCCAATCAACATTTTATTAAACTAATAAGAGTGACAAATCTTTACAGTGTACAAAAACATTATCCCACAGCACATTGGCCCCTTCTTTGAAGATCAGAAACCTGGAATACATCTAGACCATACTTAAGGCCAATCCCAACATCAAATTACAGATAATCTTCCATTCTAAGCTGTACTAATTGGAACTTGCCAGAAGCTCTTTCTTGCTCTCCTCTGTCCTGCTTTCTCTAGTCAGCAGCAGTCACTAAGAAATGGCACTTGCAGGTGCAGCACGACCCAGACCCTCATCCTCTTCTGAAGGGAATGACATGCACTAAGCCTTATTGTCATCTTTGGGAGTGTTCACAGTGTGATGCTTCTGTCTCTGGCCTGCTCTAAATTTTGGTCATTTTGTAACATATCATTACAAGAATTGTATATCTGCATAAAGAGTAACATAGTTAAAATACTTTGTCAACACTTTCCTTAATAGCCACTCATTTAACTTTTCAATATATTTTCCCCCAGCAAATTTACCAACTTTTGTAGCATAAAATAATATGCAGCTGATTCCTACCTTTATGTGACTAAATTTAGTCATTTCTCAACAAGAGTTCACCATCTTCCTTTCTCAGCCACCAGAAGCACCGCCTTCCAGGACCCCTGTAATCTCTGCGGAGCATCTTTGTCACGAGGCATGTCTGTATTGTTGCCAAGAGAATTCCTTAAAGATACACATTGAACTTATTTCAGATTTTCACCAAGAAAAGAAAACTCAACGTTGACTTTTCAAATGTCTGGGAATTGTCACTTAAAGAAATGTACTAATCCCATGTCATCTAAGAAGACAAAATTAGGGTTTATAAGAGAAGATTCTAGAGAAATAGAGCTCTGCTCTGAGCCTTGAAGAGCATCCCAGTGATTGGAGCGTCCATAATCAAATAGGTTGGCTCCAGAAGCTGTGCAATCCCAGGTCCTAGAGGGCTTCCCGAGAGGGTGAGCAATTACCACACAGGTGATGGGAGATCCTGATGGAGGATGTAACCTGGAACAGTAATCAAACAGTGTGATTGAGTATTTTACATTCATATCCCCCGTGATTTGGGGGTGGAGAGGCTACATGAAGGAATAAGATAAAAAGTGTAAGTTCCCAGTGAGTAAAAGGAAATAAAAACTGAAATTAAGAGCTACAAGAGGAAAACGTTGAGGAAAAAAAGCTATGCTCAGTACAAAGCAGGACAAATGAGGCAAAAATAAATCGGAACGTGTTAGCAATTTTTCTTTTCCTCTTTTATTGAAACTAGGTTTTTTCTCACATAATATATCCTGATTACAGTTTCCACTCCCCATACTCCTTCTGGTTTCTCCCCCATCTGCCCCCTCCTCAGGATCCACTTCCTTTCTGCCTCATTAGAAAAGAACAGGCTTCTAACAGACAACAATCAAACATGATAAAATAAAACACAATAAGAAAAAATTTAAAAAAAAATCACATCAAATTTGGACAAGGCAAACCAGTAGAAGGAAAAGAGCCCCAAGAGCAGGCTCAAAAACCAGAGACCCACTCATTCAGACATTCAGGAATCCCATAAAAACACTAAACTGAAAGCTTTATGTATATATATACATATATACGCATACATACATACATACACACACACACACACACACACACACACACACATATATATATGCACAACACACACATGCAGACAACCTGGTGCACTCTCATTCAGAAGCTCTGTTTGCTGCTTCATTCTCTGTGAATTCATGTAACATGGAGGGCCTGCTTGTTGGGGTTTTCTGTCCTGCCTGGTTCCCACAGCTGTTTAGCCCCAAAGAAAATCACACAGAGATCTCTATGTTATAAAGATGATTGGTCCATTGGGTCAGGCTACTTATTAGCTCTTGTAGCTTATATTAACCCATTATTCTGATCTATTTTAGCCATATGGCTCAGTACCTTTTCCAGTTGGCAGGTCACATCCTGTTTCCTCAGTGATCTGGACAGGAGTGGGAGGAATCAGCTTCCTCCTTCCCAGAATTCTCCTGTTCTCATTGCATCATCTCTACTTCCTGTCTGGTTTTCCCACCTATACTTCCTGCCTGGCCAAACAGCATTTATTTAAAACATGATTGACAGAATATAGACAATTCTCCCGCACCAAGTTCATATGAGCTTTGTTCAGTTGATTTAGGTGGACTTGTTCTCCTGGTGCCCTCTTCCCTCTGGTTCTTATACTCTTTTCTTTTCTTCCACGAAGTTCCCCAAGTTCTGAAAGAGGTGGTGATTTGATGGCGACATCCCATTTATAGTTGCATTTCCAAATTAGGCTTCTCTCTCTCTCTCTCTCTCTCTCTCTCTCTGTCTGTCTGTCTCTGTCTCTGTCTCTGTCTCTGTCTCTCTCTCTCTCTCTCTCATATCTGTCTATGGGTCTCTGTCAAATTTGATTTGAAAAATAAATCAAACTTCAGTTACAAAAAAAAAAAAACCCTGTTACCTAATTAGAAACTAGCTTTTGAAAAATCACTACAAAGTATAGGCAAAATTAAGAAGTATTCCATAATGCAAAACATGAAGTCCACATATCTTCCTGTGCAATCACAGCACTGCACATGCCCAAGGAGATGGAGGCCACCTCCAGGAGAGTGGTGCTGGGGGCGCAGAAAGAAGGAAGGATGGGGTGAGAACAACACAGAGCTCTGGCTGGTACTTTACTTGGCTAGTGGGTCTCCTGGCATCCCATACTAGTGCTCCCAAACTAGTTTGACTTAAAGACACATTAACAAGTGAAACGACGTATCTCTGGCTCAGTGAGTGAGCAGCGAGGAAACTTGACAGTTAGTGCAGCCAGTGAGGTAGCGGCTCCAGGACTCTGTCCTGCAGCAGCACAGGCTTAGCACCCCAGGACCCCCCACCCCATTGCCCTGTGCATGCAGCTGAGAAGCCCTGCTCTCTATGGTTTTGGATACTTTTGTGTGCCTCTGCCTGGCTGAAAAGCTGACTGGAAGAGAACCCATATCCCTCACAGTCCTCAGTAAAAAAATTCTCAAGAGAAGTAGGTGAGACAGAAGCAGGATAGTAATACGATTTCTTCCCGAGCATGATGAAGCTGGAAGTGTCATTTGTGCAGAGTTTTGCCCAAACTGATGGGAAAGAGCCACCCTACTGTGTAACATATGATAGCACAGCAGGACACAGGGTAGGCACTCTTCTGAAAAGCCTGGCATGTGAAGACTTGGAGCGAGCTCTGTTTTTCTAATACATGTTTCACTCATTTCTTAAGTGGGCCTCTTTTCCGCCAAGAAACCAAACACAGTGCATCATGCTCATGATATGGGGAAATTTAATTAGAATGTGTGCTGATTGGATACTGGCTCAGTTCTTCTAAGCTCCAGCTGCCATGCCATAATACTTCGCTTACCATTCTTTTTCTTGACTTCTACTTCAGCACCTATATCACTATAACATAGATGAACAATATACATTCTATACCTCAGAATGTCATCCTTCAAGAAATGAAATAGACGATAATATCCACGTATATAAATATATGTAGAACATGTATAAATAAAACAGAATAGAATATCCATATATATAAATATATGTAGAACATACACAGAAATAGAAAGAGAGTGGGGAGAAATGAAGGCAGATACAGAGAGACAAAGACACACAGAGTTTTACAAAATACAGGAAATAAAATTGGAATATAGCCTTATGGTTGTGTTCTATTCCCGTGTCACTTGGTGCTATCACACATTAACACAGCAAGGAAAGAAAATGTACTGCAGAAACATAAATAGCCCAGAGGAATGAAGAGCCACAGGCTCAGAGAACACTTTTATTAAGTGTGGGAAGCAGCAATGGGGTTTGCTGTGAACCAGACCAGAGTAATTGAGGACAGCGCAGGAGAGGTGACAATCCTCAGATCTGCAGTGTGTGTTTCAATCTGTACAGTGAGATTAATCTCCTAATTCCAAGATTATTTTCTTTAATACAAACCCTATAATCATTTCTGCTCTGACAAGTTACCCATGCTACTGGAAAACGTTGACATCATGTACGGTTCTACAACCATGTCGGGCTCGTGAAAGCTGAGCTGAAGAGAAACATTAACAGGACTCCTCTTTGTGATGAGACCTCCCAAAAGCATCAACTAAATTCCAGAGGGAACAAAGGAGACAACACGTATACTCCTTCTATTTCAAACATATACAAGTTCAGTTCTCTGCCAAACCAAGGACCCAAGTCAAATTTGTATTTCTCTTCTCACTTAAAGTTGGTTCCTTGTATTTTCTATTTCAGAGAGCAGGAGCTTAGGGTGGAACTATTCCTCAATTGTACCTCCAGAATAATCTCTCTTTCCTCCATACGTGCATCCAAGGAAGTAGTTTACACACAAGGATATATTATGCCGTTTCGAGAGATGATGCTTGCTTTAAATAGGAACAAGCAGGAGAAGACCACAGGGTGAGAGTTTTTTCCTTCGAGCACGGGCCACCAAAGATGGAAGAGGACTTCCTCAAAGAGAACAGGATCTTCTAGTGGGTCGTATTCTCCTTTTCATTTAACTCTAGGAATTTTTGCAATTCCTCTCTGATTTTTTAATCAAAGAAAGTAAGAAGTACAACCTGGAATAGGAAAGCCTGCTTTGCAGATGTCAGTAACTTGCAGGAGACTGTGGCATCTTCCACCTCCTGTAACTTCTGATGCACTGAACAGAAAAGAATTAAAAGCACTAAATTAGATCATTGCAACATTGGGATGCTGAAGTTTACATTACTTGGTAGAACTAAAACATGATTGTTGAAAGAGCTACATGCCTAGGTCTTTTCTGTTTTGTTGGTGGTGGTTTGGTTTGGGTTGGGTTGGGTTGAGTTTTGTTTTATTCTGTTTTGTTTTAGCCAATGTATGGAAAGCTAGGAACATCTTCCTGTACAAAATTTTTACTCTGCTATTGTATACCCCAAGTGTTAGGTGACAAAAAGACATCTCTGGATAGGACACTGTTCACATTCTCACATTTACCTAAGGTCTTGAGGTGAATCACTAGGTTTCTTAATTTGAGATCTCTCTACTTAAAAAAAAGAGTCCTTATGAGCTATAAACTTTCCTCTTAGGACTCTTTGGCAGAGTCCAGAATGCTCTAGTGGGTTGCATTCTCGTCTTCATTTGACTCTAGGGATTTCCACATTTCCTCTCTAATTGTTCATTCAGAAGTGTATTGTTTCCCCACACCTAAGGCTCAGGGAACACTGCAGGAGAGGGGACAGGAAGTGTGCAGGAGCCAGAGGATAGGGGAGTTTACTGTGAGACTGTGTCTCCTATTAATGTCTGAAGCTACACCCATGAAGTCTCACAACATGAGCACAAACATGAGCTGAACAAAGACAACAACAGTAGACATGCTAAAGTGGACAGGAGAATTAGCATGAGGTCTCAACCCTGTACCTGGGTGTAGACAACAAGGGATGCTGTGATTGGGAGAAACAGTCTTCTCCAGGAAAGAGCACACCAATTGATTGTCCAATATCAAATGGTCAGCCCAGAAAACATGCATATAAGTAAAATTACACAGACTAAGGCGATTAAAATTAGGAATACACACACACACACACACACACACACACACACACACACATGCAACAACAATTAATTTAAAAAGAGGTCATAAGTTTGAAAGAGAGTGAAGACAGATATGCAGAAGAGTTTGAAGTGAAGAAATCAGTGGGGAATGATGTAATTCCATAATAATTTCAAAAAAAGAAAAGATGATTTTTTAAGTTTATTGTTTGATCTCCAAGTACTTTTGTAGTTTTTATAGCTTATCATGTTGCTAATTTCTACTTCTCATATTTTATTTTGTTTTCTGACTACTTCTGTATTTGCTAAGGCTTCTTTTGTGGCCTATGACATGATCAGCTTTGGAGAAGATCCCATGTACCCCTGAGAATATGTATTCACTAGCTGTTCGGTGAAATATTCTGTACATATCTAGTAAGATAAGTTGATTGATAGTGTATTTTGTTTTGAAATTCTTTTGTTTCTTTTTAGTTTGGAAGACCTATCAAAACATGGGAATAGGATTGTGGTTTTGGCTTTGGGGGGGGGGTTAATATCTCTTTTATGAAATTAAAGGCTTCACTAGTACATAAGTATTTACAATTGTTACATCTTCCTTATGAATTGCTTCCTTTATTAATATATTGTGCCCAACTTTATCTCTTCTGATTAGTGCTGGTTTGGGCTAGTTCTTGTATTTTAATCTGGTTGGTTCAACTACAACTTCTTATTGGTGAGTAAAAGCAATTTACATTTAATGTCATCATTGAAAGGGGTTTGCTCTTTGTGATGTGATCAACTATGTTCCAGTTTGCTGGTTGCTGATATTTCCTTTCCTTCTTCTCCCTTATTCACTATGTTAGAGATGGTTGATTCTTTCCTGGCTTTTCTTTGCTCGTCTGCTCCCATAATTGAGTGGTCACTTCCTTGTGTTCTTATGGAGGAGATTCTCTTTCTTCTTCCTTGTTGTGTAATATTCTTTTTAAATCTCTCCCAGTGCTGGCTTGATTGTTATAACTTTTAGTTACTTTACTAAATTTGCTTATCAAATCTGAGTCTTTGAGAGGAGTTTTTTAGGTTTTTGAAGTACATTGTTAGGTTTTAATATGTCTATCAAAGATTCATGTTTTGAGGATATAGAACCCAGTTCTTGGGACTATTGTGAGAGGGTGCTAGAAACTTTAGGAGGTAGACATTGTTGAAGTGAGTCAGTTATGGGGGGCATGTTATGAGGTCCATATCTTCTCCTAAATGTATCTTTCTCCCTCTATCTCAGAAGAAGAAGTAGAAGAGAAACAGAAGGAGGAGGAGGAGGAGGAGGAGGAGAAGAAGAAGAAGAAGAGGAAGAGGAAGAGGAAGAGGAAGAGGAAGAGGAAGAAGATCACTGCCAGGAAGTATAGACAGTTCAGTACTACTACAGCTACAACCTCAGAGCCTCACCCCCACTGACTAAGCACGTGGCAACCCTGAGAACCATAGAACTACCCTCAGCCAAGTGGAAGCAAATGTCCCCAGACAAAGACTGCTGCCACTGGCAGAAGAGCAGCTGAGCCCTGGAAAGGCAATACCCAGCTGCAAAGGAACTACAAGCACATGAAGACATGTGAAGGAGGTAGGTGCAAATACAAAATGAGGTCAGCGCCTCAGATATTAAAATCCACAGATGGTAAACCACCATCACCCAGAACATGTGGAAGATGGTAGCTGGCACAGTGGGCATCTTCCGCTGCTGAAAAAGATACCTGTGCTGAGAATGAGAGAGACCACTAACAATACAGAGGAATATCTTGATGCTTGTTTCTGCTCAGGGGTTCATGACAGCAAGGAAGAGAGAAGGCAGCCTGGCATAGTCCTATCTGGTCAACATTTTTTAACTTAAGAGAGACACGTGATTGTTCCTCCACCAGCAGAGTGAGTTGCAAATGATAACTCAAGCTAGGAGAGCTGCCACTGTTTCAAAACTTCATTTCTCTATTATTATTTCTTTAGTTCATTTGTGTGCATGTAATATAAGGTAGTGAGTCTGTAATACAAGGTAATGAGTTTCATGAGATTTTCCTCAAGGTGTATCATGTACACTGACCGTGTTCATTCACCTTTACCTGCCTGCCTCTTTTCCCTGTATCACTGGGGGATATGGGTCTCCTTTTCCAGGTTCAATCTCATAGGTAAATAAAATTTAAAAATGAACTCAGTATGGCTTGGGCAGTATATGGTGCCACTGGCAGTTGGACCAGGATATAACTCTAATGCATGAACTGACTTTATGATGCCCATTTTCTATGGAGCGATAACTTTGCTCAGCCTAGGAATGGAGTGAGGTAGAGGGTGGGGTCTTTGTCTTGCCTCAGTGAGGTGACGGTACAGACTTAATTGACTTCCCAGGGGAGATCTTACTCTCTCTGAGGAGCAGATGGGGAGTGGGGTGAAGGAAAGGAGAAGCAGGAGGAGAGGAGGGGGGACCTGGGATTAGTATGAAATAAACAAATAAATAAATAAAATTATTTTTAAAAAATGAACTCAGAAAGAAGGTCAAGAAGTTTAAGAGAAAAACATCAAAGCAGAGAAACTCAGCAGTTCCATAGGAAGAGAAAGAGAATGAAGGGGAATAGAGAAAGCCATGCTCTTGGAGTTAAGAGATAAATATGGCAACAGAAACATGGTGGGAGGTGTCTCTATACAGTGAGAATGCCCAGAACATCAAGGCAAGCATGCTTAGGATTTTGGCAGGTCTCCAAAGAAGAGATGTATGGGAGTAAAGGGAAAAAAAATCTATATTTTCTGAGTTAGAACTCAGGAAGGAGAAATATTTAGCAGTGGAGACTTGTAAGCAAGTGCATGGAGAGAGGAGCCCCTGGGGTGCCTGGCTGCATTCCTCACTAGGGGATGATTATTCCTCCTGCTTTCCTGACCAGTCTTCAGGAGCATCAGCTTTCCCGAGCAGCAGTCTTTTGGTCATGTGATTAATAGGTCCAGATGGACGAACTCTTAAGGAAAAGAATATATGCATTTGAAATCTTAGGTTGTGGGCAATTAAGAATATGCCTCCACTCAGTCTGAGAAAAAAACTCAGATCTCCCTCTTTTATTCAAAACTCATGCAATAGAACAGCATACTTAAGAGAATTTTTAAAAATCAAAAATAAGTCTATAAAATAACCGTATGTTACCAGGAGGCAATGGTTTTCTCCTGGTGGGGCTTAATAAAGCCCCATCTTCCTCCCCTTCATACCATGTGTTAAATCTCAGAGAAGGGCATTTGTGTTTCTCCTTCCCTGATTTCTTAAAATTGTTGTAGTATCAAAAAAAAGGGGGGGGGGACACATGGTGTTATGAATTTGCTGCAGGTCCCAGCAGCTTGCTGCGGGGTCAAGACCAGCGGCAGGTCCACAAACCAAGGTGGCTGGTCCCCTGGGTGTCCCCGGCAGCTAGCCATGTGGGCGGTGGGTGGGCAAGGTAGGTTAGACATTTATTAGGCAGATTATGGAGGGCAAGGAAAAGGGGGAGGAGAGGGGAGAGAGAGAGAAAGAGAGAGATACAGAGAAGGAAGAGAGAAAGAGAGAAAAGGGGGAGAAAGGGAGAGAAGTTGCCACTCTGAGAAAGGGAACAGGAAAAAGGAAAATGGGGCTCTGAGGCTGCAAGCAGGAAGGGAGTGGACATGGCTTGTCTCTTAAAGGGACAGAACAATCATTACACATCGGGTACAAAAAGGGCACCTTTTCGGCAAGAGGGGGTCCATCTTCAGTGGCCCCCAAAACTGCTAGTGCCTGTATACCTACCTAGCACTCATAACTGGTAGTTATTCTTCTTCTCAAATTCTCTTCTTTATACTTCCATTGTTTGTGTGTATGTGTGTGTGTATGTCTGTGTGTGTGTCTTTGTCTGTGTATGTGTGTAAAACATGAGTACCACATATGAAGGAAAATATATGCTATGTGTCTTTTTGGATTTGATGTAATTTGCTTGATATGATATCAACTTCTGTCTACTTTCCTGAAAATGACATAATTTTCTTCTTTATGACTAAACAAAACTCCGTTGTGTAGACACGCTACATTTTTCTTGCCCGTTCATGGTTTAATGCACACTTAATGCTGATGTTGTGACTTGGCTTTCATGGGCATTGCTTCAATAAACATGAATAACCAGTTGTCTCTGTAGTTTGCTGACTTAGGTGGTTCTGAGTAGATTCCCAGAAGTGGTGTGGTTAATCATACAGTAGTTATATTTTTAACTTTTTGAGGAATCTCTAAGCTGCTTTCCATGGTGTATGCACTACTTTACATTCTAATCAGTGGTGTATCTCAGACAGACTGCCAGCTGTTGTTTGTTTGTGATGACAGTCATTCTGACAGCGATGAGATTGCATCTCAATAGAGCTTTTACTTGCATGCCACTTGTGCCTGATGGTGAGGCTTTTAATTTGTCGATTGGTTCTCTGTTCTTCATCTTTTAAGTAGGGTCTGTAATTTTATATTCCCACATGTTAATTGGATTATTTACTCTTGTTGATATTACCTTTTTATTATTTTGCATATTTAGATACTAGTCGCCCTCCGCTGTACAAAGGTGCTCTCCCATTCTGCACGCTGGTTCCTCACTCTTAGTTGTTTCCTTTGCTAGACAGAAGCTTTCCAATTTCATGCAACTCCACGGGGCAGTTCTTGAGATTGTTTCCTGAGTCACTGGGGTTCTCAGAAAGCTCTTCTTGCCTAATCATGCATCTTGAAGTATTTCCTCTCTATTTTCCTCTAGCTATTTTAGAGTTTGGTTGTCTTATTTAAGATCTGGGGTTGGGAGATAGGTAAGTCAGTAAAGTGCCACAAAGACATGTATACAGTCCTGACCACTTTGTGGGGGAGACCGGAGAGCAGAGAGTGGTGAGTCAGACAAAACACTGCCCAGTCCTTCTGGTTTAGACACACTGCTTGCCCACTATTTAAATCTCGTCTTCATGCCAGGTCCTAGGATGGACTTGAAAGGTCAATGGGCCTCCATTTCTAAAGTGTCTACACTGACTTTTCACTGTCATTTGTCTCTTTCATTGGCCTATTGAGGATAAGAAGCTAGGCATAGCCTTTTAAGGCCACCAGGGCTCAAGTTTGGCCCTAACAACTCCAATATCATCCCAGACCCTGTTTTCCTGCAGTATCCACTTAGTAAATTCTTTACCCGGGACTCAGATCAGTCTTCACTTCCTTCTTTAAGTACTGATGAGTGAAGTCACATCTCTGGAGTCTGGGATCTCTGAGAGGCTCCCATTTTCACTCTCACCACTACTTAGCAGGTCATGTATTGAACAAGTGAGCACCTGCGCCTATTCTGTACCAGTCTGCAGCAGGACGGCGTCAGAAATCAGAACAATGTGGAGCTTACATTCTAAGAGTGGGAGATGAGTGCTAGAATGAAATGAGAAGGATGTTAAACACAATGTGATAAAAACTGTGCATACCTATACATACATAATACATACATACACATACATATACTTGCATACATACATGCATGCATGCATGCATACACGTGCAAATGAAGAGTTTCTGTCCCACTGGTCTCCCTGGACCAGTTTTTATCCCCCCTCCCCCCCCTGTTCCCAAAGCTGCTTATGAAATAACCACTCTGAAGCTTATCAGTTACAATTGCTTGGTCAATGTCTTGAGCTTTTTACTGGCTATCTCTAACTATAAATTAACCCATTTCTATAGTTTATATTTTACCATGAGGCTCGTGGCTTCTTACCTCAAATCTTGCTTCTTGGGTGGCTAGTCTGCCTGACCCCACCTTTTCTCTCTCTCTCTCTCTCTCTCTCTCTCTTTCTCTCTCTCTCTCTCTCTTTCCACCTAGTTTTACTCTACTAAGCCATTGGCCAAAACGGCTTTATTCATCAACCAATAAAAGCAACACATATACAGAAGGACATCTCACATCATACACAAACATATGTGTGTGTGTATGTGTGTGTGTGTCAGATAGATAGATAGATAGATAGATGATAGATAGAGATGATAGACTGATAGATACATACATACATACTACATACATAGATGATAGATAATAGATGATAGATAGGTAGATAATAGATAGCTAAATGATAGATAGAGAGATACATACATACTACATACATACATACGTAGATGATAGATATATACATAGATAGATAGAAGATAGATAGATAGATAGATAGATAGATAGATAGATAGATAGATAGATAGATAGATAGATAGATACTACATACATACATACATACATACATACATACATAGATCAGAAAATATAAAGCTGGAGGCAGACACAGAGGACGTTACACTCTGCTTATCCAGACTATCAACTTTCCCCTTGTGATATTGTTCTCAATGACTAATTATTCAAATTTTTCTCACATCCCAGATTGATTCCCAACCTCAGCTCCCACAGAACACAGCCTTGTCTCCTCCATCATTCAGATAATTTAAGCAGTCAAATATAAGCTGGTTCAAACTCCTGACTAACTTACCTTCATGAAGTCCTTCCCTCCCATCTTCCCCTCAGAGTCAAAGGCAACATCTTTGTGGAAGCTACAGCATCCATCTTCTCCTGCTGCTTGAAGCCCCACATCAGTTCTCTTCCTTAACACCATCCATCTGGGTTACTCCACTAGGAATTCCCTCCTGCTGTGAACAGAATCAAGGTGTCAAAAAGCCATTCTCTTTACCTTGTAGAACACTTGCAGCTCTGTCGCCTTCACTCTTTTCTTTTTTTTTTTTTTTTGGTTTGTTTTTTGTTTTGTAGTTTTGTTTTGCTTTCTTGACACAAGGTTTCTCTATAGCTTTGGAGCCTGTCCTGGAACTATCTTTTATAGACCAGGCTGACCAGGCTCGCTTCGAACTCACAGAGATCCACCTGCCTCTGCCTCCCGAGTGCTGGGATTAAAGGCATGTGCCACCACCTCCCAGCTCACTCTTACTTCTAAATTAACCATTTACATTCTCAGAAGCAACCTGAGTTCCTAAGGCTTAAAGCCCTGTACCTCAAAGGTTGAGAGTACAGGAGGTCACAGCCTTTCACACTAAGGATTTGCTCTTTACATAGCAATGCCCGTTGGAGAACTATAACTAGCGAGAGGGAAATTAGAAGTGACCCTGCCCTGTTTCCTTTGTTTCCATGAATAACACTACGCCAAACCCAGCTTAGAGGTCCATCATTGAGGTAAACCTAGGCAGGAACGAAGCAGAAACCACAGAGGAATGCTACTGACTGGTTTGCTTCCCATGGCTCATGCCCAATCCTTTCTTAGAACATCCAGGTCCTTGGGTATTGCTGCCCACAGAGGTCTGGGCCCTCCCAATATCAATCAACAATCAAGAAAATGGCCAGAGTCAAGCCTGCAATTTAAGGGAGGCATTTCCTCAATTGAGGTTTTCTCCTCCTCCACTTTGAATTAACAAAAATAAACCAGCACAGACCCCTTTAGTAAGATACTCAAGTAAAATGTTTAGTTCACATTGAAGGAGTCATGGGAAAGGATCATTCATTAATTCCATAAGCTATAAACTTCTCCAAATTTGTGTGTAACCACAGTTTTCTATAAGACAGAAGCAACAGTATGTTACTCTCAAGAAGCCGACATGAGAGCGAGAGGTGTATTTCAGCTGGCAAAGTACTTATCGAGCACACGCAAGGCCCTGGGTGTGATCCCCAGCACTGTGTAAAACTGGGGTGAAGGTGCGTGTCTGCAATCCCAAACACTCAGGCAGTGGAGGAAGGAGAAAATGATGGTGTTCAAGTCATCCTCAGGTAACTGAGGAGTTCGAAACCAGCCTGCGCCACATGGGTAACGTGAAATCCTTTCTCAAAAAAAAAGTGATATTGATTATAGTTTCATAGCCAGCATAAAATTAAAAGGTGGGCTATCTGTACACAACATTAAGTAATGTAACCACCTGAGTTCTTGTCTTAAAACAGCAATACAATGATTGAAAGAAGAGAGAGGAGAAGAGAAAAACAGCATTCTCGGATGAGTGTGGCTGGGGGCAGCGGAGGTCTCATCCGTGTTGTGGACAGTCTTCTCATCACAATCACCTGGCCATTTGTGCATGCAGGAAAGAGGAACACCTAGCATGTTTCCTGTTAGAGCATGTTTCTACTCCCAGAATCAATAAAACAACTTACTCCATGGTGATTATGAGAGTTTTCAGTTTCATCCTTTGAGTTACAGTGGTGAATTTGGAATATCAACCTGACTGTGGTATTGAATACTGAGAGGATTGGTGGAACAGGATTTCTTGGTGGGTTTGTGGAGATGTTTCCCGAGAATCTGGTGTTAGTAGGCAGACGGAGAGGGGAAGAACCACACTCAGAAAGAGGAGGCATTCTCCAGTCACCTTGATACTTAGAGCAGACAGAAGATAATCTCCTTCCCCCTCCCTTCCACTCTGCTCCCCTCCTCTTCTTTTCTCTCTCTCTCTCCTTCTCCCTCCCTCAAACTGTGCCCGTAGATATTCTAACACTAAACTCTACATCTCCTGGACTCTAAATCTACACTGGCGGTCCACCAGAACAGGGACTCCATGGAAAATAAAGAACAGGCAGAGGATTCTGGAGGCATGTGAGAGGCCATTTGTCCCCAAGTATTTCCAGGACCTGAAGAGACTGGTTTCATGGCTGGCACAAAACAAGCAACCTTATAATAGATTAGGTAGGTAGATAGATAGATAGATAGATAGATAGATAGATAGATAGATAGATAGATAGATAGATGTTATTATAGATTAGATAGATTGATGGATATGTGAATAGATAGATGATAGAATATATGGATAGATAGATAGATAGATAGATAGATAGATAGATAGATAGATAGATAGATGTTATTATAAATTAGATAGATTGATGGATATGTGAATAGATAGATGATAGGATAGATAGATAGATAGATAGATAGATAGATAGATAGATAGATAGATAGATAGATAGATAGATAGATAGATGTTATTATAGATTAGATAGATTGATGGATATGTGAATAGATAGATGATAGGATATATGGATAGATAGATAGATAGATAGATAGATAGATAGATAGATAGATAGATAGATAGATAGATAGATGTTATTATAAATTAGATAGATTGATGGATATGTGAATAGATAGATGATAGGATATATGGATAGATAGATAGATAGATAGATAGATAGATAGATAGATAGATAGATAGATGTTATTATAGATTAGATAGATTGATGGATATGTGAATAGATAGATGATAGGATATATGGATAGATAGATAGATAGATAGATAGATAGATAGATAGATAGATAGATAAAAATAAACTATTATAATGAAACACCCCTGAAGAATAATATGACCTGTTCTCTCCTTCCTCAGTTAAAATGTTGAAGATCAGGTTTATCACATGGGTGAGGCTGTTGCATGTTTGGGCTAGGAAGTGTCTTGTCACGAAACCTGACAAGAGAAAGAAACAAATCTAAAGTGGAAAACGAAAGAAAGTAGAAGATGGTTAAGATAAGAAGCAGGTGCGCGACATGGCCTGCTTTGTGCTGGCCCTCTGAAGAAAAGACAGATTAAAAGCCTTATTTATGCAAGTTTGATAGACTCCTGGAAGCAGCCTTGGTTTAAGCAACAGTTTAGCCCTTCCCATCCGGACCTCTTAGAGGAAGAGCTTAAAAGCTGGCCTCCACAGCTGTGAGGAACAGCTTCTCCCCACTGCTCCTAATTAAGGTGGGACCAACATCACATCAGAATGAGGGACACAGGGGCTTAAGAGAAGTCTCTCTTGAGAATCACTGCTACTGATCCTTCAAGAACAAAGAGATCATCCGAGCAAAAACTACTAGTTTTCCCACAACCGTGAGACCAACAAAGTGAAGCCAGAATTGCTCTTTCCGGAACTGGGAAATAACTATAGCCCACCCCCTCCTTTCAAAGCTCAGGGGTCGTTTTGGAAGAGGGAGCGGAATGACTGTAAGAGCCAGAAGATGTCAGTGAATAGAAGAAAACTGTCTTCTGGACACAACTGGGCAGTCGCACACAGGAATTCACAGCAATTGAGATGCAGGCAGAAGACCTGAGGAGCTCCAGGCAGACCAAACCCCAGCACTGAGAGGGAAGGAGGGCAGGAAGTCCCACCCCTAGCTAAGGAGCTATCGATAATTGACAGCTGCTAGGAGGATAGTCACTTTGTTTTCCACGTGTGGCCCCTGGTGAGTTGACCACAGTCCCATGGAAGGTCACACATCGAAGAGTGTATAGGCAGTACCGATTGGACTTGACGTGCTTAAAATAAAATGTACAAAGAGAAGGCTGGAGAGATGTGTCAGCAGTTAAGAGCACAGACTACTCTTGCAGAGGACCCAGGTTCAGTTCCCAGTACCCACTTGGTGGCTCACAGCCATCCGTAACTCCAGTTGCAGGAGATTCGACACCCTCTTCTAACCTCCACAGGCACCATGTGCATTTATGGGACACCCACGCTCACACAGGCAAAACACTAAGACATTTAAGGTAGATAAATCTAAAGACATTTTTAACAAAACAAAAAAAAGAGGGCACAAAGTTGGATGGGTTGGGAAGGGAAGCCAACTCTAGGAGAATTTGGGGAGGAGAGACCAGGGTGATGATCAAACACATTGAATGAGATTCCCAAAGAACTAAGAAAAATCCTGGGAAAGACAAAGGATCCCTAGTCAATATTTGGTACTGATTTCTGGGCCTTCTTTAATTTTCTGGCCAAGGCTACTCCACTCAGAAAGACACTACAGACTCCTGAGGAAAAAAATATAGACTCAATGTTTGAAAAGCAAAGGTAAGGTTAAAGGGGTGTGTGGTACTCTGCTGGCCATCCTGGTCCTGCATGAGTGAGCCTCAAGCAGCACAAGCCACCAGCTGGTCATACTGAGACATGAGATAGTACGTAGAAGTGAGAACAGCTTGTAATTCTACCTGTCTGTCACTCCTTGGCGAGCTTTGCAAAAGCTGTTGACTTTTGACTACAGGTTGCCAAATTAGGATGTCTAGGAAGGCTCTATCCATCCCACAGTGCCTAACGTCACTCAGATATTTGTAAAGTCCTCCCTTGACTTTGCTCACTCTGTTCTAGAGTCAGCGAATGGCTCTCTAAGCAATCTTCTGCAGCCAAATTTACAAAACTAGTTACCTTTATTTGAGAGAAAAAACAAAAGGCATTCCAGGTCTCTACACAATGCCACTATTTGTCATGCCATTGTTGCCCAGGTCCTTCTCTGCTCTTATTCTCTGTTGATTTTCTAGTCCAGTTATCCAGATGATTTGGTAATTTGTGAAAATTAGACTCTCTTACATGACTGAGCAGAGCATCAGCTCACTCACCCACGTGTGCAAGAATGGGCCTTAAATCCAAGTGAGGTCCTAGGCTGCAGACTACACAAAAAATGAAGACATAGTTGATTCCAGATGTAGCATTAGGTTAAAACAACAACACAACCATATGCATGTGATGAATGATGTGCAGGGGTTTGTAGGGACCTCTGTGTTAGTGGTGGACGTTTATTCCTTAGTCAGTCCCATGTCAACGCCCAGTACATTGACCAACTAAAGATGGAGGCACACAGGATTTCCCCCAGAAAGGAGCATCTAGAAGGCAAGGATTGGGGTAGCTGGGATATCAGGAGCGCTGTGCAGTTAGATGTCACCAGCATAACAGATGGCATGAGGTGGACTCTCTGAAAAGAATAATGACAAAAAGATAGCCTAACGACTAAAATTTTAGCCAAAACTTTATAAGCCACTGAAGCTAGACAGCCTCCCTAGAACACCAGCTTCTAGTGGTGTGCAATGCCCTACCTCAATTAGAACCACTGGCCAGTACTTACACGGTGACAGTAAGAACTAGCCAGTCTATAAAGGGGATGTGTGGATATCTTATTTTGTCAATACAATCCACCATGGTGTATCACCCTACTCTAATCAGTGGTGTAAGCTCTACAACCATGTAACATACTGACTCTTGAGCTAAGGGATGTGATGGTTCCTGGTTACCTATGAAACTATCCCACAGCATGGGATGCTGTGTAGTATCTTTGAGCCTACAACTACAAGAAAAGGTGATCTCCATACATGAAAATATATGGTAAACACATGGATCCATTGAGGAGGGTAGGATGCATGTCTGGACCACTACTGCAGTATGATCTGTCACTTACGCCGTTCTGAAGTGGACAACAACCAGATCAGTTGATGGGCTATGCGTGTCAAAAGATCCAGGCCACTAGCCAGCTGTTCTTAAGATGGGACAGTGTATTAGACACATGCACTGTGGCTGTTACTGTGGCAAGCAAAATATGATCTGTTGGTCTCATAGGTTCTACTAAAAGAGTCACTGAAATCACCACTGTTAATGTAAGGACAGCACTGCCATTTTGCCCTTTGCAAACAATCAAAAGATGAGGTAGTTTGATTGGTACATTGGTGGGCCGTGTACCGCAGATTGTTCTGAGTTCTCGTCCCAGCGTGAGGAGACTGTGACCCTTTTAACTCAAGTTTCATCTATCCTCTTATAGTCTCACTGTGTAGCCATAGTTCATGTCTGAGTAGGGAAAAGGAAATATCTTGTGGGTCCTCAGTTGGTCTGAAATGTTATTTTAAGGATCAATTGGGGGAAGTCATTCAGAGACCCTGTCCTGTTGGCGGATGGTTGGTTGCTCCTCCTGACAGCTACTGACATGTTTGTAGTCACATACCATGAATTCACGTCTCAGTGCATGCACAGTCAAAACAAGTGCATCCAAGAAATAAAAGAATGGATAGGGGTCTCTCCACTGCAGCAAGGAAGGTGAGCACAGGTGATTTCTCTGGGGCAGCAACCTCCCCAAACAAAAGAAGTGGTGAGGTTTATTTAGATATCTTATATGTACTCTTATGGGGAAGCACATTAGGAATTTGTGAGCATGCTCAGTTTCAGGACATAATTCAAGAGGAGATGGTAGGTACCTTTTCAGGGTCTGCTCTGCTTAGAACGGTGAAACACACATTCAGAAGATTGAAATAATAGCCAGGAACTCCTTAGGAAATATTCATCTTGTTTCATAGAGGATACACAGAAATGTCTCTGGGTAAATTCAGTTTTCCCCCAAAATTGTTCTAACTTAAAAACAAGAGGAAAGGACATTTTAAGGTGCATTAAAACAGAGGTTTTCCCCTCAAGGAGCCAGCCTCACTTAATGGTTAGCGTTTTAGGAAGGCTTCCAAGAGTATCTTATGGGATCTCTACTAAATATTTATTTTTACATATGTATATATGAGAATATATATACTCATATTTTTTCTGGAACCCGTCAAACTTGAACTTATTCCTTGTCTGATCTTGTTCCTTATAAAGAGATGTCGATCATTGGTTTGTTACCCGTGGGAAAGCGAGGGTTGATATTTTCCCTTGCATTAGGGTTCTTGTCTGTTTTGGTGCGTGAGTCTCTCCTGTTGACAAGGACTCTGATGACAAGCCAGATGAATGGTCTCACAGAACTCTGCTACACAGGGGTAAAACCCCTTGCAGGCCCGGGGAGTATTGCAAAAGCTGTGTGTGGTCGGGAATGACACTATAAGGTTTTAAGAGCTAGCTGCAAGCATTGACTCAACTTAGTGGCCATCTTGATATATGACCACTGTGGTAGCCCCACCAGCCCTTGAGTAACAACCTAGTCAGTTGTCCCTGCATAGTTACCCAGCAGACTATAAGCCATGGTGTGTGGAGTTATTGATTATGGTGCTGGGAATGTACCTGACTCTTTGACATTAGCATGACATAAAATGGCTACATTCAAGCTTGGTCACTTTTGTCCTGAATGCTCTATAAATGCCATCCTGTAATCAAAATCATAGGGAAATACTTGGGCTTGCTCATGCCTGAAACCACGCTTCTGTCAGTATCTCTAACAATTGAACTCTGAAACATGACGTCAGTTTGCCGGTTCTCTTTGAATTAACACCATCTGAGCTTGGTTCTTCCAAACTAGGAACAGTTTATTCAGTAAGACAACTTCGTCTTTGTTGTTTTGAGTGATGGATGCATCCCTGTCTTTTTTTTGGTGAGAGTGGAGCTTATGGAAATACAAGAGGATTGTGAATGTCTGAACACGTCCAAACCAGCTTCACACAGGTTAGAGGGACTAGGGCTTGGATCTGAAACTTATTTTTAAATACTTAGGATGTTTTTTTCTGGCAAATAGAAGACCCTGTTAACAAAAAAGTAGTTTTAACTACCAGCTTTACTCAGGCATGATGGCACACGCCTGTCAGTCGGATGCTTAGGAGGCAGATACAAGAAGAGCGCTGTGAAGCCAAGTCCAGCCTGTCTCAGTCCACCCATTAATCCCACCGGTTTTAAACATGTGGCTAATTACAGAAATTAATATCCTAATTGGCATAAATGTTTCCTACTTATTTCATTGAGAATATGTTAGAGTGGCTATGGTAGAATATTATTTTCTCTGTACTCTTCCTCGGTATTGTATGCATGTATGTAATACATTTGTTTCACAGTTTATCATGTAAAAAAAACTCAATTTAAATTGGCATTTGAGTATTATTAACTTTCCACCATGATATTTGAGTTTTAGCATATCGAAAGATGAAAAGCATCACCTGGGACTTTTATTTCCTCTGTGGAGAAGGGGCTTGGCGTTTGAGTTGTAGGCCAGATAATTGCATCAAGTTAGTGGCTCTCATTGCTTCATTAGGCGATCAAGTGTGCTTCAAGGAGGTGGGCATGGGTGCCATGTTAACAAGGGTGGACTTGTGATGCTTATTTGCAAAAGTCGACTTCACTGGATGAAGGATTAGGAAAACATTCATTATACTTAAATCTAATGGGCCCTGAGCCCATTCCTCTTTTCCTGGATGGAAACCCAGGCACCTTGATGTTTAGTTAGAACACTTGTCGTGACCCAGGTGTGTAAGAATGTGTCCAAAGATCAAGCTGCAATTCAAGAAGGTGAGCAAGAAAAAAACCACGGTTAGTATGGACAGGCACAGACACCATCCAATGGGCTGATGTGTGAGCACAGCACGAAGACATAGGCAATGCAGCTTTTCCTCTCTGTTACGCAACTAGGATCCTCTTCTACCTCTGTACGTGAGAATGTCCATGTCCAGAGGGCCTGGACTTCTAGACATAAGCCTGCAGCTCCCTCAGTTCTTGTCCTTTGGCCTTGTGCAGAGGCCTCCTTCCCATCAGTGTCCCTGTTTCTGAAGCCATCAGACTTTGGCTGCACTACAGTGTCTCAGGCTCACCGATGCCCTGAGGACTTCTTGGTTGTCATGATGATATCGTTCAATTTCTCTAATAAATCTCTTCTACTATATTTATGTTTATATGTATTGATGATATATTGATTGTGTCTCTCTGAAGAACCCTAGATAATCCGTGAAGTATGGAACACATTGCTTTGGAAATGAGAGCACTAGATTGTCACTGAAAAAGTCCTGATATTATCTGTAAAAGGCGACGTTCTGTGCTTGAGAGCCCAAGGCAGGAAGCTGAAGACTTATAGCCTCAGAAGGGATTTATGGCGATTATGGGGAAACACTTTGCTTCTATCTGCAGTGATCACGCATTTTAAGGAGTATGGGTGGGTCCTTCTAGTGGCAGGTGTGAAGATGCAGCTCTCCAGCTGGGTCATGGGGGGGCAGGCAGGGGGAGACCAAATGCTTATAAAAGAGGATCAGGGAGGAGCAGCACTGTAGCTCCTCTGGGGAGTGACAGGATCTAAGGGGAAGATCACCGAAAACCAGATAAAAAGGTGGCTGCCTGTGTCTCCTTTCTTGATGATAAGCGACTTAGCCTGAGGACTCAAAAGCAAAGAACCAGCAGCACAGGGGGACCAGCAGCACACGGGCACTGCTCAATCCGGGAATAGGACGACACTGCCTTTCAAAGACTGTGAGTTGAAGTGCCCTTCCTCTGGCTTCTGGTGTCCCCAGGGACATCCAAAGATTGTGGCTCGCAAAAGCAATTGCCCCTTCTGCTTCCTTCTGTCTTCCCTTCCTAAACTTCTGTTTCATTGGTTTCAACCACCCTTTTCTAGCAGTTAGAAATACAGCCCCAAATTATGAGGATTACTTCCTTCTGCCTCCCTCCCTCCCTCTTTCTCTCCCTTTCTTTCTTACTTTATCCCTCCCTCCTTCTCTCCCTCCCTCCCTTCCTTTATTCCTTCCTTCCTCCCTCCCTCCCTTCCTTTCTTTTTTCCCTTCTTTCTTTTTTCTAATTTTCCAAGTGACCAAGCTTTAAAAAAAAAAGAGGCAAAACAATGTGAAACACATAATATAGTGGATATTGAAACAATTTACAATAGATTGCCTAAGGCAAGACATTTCTTAGCATAATACATTGAAGAAATATATATATATCATATTATTCCATAGACTTAAAGTTGCTACAACAAGCTGATTTGGAAATAATGGTTATAAACAATAGCCAGTAAAGTGGATGTGGAATCCAATTAATAATCAAGGATGGAAATAGAATACACTGACTTCATTTTTAGGGACCCATTTTGGTCATATGTGAAAAAAAGAATATTTGTATCTGACCAAGAGAGCATGTACAGTTACATTCTAGTTGAGTTTAGCTTTGTTTTGTTTTTTATTAGGTTTCAACAGGACTAATTAGCACATCAAGCAACTTGTCCAAAGCCATTTAGCTGTGAGCCCCTAAAGAAGCTAAAGGCAAGGGGTAGCGCCGTGGTCCTGAGCCTGACCTTAAATATTCATAGCACTGTGGACAAAGAGCTTGACTGAGCTTGTGCTGGGATGTTTTATTCTAGTTTGTCATAGACTGAAACATAAATAGAATAAATGCAAATTTTATATTCAGAAAGATGCTAATTATAATCTAAACACTCATGTGGAGTCATGAGTCATATCTTCACGATACTGGTTTTGTCCTCTCAGTGTACACAAAATTCCTGGGAAGATTCAAATCTTATTCCTTATAAAACACTGCTCCTCTGGAATCAAATTCCATAGGCATGTAACTTTAAAATATAGGGAAAGGCAGAAACTAGAGAAAATGAAGTAACACTGTATAAAACTAGGTAGGGAACCACCAATAACTGAACAAGAATTTAATAGATATACCCTCTCCTCCAAACTATTATGTTTCCGTTATACTTTTTATATAATGGAAATTTCCAAGTACTCATTAAAATGCCAACTCCTGTGTACTGAGAAAGTACTACCTTCCAGGCGCTATCCAGCAGAGGCAATTATGACTCATAACCTGGATATTAAGTAGCTCTAGTTTCATAGGAAGAAGATAAAGTAACAAACTTTTGCAACCAGAAAAGAACCTTTGAAAAGTAAGATAGCCTTTGTTTCTTTGCAGCAGTGGCAAACAAGAAGATTCTAAACTGCAGCAGAATATTACACGATTTAAAATCCTATACCTATTAAAATTCACCAATTCATTTACCAAATATTTTCTGAAATCCTCCACATAAATAAAAATATATTTACAATATTCTTCACTGAAAATTAGGTGGCATGTAGCATATTGAAGTTTTGGGGTATCAATGCATAGATACACCTAAGAGCATATTCGTAAGATAGCAGTCTAAACCCATGTGTAGTATACTGGATAACTTCTTGATAGGACTTGTAATTCCTTCTTTTTTTAGTTATCTATCTCATAATTTTTTCAAAATTAACATGTTAAAGTTAATTATAAAATAGAAAAGGAAATAGACAAAATTCTTGAGTTCATGTAACAGTTCATAACTATAAAAGCTGTCTATGAACATTCTAGATGGTAAATGGATATAAAAATTTAAATAGTATGAATTTATTTATTATGATATTAAATGAATTATAAGCACTGCTTTGACATAATCATAGAATCTGTATTTTGAGAAATGAAAAAATGGATAGCATGCAATTGTTTTGAACATGGATGAACTTAAAACATGAATATATGTCTCACCAATTCTTACAAGTGTAGAGAAAAATTTGTAGGAAGCCAGGCATTAAAACAGTGTAGGATTGTTGCCCAAAGTGCAGGGCTTCCCGTTCAAACTGTGTTGGAGAATGCAGCTTACCCAGCAACCTGAATAGAATCCCTACTTCTTCCTCGAGTCTAGACAGGAAGCTGCCTGGGAGAATGGATTTCTCAGAGACCACATCATGTTGCAGGTATGGGTGACCACAGTTCACGTTGCACATTTCCAGGACCGAAGAAAGAACTTCAGAGAGAGGGCAGAGTCCCAGGCTTGCTATACTGCCTGTCCTAGGTACCAGAATCTGCTCCTCTAGAGGAGCCATTGCCCCTTCCACACGAATCACGACCACGGTGTAGTGGGCAAAATAAACAAGAAGCAAAGCCCCTCATATTTATCCCAGGTGGGAGTAAATCTGGAGCCCCACTCCCATCGAACCAAGATAGATAAGAAAGACTTAGTCCTAAAAGAACTGAGCACATTTCTGCCACTGAGTTCCACGCTGTCCCTTGGCACTGTGATGCAGAGAATGTGATGTCCTCATCATGCCTCCCCCTCTAATTGCAGGAGAATGTGATGTGTCCAACAAAACACAGTGTCAAAGAAAATGAGATTCTAAATGTGACAAGGGAGGGTGAATGAGAGAGGCACAAAGACACTTAGAACGGCCAGATTCATCACAGTAGCCAAGTTATGAAGTCAGCCCTCTGCTGGTCAATAGATGGATGGGTAGATAAGGGTCCTAGACAGCTTTATTCAGTATCAAAGAAGAGCACAATCAGGTCATTTGTCCAAAACTGGAAGGAAATTGAGACTATTGTCTTAAGCTAAGAAGCCACACTCGGTCAAGCATTTCATGCCTTCTCTCACATGTGGAATCTAGGAGATAAAGATGGCGTGGGGGCAACGGTTAGGAAAGATGAGGGGGATCCAGATGAGATCGGGGAAATAACTGAGGGTAATGGGGGCAAATACAAACAAAGACTGCTTCATGTGTATATAATATATCATCACTTTTACAGTTAGCTAGCTAAAGAGTGTCAAAGAGGGGATAAAAGGTGGCCAGTGACAATATTTCTCTCAAAACTAAGTCTTGATGGTATACTTGGATACACTGGGAAAGAGAAGACATTCTGACGAAAGGAGGAAGGAGCAAAGAAATTCCGACTAGGGAGGTCACCATCTTCTGTGCAGGCAATGAGAGCATGCAAGAGGAAGAGGTAAAGTGAGAGGAGCATGACGGGTGGAGCCTGGCTCCTGGAGGGCTCTGAAAGCGAGACAGACACATGGGGGCTGGTTCCATTGTTTTAACCTGTTATTATTAGGCATGTGTCAAGCACCATGTGGGGGCCAGAGGACAACTTTATGGAGCCAGTTTTCTTGTTCCACTTTTACATGGGTTCCCGGGACAGAATCCAGGTCACTGGGCTTGTCTGGAAAGTTCCTTTACCATTGGAGACATCTTGCCAGCCCAGAGATCTGACATCTGACTAAATAAGAAATAAATATGTTTTTTCTACCATTACTCTCCGTATCATCAAAACTAAGACCACTCTCCAAAATATTCCGTCAGTATGTACATATATGTGTGTATATATGTGAGATTATATATATATATTTATAATATGTGTATATGTGTGAGATTATATATATATATAATATAGATATATTATATATATTCCTGTTGACTTGAGACAAACTATAGTGTCCCCATGAACCCTTCTGCCAGCCCTGAGTAAGCAAGTCATAACGTAGTCATTCCCATTATATACATAATTTTGTTTTGTTTTATTTTTCAAGACAGGGTTTCTCTGCATAAAAGCCCTAACTGTTCTGGTCTGTAGACCAGGCTATCCTCAGACTCACAGAGATCCTCCAGTCTCTGCTTCCTGAGTGCTGGGATTAAAGGCATGTGCCACCACTTCCCAGCATAAAATCTTTTAGGACAAAATTTAATGCAATATAAAAAAAACTTAGGTATTTCTATTATTGAAGGTATTTTTCAGTGATCTGTAATTACATGCAGTTCTATTTTGTTTAAATTATAAAAATTTTATAAGAATAAGATGACCTTTTCAATAACAGCAAAATGCCTACAAATTTATGGAAAATGAACAACTCTCTACTGAATTACCCCTGAGTCAAGGAAGAAACAAGAAAGGAATTAAAAATTTTCTAGAATTCAATAAAAATTAATGCACAACATATCCAAACTTATGGGACATTATGAAAGTTATGCTAAGAGAAAACTGTAGTGATATCTCATTTGTATTTTAATAAATAAAGCTTGCCTGAACATCAGAGAGTAAAACAGCCACCCTGGTCAGTCTTACAGACCAGGCAGTGGTGACACACACCTTTAATCCCAGTTGCTACGTAGTTTGTCATAGAAACCAGGAGGTAGTGATGCACACCTTTAATCCCAGCACTAGAGAGGAATATAAAGCGGGAGGAGACAGTTCTCAGGCTCAGTCTCATTCTAAGAATTCCTGGAGAAAGAATCACCATTTTTGGACTGAGGTAGACGTAAGAGCCAGTGGCTGGCTGCTTTGCTTTTCTTGTCTTCAGATTGAACCCCAATATCTGTCTCTGGGTTTTTATTAGTCGTGATACAGAAAGTTCATAGCACTGAGTGCCTACATAAGGAAATTAGAGAATTCTCATACCAGTGACTTAACAGCACACCTGAAAGATCTAGAACAAAAAGAAGCAAACTCACCCAGGAAGGGCAGACAGAAGGAAATAATCAAACTCGGGGCTGAAATCAATAAAATTGAAACAAAGAGAACAATACAAAGAATCAGTGAAGCAAAGAGTTGGTTCTTTGAGAAAATCAACAAGACAGACAAACCTTATCCAAAATAACTAAAAGGCAGAGAGAGAACATCCAAATTCACAAACTTCAGAAATGGGGCATAACAACAGACACTGAAGAAATCCAGAGAATAAAATGACCAAACAAACTGGTGTTAGAGGAGTATTTGTGTTGTGTGTGTGTGTGTGTGTGTGTGTGTGTGTGTGTGTGTGTGTGTGTTTCAAATCAAGACAATAGAAGCCATGGTAGAACAAAAAATAAAACCTCTATCAAAACAAATGGTAATGTTGCTAAAACTAATGGGAGAACTGACCTGTCGATAAGGTGATTTTGCCCCTCAGTCAAAACTGAAAGAACTCTTCCTCATCCAGAGACCATGAAAGTAAAACAGATCGCGGTCATTGGTGCCGGAGTCAGCGGACTGGGCGCCATTAAGAGCTGCTTGGAGGAGGGACTTGAGCCTACGTGCTTTGAAAAGAGCGAAGATATTGGAGGACTATGGAGATACGAGGTAATGTTATAGTCTCATAAAGTATAATGATACTTGTGCAAGAGAGAGAGAGATACTTCCCAACACAAATTAGGCCACAGAAATTTTAAACAATGTAACTATTCTTTACAAAGTAGCATTTTCCTCTATTCAGATAAACTTGAAACTTCTCAAGTACATGAAGAATCTTTCTCCATTTCCCGTGGCTTTCTAGATCGCGCAACAACATACCCGAGGAAAGCGACTTAAGAGCTCAGATCCACTTTGGCTCATGATTTCCCGTGCTGTGGTCCATCAGGGCAGGAATGCCATGACTGAGCTGAGCAGCTCACATAAAGGCAGCCAGAAAGCAAAAGGAATGCTTGCATGGAAGGGCGTTCTGCTCTTTCCCCCTTTCTTCCAATCAGGCCACTGGCCTATTAAATAGGTACACTCACATCCATGGTAGGCCTTCCCCCTGGGTAAACTTCTCTGGATATGCCTTCACGTGTGAAACTAGAGATGTGTTTTATTAATCTCCAAGGTTCTTCCTAGGTCAATCAAACTTATCTCATCCTTTGTAAGTTTCTCACCACAAGTCCCTTCTATAGTTTTCATTTTATTTCTTGTGTTTCAAGAATTAATTATCTTATTTTTAGAATGATTGAATTACTGGTATCAGTTTGGATCTGACATCATAAAAATTCTAAGGGGTTCCTTCTAAAAGAGTCTAATGCCGTCATACAATTGAGCAGTATTACAAAACCCAACAATGACAAGAATTTTCAATAACATATAAGCCCAACATCACAACTGTCATCCTCCCTAAACTCAGTGTGTATTGTTTCCTCAATTTCTGAAAGCCAAGGGTTGGTATGTTTCCTTTAGGAGATACCAGAAAGTGGAAAGCCTGGGATATACAAATCTTTGACCTGCAATACTTCCAAGGAGATGACAGCCTTCAGTGACTACCCCATCCCCGACCATTACCCCAACTACATGCACAACTCCAAGATGATGGAGTATCTCAGGATGTACGCTAAGCACTTCGGGCTCATGAAACACATCCAGTTCCAGGTAAGACATGAAACCCGCCCACCACATGCTCAATGGTGGAGGCAGAGTCTGCACTGCCAGAGCCAGCTGGGGCACAGTTTCATCTGCATTTCCCATCCTCGTCTCTGCCACTCACATGATGAGTGAAGATATATCTCAGTACTAACTTTTCCTTACATAGAAGCCTTGCTACAAGGATTGCCCCTAAAGTCTCGTTTCCAATTAATTTTACAAAAAGTAAAATGTGAGATGGATTAGGGGATGGGGAGTCGGTGTAATATTTTCTCAACATTTCCCAGTTCTTGAGAAAGAATACTTTTATTGATTTTGTATTAAAATCCTAAATAACCAGGAGCTCTGAGAAGAAGCCATGACGGTTTTATTTATCAAAACACAAAATGTCTAGGTTAGAAAAAAGAAGCAGAAGATATGAAGCAGTGTTGGAGGATTAGCTCTTCCGTTTGCTTCTCGTTTCCTAGACAAAGGTGTGCACAGTGAGGAAGCGCCCTGATTTCCCAGCCTCTGGCCAGTGGGACGTTGTGGTGGAAGCTGATGGAAAGCAGAAAGCTTACATCTTTGATGGGGTCATGGTCTGCAGTGGTCACTACACTGAGAAGCATCTGCCCTTACAGGATTTTGCAGGTATCTAACCGGATGAGGTACAAGGATATTGCAAGCATTGCATTGCCTACATGGTCACAAACATTGGTGAATGGGGTTTGGTTTTGTTTTGGGGGGTTTTGGTTTTGTTTTTTGTTTGTTTGTTTGTTTGGTTGGTTGGTTGGGTTTTTGGTTTTGTTTTTTTTTTATGCAGAATGGTTATTGAGGAAGGCACTTTCTTAAAAGTCAGGAAAGATCCGGCAATAGAAACAACAATGAAACTGGGAACTAGAGTTCCTCCCACAAGCAAAGCCTGGAGACAGGGCTCTCTGGAAAAAAGACCATATGAGAAGCAGTGGGTGGGAGACTGTGAACTCAGAGAATGACACACACACGCTTGAGGTGGCTGGCCAAGAGGAGTATGGAGGGTCTGTGGAAAACCACCGAGGGAGATAGAAAGTGATGCGTGTCAGTCTGTCTGTCTGTCTGTCTGTCTGTCTGTCTGACTGCCTGTGTGTGGAGAAGATACCTGATCATATTTTTATACCATAAATATAGAGAACTCAAATTTGGTTCCCAGAACCCATATCAGGTGACTCATAACTATATCTAACTCCAGCTCCTTGGAATCCAACACAATTTTCTGAACTCCCCAGGCAGCTGAACTCATGCGCATATATTCACATGTGCACATACACACACACACACAAAATAAAACTTAAAAATAATAATAGAAATTATCATTTCTACCTATTTTAAGTGACTGTTACAAAGTTGACTATGTGGTTTGCATTTAGTTTCTTTGGAACAACAATTTTGTTGCATATTGGAAGGGTCTGACTTATTTGTGAAATGCATAGTCAGAGTCACAGAGAGTGACAACGAGTTGCACATACAGAGACAGAGAGAAATGAAAAGTCAATGGCCTCCTCTTACTATGGGAGGATCGTATTGGGCAAATTTAAAATCGGACATTCTAAGAGAAGCATCCCTGTGCTTTGATTCTGAACTTGGTCACAGAATTGCTGTTAATGAACATTTCTTTCCTTGGATAACCATATGTTGTAATATTGGTAATAAATGGCCAAGAACAGAGAAGGTGGTTACATAATAGGAATGAAATTTGCCCCCACGTGCACTTGCCACTTCTGCCTGTGACTCGGGGGATTTGGCTCTTCCTTCATAGGAATCACCCAGTTCCAAGGCAGCTATATTCACAGCTGGGAGTACAAGAACCCAGACAGTTTCATGGGGAAGAGAGTGGTCGTGATTGGCATTGGGAACTCTGGAGCAGATGTGGCAGGCGAGATCAGTCGTGTTGCTGAACAGGTTTGGTGTCTTACCCTGCTTCCTGCAGAGAAACGTGAATCTAGGCTTTCTCTCTGGCTTTAGTGGTGGGCTTCCCATTTGGGCTGAAAGCTGAGAAAGGCAATCATGCATTATTTTCTTCTGGATATATATGAAGGAACTAATAAAAGCAGTACCTAAATAATGATATTTTTCTACAGAATAAATGAGCTGTGAAAGATACCAAACTAGGGTCAGTTACCAGCATTATCTACATGTAGCTACACTAGGGAGATAAACATTTAAAAACTGAAATTAAATCTACAGAAAATCTCAAGTGTTCCTAGTGGACACGATTTTACAGAGACTGTATGCATGGACATGAATAAAGTACTCTGCTGATTCATGAACGAATAGCCAAGCTTCGAGCAGCAGGCCCATGAGATATTACTAACAAGAGTGTAAAGAGGAAGAAGGAGCAAGCAGCCCTCTCGACTGCAAATGCTGCTGACTTCTGAAGAGTGTGGAAGGTCGCTTCCTGTCATTTAAAATTAGTCTTTGAGATTCATTCAAGATAGCCACCAGGAACACGTGAGTTTTCAAACAGCGATGCTTTCTGCCCACATAGTCCATAATCACTCATTCTGTGGTCTACTGACTCACACCAAGCTTTGTGTATATAATATGAGACATGAATCATAAATCTCTGTGATTATGACCTTGCAAGAGAGCGGTTGTGTCTTCGTTAAAAAGCTGCAGCCTTCTTCAGTTAAATGACTCAAAGTAGGGAGCAGATCTCATCCTCATAATTCTGGGGTTTGTGGCCTTTTACTATTTACATGCAATTGTCCATCTGCAAATATGAGAGCATCCTCAGTGCTAATTTTCCCATTCACTGTTGTGGTTACTATGTTCTTTGTATTCTGCTTTCTCTCCATCACTGTGGATTACGGAATGACACAGCTGTCAGGGAGCATGTGGGTGAACTTTTAACTCCCAGGGTAATCAGTTATTGGGAATAAAGTCTTCACACTCTGGGACCTAACACGTTTCAGACATTGGGCACAGGTAGGGGAAGAAAGACCCGCGACAAGCTGTAAGTGAACTGAAAAGGGGCTGAGTTAGTGGGCCTGTTCACAGCGTAAGAGGAGAGGAGCAGGCAGGCGGGTGAGGTGCTGTGAGCAGCTAATCCTACCTCCTTGGTAATTAAAAGGCAAAGCTATCAATATAGATAATATGATTAGAAACAAAAGGTTTACTAGGCGATCACTCCTCTATGCAGGTTTTCCTCAGCACAAGACGAGGGGCGTGGATATGGAACCGTGTTTGGGATAACGGGAATCCTTTAGACACCACCCTCTTCACTCGTTATAATAGAATCATTGGAAGGTTCTATCCCACGTTCTTGGTAAACAGATGGACAGAGAATAAACTAAATGCAAGATTTAATCATGCCAATTATGGACTGCAGGCTAAACACAGGTAAGATCCAGACAGCATTGAAGACAAGCAAATATTTTTAAGCTACTATAGCAGGGCTAAAGAGATGGTCCAGCAGTTAGTAGCCCTTGCTGCTCTTGCAGAAGACCAGAATTCAGTTCCAAGCACCCATATCTAGAGGCTGACAACTGCTTGTAGCTCCAGGTCCTGGGGATATGATGCCCTCTTAATGCCTCCAAGGACACTGCACCCCCTACCCCCCAAACCACCAACACATAAACACACACAATTTAAAACAAATTATTTTTTAAGAAAATCACCATGCCAGTCAGTGGTTGTATAAGGTAGGTGTGTGGAATAATAACTAAAGGGTGACATTCTAAGTCTCAATGGAATTGACTTTAATTGGGAATACTGAAGTCATTTGCTGACAACTAGGCATTCTACTGAGGGAGGAAAGAATGCCCGTGGGGTACACATTGGCGAAGCAGTCAAGTTCCATCTCTAGTCTTATTCAGTCTGAACTATAAAGTAAAAACCTGCCTTGTTTTATGGTATTGGGTGTGTAATCCTGGTAAAAGAAGATAGAAATAAGACAGATGTATCAACTATGAAGCAATTTGAGAATAGGGCTTTCTGTAAGGAATTTGTAACTCAAACCTTGCAATTACCAAATATTAGTGTGTCACTAAGCACAAGTACTTCCCAGTGATGATTTAGTATTAAAGTCTTTCAGGTGTACCTTGCAGACCCTTGAAGGAGACTGATAACCAATTTATGTCAACTTTTACATGATCCCAATCACAAATGCCCAAAGTCAACATTGAAGAACTTTACTTCTTGTAAAAATCCCATTCTCTAAATATAGTGTTATCATGATTAATGAGGTCTGATTTGGTTATGTCATTATGACCATCTGACAAATTTGGAAACTGATGATAAAGTGTTTTTATGACCTGCCCAGAAAGTCACACAAGGAATAGTGGAATAAGTATAAAGTCCATTCTGTCTCCACAATCAGGTTCTTCACCAATAAACACTATTAGTTGTCCAGGGAGGGTGGTAAATAATATTAAAATGATTGAAATAGTGCTGTGGTTTTCTCATTGCTTACAACCTCAGCTTCCTTATGGAAATATTCGCTCTCACACTGCACTATTATGCTTCTGATCATGCAGATTTCTCAGCCATCAGTCTATCTTCAGTGATGACCTGCCAAATCGCATCATTACCGGGAAAGTGGTGATCAAGACAAACGTCAAAGAGTTCACCTCGACATCCGCCATCTTTGAGGATGGTACCGAGGAGCCCGTGGATGTTGTTGTCTTTGCCACAGGCTACACCTTCTCTTTCCCTTTCTTGGACGACAACTCTGAAATCCTGGACAGTGAACACACAATGTTTAAATTCGTCTTCCCTCCTCAGTTAGAGAAGCCAACTCTAGCTTTCATTGGCATCCTCCAGCCTGTGGGAGCCACCATTCCCACGTCAGAGCTCCAAAGTCGATGGGTTGTGCGTGTGTTCACAGGTACGATGGTCCTCCCAGGAGCAGCTGTGCCCCTGACCATGCACTCAGGTGGTGAGGGCACGTAGTTTTCTCCTCTACCTCCTCCCTGCTCTGCCAAGGTCAGAGGTATAGCTCAGTGGTACAGCACTTGCCTGGTTCCATGATTCTAGTTCTGGTTGACCTTTAACACTGAAATCCCTCAGCTGACTTGGGATTCTGTTGTTAGAGTGGCTAATAACCCTATTCTATTGGAAAAGAGGAGCTTGGGGGTTACAATCCTTCATGGGAGTGTCCCTTTACTCTAAGAAACACCTTAGTTGTCTATCCTGTGAGCGATATATCTTATTCATAGTGGCAAACTGTTTTGTGGCTTTTTTATTTTAATGTTTTGGGTTTTTTTATTATATATATGTCTGTGTACCTGAGTGTGTGGATATGTGCCAGGTGCATGCGTGTGCTCACAAAACCCAGAGGAATGTCTTAGAATCCCTGAAATTGGAATTATATACGGCCACAAGTGGCCTAACGTAGATGCTGGGAGCCGAACCTGGATCTTCTGGGAGAGAAGCAAGTGTTCTTAACTGTTGAGCCGCCTTTCAGTCTCCTCTTCTGGCTTTCACTTGCTTGCTGTCGGTTTATGTCTGCCCCACGATCACTATGGCACCATGAGCCCACCCTTACTTTCTCTCTGCTGTTCTGTCATAAGGAAACCTGCTACTGTGTAAGTTAACTAAAAACTTTTTAAAGGAGTGAAAAGGCTTAAGGTAATGGATAAGTTAATTATTCCAAGCTCATTATTACCCCATATATACGTGAATCAAAGCCTCATACCATATTTCATAAATATATGCAAATATTATGTATTTATCAAAAAGTCATATTAATATGAGTATTTAATAGTCATGAGTTTTAAGCATAGATTTAAACTAAAAAATAACAACCCAAAAAATATTTTTCTTGAGAGAAAACTGACTCCCCTTGCTGACAGCCTAAAACTGATTGTAAGAGAATGGCCTTCTGAGAAGTTTTCTACCCATGGCTTGCACTGTGCATTTCATGGAGATTCTACGGCTCTACCCGTTCTATTTCCAAGCCATTCTTTTTGTTTGCTTCTCTTACCCAGCCCTCCTGACAGTCTTTCAAAGCCTGTCTTGTTTCCTCAGGACTGAAAAAGTTACCCTCACAGAGTGACATGGTGGCAGCCATCAACAGAAGGAAGCAGAAAATGCAGAATGAGTAAGGAGCCTGGTTGGGGGGTTGGGGGGCTTCCGTTGCTGTTGTTAAAGTCAATGAAATCTGTCTGGAGGGAATTACTTGGCTTTCTCTCCACGTGCTTTCTGCCTATGATCTGATCTAATGGCTTTTGCTCAGCAACACAAAGGGCGCATGTGTAAAAATGCCCCACAGAAACTGAACCACCCCGGAACATCCTAGTCTATATCAGTGTCCAAACAAACAGATTAAAACAAACAACAAAAAAAAAAGAAGCAGTCACTGACTCCAAGTAAGAACTATGGTAAAACAGAATATTTAATAAATAGCTAAATTCAGAATCTAGGGGAAAAGCAAACACTTTAATGCAGTAGCTGGTAGCTAGATGCACCATTATTTTGATTTTTTATCGACTTCTCTGGGCACATCCCTCAAGAGCACCCCAAGGAAAACCAGGAGACATGATAAAATATTCTTATCACAACTTCATAACTTTAAGAAATGTACTTATTTATTTTGATTTTCTTTTTCAAGAAACTATCTTTATTAGATATCAATTCTCCTTTCTCTGATTTCGTGAATTTAATTTTGCCTTAATTAATGGGTTATTGCTGCTCTCCTATGCCTTGTTTTGTGTTCCCAACTACTTTTTCCTTTAGTTAGATGCCTTGTTCACATTTTACGGTATTTTAAAATACTCATTAGTGTCTTCTAAATATTTTGAAAAGTTTTTATAGTCTATAAATTGTCTATAATATTGGCTTTGTTTCTCTTTTACTCAAGAAAAATTTAGCCAAGGGCTTCTAAATTTCCAAGACTGTGGAACAAGTTGCCATTGCCTAAGAGTACTCCAGGGGATAATTTGTGTCCAGAAATTAATATGTATCAAGACACTTTGTGTGGCTAGGAAGCGTTAAACGGACAGTAGAGTTTATCGCAGCGTTCTCCCCAGCTCGGGGTTCTTGCCTATGACTTTTCTATAACGGAACTGGACTCTGCTGGAAGAAGGACCCATTTCTCTTCAAAAATTAATCTAATCATTCATTAAACAATTTCTATACTTATGTCACTCTACTGGGCCCTTTGGGAAGCTTAAAGATGTCAGTAATATATGACTTGTCCTTAAAACCTATAGTGAATTGTGTATATGTACAGAATGAAGATGATTTGTGAACAGAAGAGAATTAACATGCTACCAAGCAAGGGAAAACTCACCGGAAATCTACCACAGGCATTTGAGTGTTTTCTTCTCGTTCCAGGTTTGTGGAGAGCCCCAGAGGCATACATCGAGTGCAGTACATCGACTACATGGACGAAATTGCTTCAGAGTTAGGGGTCAAACCCAACCTGCTCTCTCTCTTCATCTGGGATACAAAGCTGGCCAAGGAGATTTTCTGGGGACCCTGCACCCCATACCAATACCGTCTACAGGGGCCAGGGAAATGGGCTGGGGCTCGAGCAGCCATCCTCACTCAGAGAGACCGGATCCTCAAACCCCTAAGAACCCGGGTTCTCAGACAATCTGAGGCATCGCCCTCTAGTCTATTTTGGGTCAGATGCATTTGTATTGTCCTTTTTCTCTTTGTTCCCATGCTAGTTATCTTGCAAGTGATATATTCCTAAGCTCATACTGACAGAGAGAGAGGTAAGCACTTGAGAGAACCAATCATTGTTATTTGACATGCATGTCTCAGGCCAAGTTAGAATATGGGAAAAATGTTCATTAGACTAACTAGGGAACACATGAAGATTTAAATAAAAACAACGTTACTCTGTTATGAATCTCCCAAGCGCTTTATAGGTAAGAGGTTTGAAAGTAACCTATTTTCTTTATTATATATATATCATAGCTTATTTCTGCTTTATTTCAGAGGTGAAAGGATATGCTTATATGTTTGCCCAAAACACAACGGTATGGAGAATAGCAATAAATAAGCAATGGTTCAGGAAAGGCTAGGCCAGGTGTAACACTCAGAAGTATATTACATGGACTCAATGTACCTCCGTCCATGATGAAATGTGTCTTTTCAGCAGAAAATCTGACAGAAGTCACTTTGCCTGATCGAACAATGCTGAAAAGTCAGTCTGTCACTTTCCATCTCACCATCATCCAATAAAAGGTCAACACCGCGTGGTCTTACAGATGTGAATGTGATCAGGAAAGATAATCAGAGAGACAAAGAGAGCAAAGCAGTCTCAGGGCATCTCACTGAGTATCCAGGAGAAAACTAATGTCATCCAATAAAGATATCAGTGACTATAACAGTGGAGACTAAGGAGGCATAGACCACCTGCAAGGTTTAAATATGGGTGAACGGTTTTAGGACAACTGGGCAGATCTTCATGGCGCTGTTTTGTGTGATCGTGCTGGATTAATGATCATGGTGATGAGTGCTAAGATTATAACGATTCTCATATGCAGAAGACGCCATGTGCTGAACAAGTCAGCTATTATGGTTGATTAATTTTTAAAAAGTCTTTGTGGGGTGTGAAAGGGAAGTAAAAATTAAAATATATGGTGATTCTGGTGATTCTAGGTTATTAAAATGTTCACTGTATTATTCCTTCAGCTTTTTTGTAAATTTGAGAATTTCAAAATTAAAACCATTTTAAGACAAAAGGCATGCCCATGTGATGATTTATGTGTGTGCCACAGGTAGGCCACAAATTCAGCATTTGTTTTTATTAGTCAAACCATAAAAAGGAAATCTAGACAAATAAGTGATGGGTTCATGAGCCATTCTGCCTAGCAAGAATGTCTTGAAGACATGTGTAGCCGCTCACATTCATTGTGACCTGATTTCTCATCTTACAGTGAACTTAATTATGATCAATGTTTTTAGGATAGTGGGCCAATACTAAAACACCCCTTCAATATATCTTTTTAACCACCATAAATTTTAATGAACATAGGAGTATAGTCTCATAATCTCTGGAACAGAGACACTTGGAGCCCTGTGGTTGCTGTTTTAAATGTTGGTCTCCCTGTCTCAATATATAACAGAGTGGGGCTCCAGCCCTACTGAAGAATTGAGAAACAGAATGAACACATCATCTTATACCAAAGATCTGGGCCCCAAGAAGACTCACTTTGTGGATCAGGACAGTTTTTAGTAAACTATGGTAAGTCCATTTTACACAGATAAACATTTGCCTGAAGCCTTGGAGCTACGCACACTTAAGCAAAGCCAGAAGAGTTTAATGTGAAAATCAATTTTGGGGCAGTTTCTATGTCCTCATTCCCCTCTGGCCTTCCTGTTGAGTATTTAAACTGTTCTATATACCCCAAACGTGACGTCATTCATTGTGAAAACTGCAGTTTACAGAAATGAAAAGTTAAGAGACTTTAATCAAAAGTTTTGTTTATTTAATCCCAGTACCCGGGAGACAGAGGCAGGCAGATCTCTATGAGTTCGAGGCCAGCCTGGTCTACAAGAGACAGTTCCAGGACAGCCAGGGTTATGCAGAGAAATCCTGTCTCGAAAAACAAATTTGTTTATATGTGATTCAGAACAGAAAAATTTCCCCATTTTTTTCCCTAGCAACAACCAACAGGATCATTTATCTAGCTAATCCCCTCCAATCTCAAAACCAAAAACATATTTCCTTAAAAATAAAAGATATGGTGTATGTATTCATTCTTTTCGGTTAAGATTCCAGTGTTACATGACAAAAAGACTCACTGCTTTTTCCCCATTCATAGCGTTGACATAGACATCCAAACGACCAATGGTTTGAAACTGAACAAGACTTTTATTTTTCTTATAACATAAAATTCACTAACAAAATTAGCAGCACAAAGCATAAAACTATTTCAGAGTTAATTGCATATATGTAAAACAGACAGACTTTCTCAGTGGCCTCTTCATCTGTGTGGAGGCCCACACTAACCCCAAAGTCACCTACACTGTCTCTTCAGTGACTGTGAAGTCCAAGGAACCCACTATTCTTTCATCAGGCTAAAGTCTCATCGTCTATCTGAGGTCTTTCACTTTCTGTCTATGAGATCTCACGGGTATGAAAGAGCCATTGTGGATAAATTTCAAACCTAAATTCCCTTGAGGAACACCCTAAGATCAACTCAAGGGCACTTTGAGGAAGCCAAACTCACTATACATGGAAGCTACCTTCTTACCTCAGAATAACCAGGAATAAAAGTCATGTTTTCATTTCCGTGAACTTATTTCCTGTGTCTCCATCCCAGTTTGTCTCTGGATTCAGGAGAGATACAATGACTCCTGTAACTGTGGTCCAAACTCAAACAAAACAAGAAAAGGACTCATTTAGGAGATGGAAGAATGAAAGAACAGCTACACAATGAGAGGTGACGGATATGAAATCTGGACACCTACTGCAGTACCGAACGAGGGAGGCTGAAGATGGCTGTGTAGCGTAGAGGGTCCTAGATGAGGAGTTCCGGAATCACCACGTGAGATTCTGCTGCTTCACCTGACCTCTGTCTCTCAACATAGAGGAGACACGGAAACTGTTGACTGATACATGGAGAGCCAGTCAATCGTAAGGCAGGCAACCAGACTCACTTCTCTAGAACTCCACAGTGTCCCCTTCTCGGGTGTAGAAGGTCAAGTTTATCAGACAGTGTGACGCTCTGTCTAGTAATACTGTCTATTAGTGTGGAATACTCCACTCCCCCAGGGACTTGTAACTGAGAAAAAGTGAGATTAATTCATTCTTCCTAAATACTTCAAATACTAAGGCCAGTCATCCATAAAACTCTTGTTTTTCTCTTTGTTTGGAGGTTTTCCTAAGGAATATGTAAGTTTATTCCAGCAGTGTGTGTGTGTATGTGTGTGTGTGTGTGTGTTGTAAACGGGATCCCTTTCTCTGGTTTCTTTTTTTTCCTTTTATTTTATTTTTTATTACTTAAAAAATACCAATCCAAATTCCCACTCCCTCTTCTCTTCCCACTCCCTTCACAGATCCTCCAACCCCATCATGCCCCTCCAATCCTAAGAGAGGGCAATGTACCCCACCCTGTGGAAAGTCCAAGGCTCTCACTACTATATCTAGGTTGAGCAAGGTACACATCCAAAGAGAATAGGATCCCAAGATGTCAGTACATGCAATAGAGACAAATCCCAGTGTCACTATCATTGGCCCCTCAGTCTGCCCCAACTGTCAACCCCATTCAGAGAGACTCGTTTGTTCCCATGCTCATTCACTCCCTGTCCAGTTGGAGTTGGTGAGCTACCATTAGCAAACTGTCGCATGGATGAATCCTTCATGGTCTTGAATTCCTTTCTCATTCTCTCACTCCTTCCACTCCTCAACTGAATCTTGGGAGCTCAGTCCAGTGCTCCGATATGGGTCATTGCCTCTGTTTCCATCTATTGTTGGATGAAGGTTCTATGGTGATATTTAAGATAATCATCAGTCTGACTACAGTGTGTTTGCATTGCCATAAGGAAGGCTGGGGTCCTGGCTAGCTCCTTCCTTGCTGTTCCCTGAGTCCTTTTGTTTATATGTTCTGGATCTAGCTGAATTCTCTTTTGCTTTTTATTCCATTTTTCCAGTATAAGTTCCTGCCCCTTTTCATTCAGTGCCATTAATTTCCATTTACATAAACATCCAGTTGGTTTTCAAATGACTACTCTAACCAATCACCACAGGTAGGAAATTCAATAAATTATGACTTATGAAATAGACCTGAAATTTCTTCAGAATAACAAAATGCAATTATGGTGGCCTTGGTGTGGTTAACCTCCTGAAAGTAAATTCAGAAACTAACTTATGCCTACGACCATTTCCATATTAAGTGCACATTCCTATGTATTATATTAATGTAAGTTTATCAAGTATATGCTAGTTAATTAATATTTATCAGAAATAATACATCTACATATTATTCCAGAAATTCACATAAGGTTAAATACCTTTTATCCATTCTGTTCAGAAAACATAGGCAATATTCTAAAACTCCAAAATTACAACAGCTGGCCCATCCAGGATTTATTTTTTCCTTTGATAAAATTAGCAAGTCTCGTGGTTTTAAAAAGAATTCCTTATCAAAATCTATACTCTTAAGTTTCAGGCTATTTGCGTATGGCATTGCTGTAACTCTGCTGTGGGGAGAAAATGCATACTATGTCACAGTATGCTATGGTACATATCAGTGTGAGGCAGTGTGGACGGCCACAGGTTTCAGATCTTCAACTGGCAGCTTTTCTCACATGTCAATGAACATATGTCTTAGGCAGAGTCAACCTGAGTTTGTCACTGTCTACCTCTTAAGGTCTTAAGAGACTCATGACTTATTACAGAGCTTGGTGTATGTCTCTGCCACATCAGTCTGCAGTGTGTGCTAACAATCCAGGTCACCTGCCATGCTCATTGAACAAGAGGAGCACAGGTCAGTGTCTAAAAGCTTTTGCTTTGGAATCAGAAGGCTCAGAGTTTTGCAGGCTCCATAAATTTAGACAAGCCGATTTCTGTTCTCATTTATGTTCAACTCTTCATGTGTAAAATGGGAGTCGTGCTTTAAGACTTTAAGTCCAGGAGTTGGTGTTAAAATCGCATGTGGGAAATCATTCGCACTCAAGAACTGGCTGGTCACTAGATATTAGCTTTATTTCCCACACGCCCCTGATGTGATACTCTCTGGTGTAAAAGTTTCATATGAAACCTAGAGGAAAACCCTTCAAAGCACTGGGCAAACTCACTTCCACTCTGTTTCTATTATTTCAGGTGCACTGAGATGTTTGTACTGTTCCTTCTTCAGACTTAATGTACTCTGCCTGCAGTTTCTGACTATCCTCCTGTACTTCAAGTTGCCTTGATACATTGCTTCTACCTCCTGTAAACATTACAGATCGAATGGAAAGACATCCTGGTAGCTGGGAGTCAAGGACTATCACAGTCGCAACACACAACAAACAAGAGAATTCTTGGTAGAGAAAAAACGGGAGGGGAGGGCTGCCTCTGAACAGGATACAGGGTTTAAACAGAGTTTCTTGGGAAGGGGATGGAACTTTTCAGGATGGAGACTGGTGGGATTTCATGTCCATCGACTGGGCTTTTTATTGTGACGGGTAGTGATGGCAGTTAGAGCATTCTATGGGTGGAACCTGGCAGTTAAAGGTCATGGAGGAGGGACCTGGCCACTCACGTGGCTTGAGGGGCTTACACCTCTGTATCTAGTTCCCTAATGAGCTGAGCCTCAATGAAAAGCCTCAATACCAACATTTCTTTCTGTTTTCCCATGCTGTAGAGTTATGTGGACCCTTTACCACCCCCATTCCAGTTGACGTCACACCTTCACACACCCCAGGACCAGTTTCAAGGACCACTGTTGACTCAGTAAAGACAAAGGAAAGTGCAGTCTCAAAGATATAAGGTCAGGACTGCTGGAGTGTCCAGGCCTCTGGACCAAAGCATCCAAAAGGAGAATGAGTAAGCTCTGAGTAAGAGTTGGAATTCGATTTCAGCATCAAATGCTAAGTGGCCTTGGGCAAGTTATTAATTTCTCATCCCTCGTAATATAATTTATTTAAACTAAATTCATATTATTCATTTTAATGTCTTTATTCATCCAAAAATTAATGTTTTAATATTTAAATGTTATAGCAAAAGTAAATGCAGTATGTGGCATATCTTGAAATGTTTTTGGCTACTCTGTTCTATGCTTCATTGAATAAAGTTTTAATGACACCATCCTTAACTCTTTCTTTACACTCGTATCTAAAACTAAAAACTGTTGGGGACTATGGACCTCCAGACCCTGAATTTCCTGTGGCCCCCCTCCCCCGCCTGCCAGGGTAAACAACTTGTTTTTCTATGCTTGCAGCTGCTCTGAGCACGAGACCCTCAGGATCTTACATCGTTCCTGATGTCAGGGGAGTGATTTCTGGTGGGCTTGCAGCTAAGAGTTAGGGCGTGACCATTAGTCAAGGAGACCCTTTATAAGCTGCACTGGAACACAATAAAGGGGGCATTCTTGAGGCATTCTTGGCGTTACCTGTCTGTGTGTGTATGTGTGTGTGTGTCAATCTCCAGCCCCTTGCCCGACCCGCAAATCATATGTAGCGTGTAGCTCGTAGAGCAGACATTGTGCTATAATACACCGTGGGAGAAACCCAGAAATAGATTGCTAAAGTCCTTAGGCTCCAATAACAGAATGACCACAGTTCAAACCCTAGTCTTACCCCATACTGTTAAGTAACCCTGGACAAGTTGACTCACCTGACCCAGGCTCTGTGATCTTGGATAAGGCAGAGTTCGCCAAAGGAACACGAGTAGCAGCAGAATGTGCATGATATGAAAGGAGTCTATTAGAGAGGCTCTTGTAGTTGAGGCTGAATAGTCCCACGAAAGCCATCAGCAAGCTGGATAAGCAAGAAATCCACCGATGCCCAATCAAAGCCTCAGAACATTAAAGAGGCCCTGGGTTGAGGTCGAAGGCCCGAGACTACTCTGGAGAGTCACCAGGGAAAAGACTGAAGAACCTGGAATCTGACGTCTATGGGCACATTCTGCTACATGAAATGCCTTCATTCTTCTTTCCTATTCAATCAAGATTCCCAGCCTACCCAACTGTGACTCCGGGCAACTGTCCCCAATCTCAGTTCACTACCCAACAGTCACTGTACCCTGGAAGCATTCTCACAGATACCCCAAAGTATGCATGCTTTACGAATTCTCTAGCCGCCGCCACCACCCCAATCAGGATGACAGCCAAAACCATCTTCTACAGTTCTCTCCTGTGATGAGATAATCATAGCATCCTTTACCCTACAGAACACTTATAATGAGTAAATAAATGCAGCGCAAGTGGAGCCTCTTGGTCCTGTGCCTTTAAATGTTGAGGGACATGATGATTATAATTCTCGGTTGCCTCCCAGACTCCCGAGGATGTCAGAAATACAAATGAGGTCATGGTCTTTGGCGAAGCAGCATGAACAGAACTAGAAAACATCTTGATTGGCAGAATCAGTCCCGAAGAAAAGGTAAAACTCATGTTACTTGCTTGCTTGTTTATCCAAACCATGCAGGAAAGTCCAATGACAGTGCTATTAAATGTGTTACCCTCTCTGTGTACTATTTTGTTAGGGACATCATGCATGGTGTCATCTGAATGCAAGTACCTTGCAGTTGGTGTCATTCTTTTGTCCAGTAATTGTGTCCTGAATGTTGAAAGCAAAAGTAACGCTAGGAAGTTTTATTAGAAAGGAGGACCAAACAACTGTGACAGCCTGGAACTGGGAGGGGTATTCTATACACATCTGTTGGAAGACCCACCGTAAACAAGGAGAAGTTAATAAAGTTGCTGAAAATTAAAGAGATCCTTCAAGGTACATAGAAAGGCTTGAATTTCCTCTCTGAAAAAATACTGTGAACTCTATGTTCTTATAGACTCTGTAAGATAGTTTTACAAACTCATATAGACTATACTATAGAGGGAATGCAGAAAACTTTTGGTCTATATACTCGTTCAGAGAATATGCCAAGTCTTCTCCTATATTTGCAGCTTTTTCCTCTGATGTTTTCTGCTGCATCCCTGACCAGTATTTCCATGGTAGTGACTTCTTTCCTGGCTGGAATACCCTGAAACCGCTGGGAACATACTCACAACAGAGAACATGGCATTGGCTTAGCACTATTTCAATTTAGATATATGTATGCCATGAACAAAGGAACTTGGAAAATGAGTAAAGGGACAATGTGATCTTTTATACAGACAGCAGTTTAGAGTACTTCATGTGGGATTCCCCTCTGTATGCTGTGATTACCACTAATAAATATAGAAACTGCTTTGGACCTATAGCAGGGTAGAACAGAGGTAGGCGGGGAAAACTAAGCTGAATGCTGGGAGAAAGGAGGCAGAGTCAGAAAGAAGCCATGAAGCTCTACCAGAAACAGACGCTGAAACTTTAGCAGGTAAGCCACAGCCACGTGGCAATACATAGATTAATAAAAGTGGGTTAAATTAAGATGTAAGAGCTAGCCAATAAGAAGCTAGAGCGAATAGGCCAAGCAATGATTAAATTAATACAGTTCCTGTGTGGTTATTTCGGGGATGAGCAGCCAGGAACAAACAAGCGGCCTCCTACTACAAGCACTGAATCAAATTCATACAGAGATTCTGTGTGATTATTTTGGGAGTCTGGGTGGCCAGGAAACAAACAAGCAACCTCCTACTACAGCCTTATAGAAGAGTTGCTGAGAGCCAATCATGTACTCAGAGGAACTCTCTGACCATCACATCCAGAGGGAAAGCAGTAAATGTGGTGGATGGATCTTATTCAACATACTTCTGACAACTGTTACCTCGTGTATGTGTGTGTGTGTGTGTGTGTGTGTGTGTGTGTGTGTAGTTCACATACATGTGAGGGTAGATACATGTGCATGTTGAGTGTAGAGGTTATAGGTCAAAGTCAGATGTTTTCCTCAATCACTCTTTCTTATCTCTTGATACAGAATCCCTCACTGAACCTATCAATGACCCACCAGTTAGCTGGGCAGAGAACTCCAGGGATCTGTCTTTACCTTCAACTAAAATTATAAATGTACAGAAGAACCACAGCTGGCTTTTTTTTTCCAGTGTGGTTGCTGAGCTTCTGAACCCAGGATCCCAGACTTGTGTGATGGAAATTTTACCCTCTGAGCCATTCTCTCCAACCATTTTTTTTAAATCTGAGCCTTTGCTCACATAGCAAAATACTTCACACTCAAATTAAGCACTCCAGTGATAGGTCTAGCTTTTATGAATAGCCAGTCGTGGAAGAATACACAACTACAGTTGATCTAAGGGGAAGGGTTCAGTCAGGGACTCTGAACATGAAGTAATTTTTTATTCAAAGTCTCCACTAACTGGATCTGCAGTCTACACTGTCAAACAAACCAACAGATGTCACTGTCTGTGCAAGTGCATTGTGTTGTCATACATCAGTAACTAAATTAGAGTTAATTCAGAAATTGCCTTTGCCAGACAAAATGAAGGGCTATTCACAGGAGAAGCACCACTGAAGTGTGAAATAAAAATATTACCAAGCAGCAATGTGCATTAACTTTAGATTAAAAATAAACCAAGGTAAGGGCAAACATAAATAAATATAATTTTACATGAGGTGGTTATGGAAGATACCTTACTTTAAATCCACTCAAAAGCAGAGGCTAAAACAAGGGTTTGTATGTAAGTGGTTAATTAGGGAGGAGCAGGAGGGCTGGAGAGATGGCTCATTTGGTAACATGCCTACCGTGCATGGACTTGAACTTGGATCTCCCACACACATATGAGCTGAGGGCTGTGGTACACGACTGCAAACCTAACAGTGGGCATACAGATCCCTGGAGCTCTCTGACCAGCACATCCAGCCATTCACCTAGCAGTGAGCTCTGGGTTCAGTGAGAGAGCCTGTCTCAAAAAAAAAATGGCATAGGAAGATGCGCAACATCAACCTCTGCCCCCAACATGCACCCATATGCACATATATGCATGCACACACACATGCACACACACACATACACACACACACACATATTCATACACTCTTAGTTAATTAGTTTATAAATAGGAAGAATGAAAGTAAGGCAACAGAAGTGACAAAAGGCAGTAGAAGATGCCAATGTAAGTGTACATTATTGCTGCCAGGGTACCAGGGCTTCCAGTCACCTGTTTTGTATAATTGCAATTACCTTCACCAAGCGTAAGAAACTAGATTAGCTATTGGTTCCCATCTGTTACTAGATGAGAGTCATCCATGGGGGTGTCAACTCCTATGTACTCCAAAGAATGTGGGTGTGCATCTAAAGCTGAGAGTCCTAAGAAGAACCTGGGAATAAAGTGAGACTCGGTGGATGGATTGAAGGCAGACACTGTCAACCTGAGGCTAGATGAGTCCTTGGGATACCATCACCAAAGTGGTTGGACTAAGGGATAAAGCATATATGATTCAAAATAGCAGAGCCATCTCATAGAAAAGGCTTCCCTGCGTGGTGACATTGGAGGGAGAACTTAAAATAAGGAGCGGACTTTGTAGACCCGTGAGGTAAAAACAAACAAAACAGACAGAAGGATCACATAGGTACACTATGAGTGATGGAAACTTTTTGAAGGGGTTCAAACAGGGACATACCATATTGTGATACAGTTGTTACCCAGAAAATGGACAAAATAGAAGAAGCGCGGAGGTGGAAAAAACAGAGATGTTAAAATATGCATGAGAACAAGGTACTAGATAGTGGATTAGAGGCAGCATTACTTTCCTATACCTCCATGAGTCTGAAGCAAGGCATCACTATACCTGAGACACATACAGTCCGGAGACAAAGAGTCAACAGTAAATAGAAACCAGGTCGCCTTTAGCAGAGAAACTACAGGCACTAGCGAAGCACTGAGCAAAACATTAAGGGAAGAGAAGAATAACCCCCAGCATGGCTTCAAACAAAAGGGAAAAAGAAAGCCCCAAGGCACTTCGACCCACACTGACACATTGGAAAAGTAAAGTTTGAGGCAGGATGTGACCAGTCATGGTGGCACGTGCCTGTGGTCCTAACACTTGGGACATTCAGGCAAACTCTAGTGTACCAGGTTCTCCTTACTGGCTATCTAGGGTGAAGTCAGCCCAGAGTACAAGAGAACCTAGAACTCCTCCCAAGCAGTCAGCAGAAGCTGGAGAAGGATGGCCCTGTACTTCCTAGCTTGCCACTGGTGCTCTAGATGGGGTCCGTTTAGGAGAGGTCTTATAGTCAAAACTTGGACCAGGGAAAGAAAGATATGCATTTTTATATCTTTAAACCCAAAAGACCTCAACTCCTATGCTGGACAGGGGTGGCCACCCTGGGGTTCCGAGTGGATTCAGAACCTGGTCCTCACTTGAACTGGGATTCACAGACACAGATACGCTTGGATGGGGAATTACAATGCACACAGAGGAACACATTGAGGAAGTTGTGGGCAGAACTGTGGTGGGAGGGAAAAACCAGCTGTGTGTAAACATGAGGGTGGGGGAGGGGCCTTGGCTTAGAACTTCTGTGAGTCCAGGGCACACATTCCCTGGACCTCAATTCCCTGGTCTTAAAATTTTTTTTCTCCTTAATTTAACTTTGTCCTCTGTTCTGCCAATACCCTAAACAGGTTTAAGAGACACCAGACATTTTCATACCAAAAACACTGGACAGGAGCAAAGAGACCAACTACACCAGGATGTGACCAGCGCCCAGTTTTCTCAGGTTCACCCCCTAAGATCATACCCACAAATAAGCAGGAAGCAGTCTTGAGAATCCACCATCCCAATTCCTTTAACCTGTTGTGCCTAACCTTCTGTCTTTTTAGTATAAAAAAAAGAGATGGGTCCCTTTAAGAGACAAGCCCCACCCACTCCCCCTCTCCCACTCTCCTCTCCTCCCACTCTCCTCTTCTCCCCCTCTCCCTGTCCACCACCCAGGCAGGCAGTTCTTCCTTCTGCTTCCAGCCTGAGCTCTCTTCTTTTCTGTCTCTCTCCCAAAGAAGCAGCTTCTGTCCCTTCTTCCCACTTCTACCCTTCACCCCTTCTCTGTTTCTCTCTCTGTTGCCTCTCTTTCTGCTCTTCTCCCTTCTCCCCTTCCCCCATTTCTGCTCCATAACCCACTAAATAACCAACCTCACTCTGCATGGTGTGCCTATCCATGTTTTTGTCTCTCACCTACAGCGTAGCTCCCTGCTCTGGACCAGCTGCCTTCAGAGACCTGCAGCATATCATGGAGTGCCTATCCATCTCAGTCTCTCACTCACCATGCGGCTCCCTGCCTGGGACTGACTGCCTTCATGGTCTGCTGTGGTCTGGCCCCGCTGCCCACTGCTTGCCACCACTCAGGACCTGCCGCGTGGTCTCATGCCCTGCTGCCCACTGCTACCCCTCGGGGATCTGCAGCGTTTTGTTTAAATCATAACACATAGTGTTTTAACTTTAAATTTTTTCCTTAAGATTTGTTTTACTTATTTGTTAGTGTTTTGCCTACTTGCATGTCTGTGTACCACATTTGTGCAGTGACCATGGAGGTCAGAAGAGGGCACTGAAACCCCTGGAATTGGAGTTAGAGATGTTTATGAGCCTCCGTATGCGTACTAGGAATTGAACCTGAGTCCTTGGGGCAAACAGTCAGTGCTCTTATCTGTTGAGGCATCTCTCCAGCTCATCTATTATTGTCATTATTACTATCGAAAATAGGTTTTTTCTTATAATATATTCTGATTACAGTTTTCTCTCCCCCATCTCCTCCCAAATCATCCCCACTTCCACACCCACCCAAATCCACACCCTTCTTTCTCTCTGTTAGAAATCAAACAGGCATGTGAAGGGACTCTAGCCAGTCCGGGCACAGCTCTCCAATTCCTTCCGCCTTGCTAATAAATAAATTAATAATAAATAGAACAAAACATTAGATTACATTCCTAAAGCTAGCCACCAAGGTCTAGTCCCTTATCTGGCCACTTCCTCCTCCTGAGGCTGGCTACCAAGATCAAGCTATCAAAGTATTGAAGTTCAGCAACCAAAAGACCCCTTGGCTCATCTAATTAGCATTTTTATGCTGAAACTTGCACAGGTAGCCCATATATGTTGGTTCTGTTTAATTTGTTCATATTCAGTTTCGTGATCTCAGCTGAGAGGGCAACTAATAAAGTCTCTCCCTCAAGAGGGCACCAGATCTCAGATGGTTGTCCAGTTAAAATTAAACACCTCATCCCAACATAGTTTTTCCCTCTTACCTTTATAAACCACCATTTACCTATGGACCACATCTGTCTCCTCTCTATCCAGAGGCAGTCCTTTGCCCACCCCCAGGAAAAATGCCTCTGCCCCCTCTCCCTTGCTCCCTTTCCTGCCTCCCTTTCCTCTATCTCCTGTGTTTGTCTCTTATTCCCTGCCCTTTGACCCTAAATCTCCTTTGTGCTGAGAACTTGGTCTCAGGGTCCTGAGTTATTAATGGTCTTTTCAGCATCCCAAATAATAACAAAAAGAAGATCAAATGAAACAAACAAAACAGAAGAGGGCAAAACAAACAGGAAAAAAAGAGTCAAAAAAAAAGCACAAGAAACACAAAAAGACGCAGACACACGCATTCTCATTCCCATAAGATACACAGAACTATTGCCGGGCAATGGTGGCGCACACCTTTAATCCCAGCACTCGGGAGGCAGAGGTAGGAGGATCTCTGTGGGTTTGAGGCCAGTCTGGTCTACAAGAGCTAGTTCCAGAATAGTTAGGACTGTTATACAGAGAAACCCTGTCTTGAAAAAACAAAAGAAAGAAAGGAAGGGAAGGAGGGAGGAGGGTGGGAGGGAGAGAAGGAGGGAAGGAGGGGAAGGAGGGAGGGAGGGAGGGGAGAGAGGGAGGGAGGAAGAAGAAACCCAGAACTGTAATATATAAGCAAACGACCTATAAGGTTACAAAATGCCCAGACAAATCATTTCAGAATTTGGTTTTTGTTGACCATCTTCTACGAGTGTGCGCCGTGCACTGCATGTGGTTGGTGTACACAGGGAGACTCCGATGGAGAAAACCAATTTTTCCTTCGTAAGTGGTAATGGACTGGAGATAGCCTCTGGGTTAGGCTAGTGATGGGGGCTTATGACCACTCCCCCTCTCAGCAACCAACCCCCATAGAAAAGTAGCAAACTCACAAAAGTTCATTTTGAAGTTGGAACCTGCTTCGGATCCAGGTTCCTCTTCAACTGTGACTGTAACACACTGGCTTCCTGCCAAGTGTAAATTTTGATTAGCAACATGTGTAGAATGAAACCAAAGTCATGATCAAATGCATGAGCTACATTGTTACACAAGCGTTGTGTGGCTCTGCTTCATCTGATAGCTAGTCATTGTGTCACACGACAGCCACCACAGATGGCTTGCAATGTTCTCAAACTCTTTCAAGGCAGGCGGCTCTGTTTCAGAAGCACAAGTCTTCAAAGGCACGGAAGGCTGCCTTCCGGGGACCGGAATCCTCTGACCCGTGACCACACACATCTACACTGGGCTGATAAACCAAAATCAAAACCTAAACAGTCATCAGGATTCAGACATTGAAATTAGAACCTCAATATAGCTTCAACTGAAATGTCAATACGATTTCAGTTTTGCATGACCCCCTCTAAATCAAAGTTAAGCAGGGCTGTGTCTCATCAAATGACTAACAGTGGAAAGATGTATGTAACTGAATAACTAAAATATAATCAAGCACTATCACAAAAGTGCATGAAGTCAACAGAAAAAATCCTTCCATGAAAACAGTTCTCCTTCACACGATACCTATTGGAAGCTGAGATGCAGCTTATCTTGAGACAGCAGGCTCCCAATTGGCACAGATTTTAAATGTCTTAAGGATTTATGGCTTTTTTTCTGAAGACAAAGAGCACTGGCAAAATCTTTTCAGATTCACCAGTGATAGTAATGACGATATGAAGACTGCGTATAATCGTGTATTATCTGCCCTGAAGTTTCTAGGACATTAGAAAACAAACCATAGGTGAGACCAAAGCTCTTGGCTTCTTCTCAACCAAACGGTAATAAAAGTCACTCAAATAGCTTTGTCAAAATATAAAGCAAAAAGACACATACTTCAAAGAAGCTACATTAAATGCGGGAGTGTTTGTTAAGAATCTCAGTGTAAGGAAGCCTATTTTGGGATTTAGCTAAAGTGATCCACATACTGAGTAAGAAGGTCTGAGAAATATCTATACTTACCATATTTTAATAAAAAAAAGCACTTGATAAGGTCTCAATTGGCTCCTGGAATGACTAACTTGAAAACAAATAGGAGTTGTGGCTTTTTAAGAACCGAAGGCACGTTTTCTCTTGAAGATATTCCTGAAGGGCGTCCTGTTGAGATCATCTGGCAAGATAACATCCTAAACTGGTCTCATCTGGTTACCTAAACAGAGCAAAACCTCAAGAAATCTTCTTTCTACAGCAGGGCATTGCATAATCTTCTCTCAGCCGCCTCCCAACAGAGCCCGGAGCAACCCCTGCCTGCTCTAAGGGTGTGGATGCCTGCCGAACAGAAAGACAGCCTGAAAGACTAGTCAGCACCATTACACCCGTGGTATGAGCAGAGCTATAGCTCAGTGATGGAGGCAGGGTGGAGTGAGAGAAAGAAACACATCCAAGTACCGCTTCTAAGCTCCAGACACAAATATCCCTACACGAAGAGAATTTAAATGCACAATCTTAAGCAGTAAGCAAGGTATTGAATGTTTTTCCTTTTTATTTATTATTTGAGAATTTCACATAGGCATAGAATGTTTGGGTCAAATCTTCTCACTACCTCCTACCACTTTCCCTCCCGACTTCATGTCCTCTTTTTAGCCCACTGAGTCCATTCAGTGCTGCCAGGATGTGCAAGATGCCATCCTCAAGAGCATGGGCAACTTATCAGAAGCGGAGTCCCTGAAGCAAGTTGAAACCCTCCCTCACCAGCTGCAACCGGTTGCCCATAGGTTTTTCAGCTAGAGGTAGGTGGGCCTTCAAATTACCCACAGTGAGGATTTTTGGCTGGTTTAATCTTGTACAGGTCTTGGGCATAGAGTCCCTATTATTATGAGTTCATGTGTGCAGCAGCCCCATCATGTCCAGAAACACCCCCACCCCGACCTCTGATCCTTAAAATCTTTCCACCCACCTGCCCTGCTATTATCTCTGGTCCTTTGGCGGAAGGGGTGGTGTGAGACAGATGCCCCATTGAAGGCTGAGCATTCCACAGTCTCTCAATCTTTCCACGGTGATTAGTCGACAGGATAGTGAAAGCTTTAAGAATAAGATATCTTTATACATACACAGTTTAGGGAAAATCATATTAGAAAAGAGACAGAATAGATCGTAAAGTTATACAGCTACTATTATGCACTAATTCTACTAGCAAGTATACATGAAATCTTAACTAATTGTTATAATCCAGGGGAAACAGAAATGACCAGAATTGTTAGAAGACAACCATTGACCAAAACTTACATTGGAAATACGTCAAATACTTTAAAGAATTAGCCTTCAGAATGTTTCAAACAAAATAAACAAATAAAGTAATAAGACTATTCCAGGTTGAGAACATACTTAATATATATCTGAAACCCAAGGCTTTATTCTACATATGAGGAGGCAAGAAGTCTATTATTATTCTTGTAAATTACATGTTGAGGATGAGTGGGCCAGGAAATGCTGACACCTCGGGATATTTTTGTTTTACATATCACAAGTGAAATATCAGGAACCACTGCTCCTTTGAAAGTGGGTCACATGCAACATTCACACAGCACCCGTGGCACTACACTACCCTACGTATGGCAAGAGCCACAGTACATTGATACTATGGTTTTAACTTCCAGAGTTGAATAGCGGACCATCAGTTTTATACATAAATCCAATATGTCTAGTGGGAGCTTTTCATAATCAGGGAGGTTAACCGTGTGTAGAGGCAAGAAATATGTGGAAATCTCTGTGCCTGCTGTGAACCTCAAACAGCTCTAAAAATGAGCCAATTTCAATTATATGCATCATACGTATAACAGTTTTTGAATGAATAAATAAATATAGAATAATATATCCATTTTCAAGCTATAAAATCAGAACTGTCTTGACCATAATTTGTTTTCATTTTTTTTATATCCTCCATATTTCTGTTCTCACCATCAAGGAACCAGACCTTGTAAAAGTAGTTATATCCCTGAAATCCAAGTCACAAAACCATGTCTTCAGAACCTCCTCTCTTTTGGGTGAGTAGCCCCCCTGGGCTTTTAGTTCAGTAATATATATTCAAGCGCCCTTCCATGTACCAATTAAAATTTTTCTGTGTTGGTGTCCTCTGCTTGATATCATTAATTATTCTTATATCCCAAGACACTACTGGTCATTTGAAGCCCAGGACAATTTTAATAAGGATTATGGAAATGAGTATCCTTCTTCCCACACTACTTTAAAAGATTAAAATTGGGAAAGTTGTCTGTCGTCTTCCAACACTGGCAGTACTAGTGAGCTTTAGCCTGAAAAAAAAAAAAAAGCAGTATCGAGATTCCATAGAAATAATGTCCTCATCCATGCCACAGGCTATAGGCTATTTCCTGTGGGTATAGGACAATCTGACCAGACAGAGAACAGACACGGGGTCCAGGGATGGGAGGGACACATCAAAGGGCTTTATCCATGCACAGACCCTGAGCTCCTCAGGCTGCTGCTCCAACGTTTTTTTTCTACTTCAGAGGACCCTGTTTCAGGAGCTGTTATCCACACATGCTAGGGGAAAGCCAGGCTGGTAGAGCAGAGGGTAAGTGTAGCATGGGGGTTGGCTTGTTGGGGTTTCTGTCCCACCCAGTACCCCACAACCAGCAAGTCCCCACGAAAATCACACACAGGACTCCATAAGATTATAAACTGATTGGCCCATTAGGTCAGGCTTCTTATTAGTCCTTGTAACTTATATTAATCCATTATCATTATCTATGTTAGCTATATGGCTTGGTAACTTTTTCAGCTGTCAGCTTACATGTTGCTTCTTCAGTGGTCTGGGCAGGAACGGTGGAGGGAGCTTCCTGCTTCCCAGAATATTCCTGTTCTCATTGCCCCACCTCTACTTCCTGTCTGGTTGACCCGCCTCTACTTCCTACCTGGCCAATCAGCGTTTTATTAAAATACATGAATGACAGAATACAGACAATTCTCCTGTACCAGGTAAGTGTCTCACTTTTTCAGTGTTTCCAGGAGGAAAACAGAACAAAACCTGTCTTATTACTGGGAATAAATATATTGCAAACACACCTTGAACTTAAAGGAGATAAAGCATTATAATGTAGTAGGAGGAAGGCTTACCTGTCGCCTTGGAAGGCAGTTTAGTCACTGCAGGATAACAGAAGGAAACACAAAGTCTACATCCTACTGTGTCAATCACCCACAGAATCCTGTAACTTTGGGTCAAGGGAAAATGACAAGCCCATGAGGGCCTCTGTACACTAAATGTCATCCGTGTTCCCCAGAGTGATAAGCCATGGCTCAGACTGATTCATTGGTTGACCTAAGGACACACAGCGAGAATGTGAAAAAAAAAAAGCCCCACTCATGCTCATGGCCCTCTGCCTCCATGTTTATTGTGATACCTTATTTAATGTCCCCCAAGTCGTCAGTCCCCTCATCTAAGCTGTCTCCTGCCTCAGAAGTCAGTGCAAGAGAGTCATGATGTAATCAGTTCTCAGTGTCGGGCTGGGGGAGGCTCAGTTGGTTAAGAGCCTGAGGCTAACGTGCACACGGACTATTGATGTGAATGTACATGTGTGTACATGGAGTCCAGAGGACTACTTTGGGTATCATTTCTTGGACACTATCTATCTTTCGAAAATGGTTTTTGAGACAGGACTTCACAGTGTAGTCCAGGCTGGCCTGGAATAGAGTACATGTTTGTGATCACTATGCTGGGAAAATGCATGCTGGGAGATCCTGAGGGATAGCTTTTCACTCTAGACTGCTTGCCAGTGAAAGACCCAGATTCAAAAATAGAAGATGGATATTACAGGTCTGGTGTGTGTGTTTTTAATCCCAACCAAGAAGCAGAGGCAAGTAGATCTCTGTGAGTTCTAGGCCAGCCTGGTCTACAGAGCACATTCCAGGCCAGCCTGGGCTACATTCTGAGGCTCTGTTGTAACATGAGGGGCCAGCTTGTTGGGGTTTCTGTCCTGCCGGGCACCCCACAGCCGGCAATTCCCAAGGAAAAATCACACACAGGACTCCATAGATTATAAAACTGATTGGCCCATTAGGTCAGGCTTCTTGTTAACTCTTATAACTTATGTTACCCCATTATCCTTATCTACATTAGCCACATGGCTCTGTACCTTTCTCAGCTGGACAAGTTACATGCTGCCTCTTCGGTGGTCTGTGCAGGAGTGGCTGAGGAAGTTTCCTCCTCCCTAGCCTTCTCCTATTCTCACTGCCCTGCCTCCACTTCCTGTCTGGTTGACCCACCCATACCTCCTGCCTGGCCAATCAGCGTTTTATTAAAATACATGATTGACAATACAGATAATTCTCCTGCACCACTCTGTCTCAAAAAAAATATTATTTTTAAAAGATGGATAGTGCCTAAAAAATGACACCCAAAGAAATTCTCTTGCCTCCACATAAATACATGTGCATTCACATCAGTATACACATGTGCATATAAACACACACATGTATGCACATACACTCCCACAAAAAATTAAACATATAAGTTCTTAGTACAACGGTACTTCTTATAAAAGGCAAAATTTAATATTATTTTTTAATATTATCATTAGAAATTTATTAGGGTAGAAATTAGTTGTTTGTTCTTGTTTAATCTTAGGTATAAAACATATATATCTGAAATGCAAGTAGATCTTATCAGGCACTTGATATACTGATGATAGGCCAAGCCAAGATGACAGTTCCTATTCTTGGATCTAAAGATCTAATAACTCTATGGTCAGTTTGCCATAGCAATAGCCCTACCCCTGCCCCCAAAATCAATTAAAAACAAAATTAATTGTTTTTCCAATTATTTTAACAAAATGCTTATCATAAAGCAACATTAGAGATGAAGGGTTTGTCTTGTCTGATGATTTAGGGGTACAGTCCACTATGACAGAAAATGCATGGCAGAGGCTAACAACGTGAACCTGTGGTGATGAGAGCTTGCTCACCTCAGCATAAATCCCGAAGCAAAGAAAGGAGAATGCCCCTTCTCTGCTGCCTTTTTCTCCTTTCCCATTTTTATTCATCCTGGGACCCCCAAACCACAGATAACCCCACACAAAATCAAGGTGGATTTTCTCAGTTAAACCTGTTAAACATTCTTGATGGTCTGGAGAGAAGGTTCAGAGGCTAAGAGCATGTATCGCTATTCTAAAGGACCCAGGCTTGGTTCCCAACAACCATGCTGGCTAAACACCATCTGTAAATCCAGTTATAAAGGATTCAACGATGGCTTCTGGCCTCCCTGGCCCTGTGTACACATGGTACACAGACACACATTCTGGCCAAACACCAATACTCTAAAAATAAATAAATATTCTTAAAAACACATACATGCCTACTCTCAAGAAAATGCTCATAGGTATGGTTTCTAGGTGGTTCAAAGTCTACCTGACAATTAAATTTAACCATCACACTTCCGGGAGAGTCAGTTTTCTTTAGGGGCGTGGACTCTTCTAGGTTACCCACGCTCCATGGATGACCGTACGGCAGTGTCCAGGTGGATAACTCTAATCAGAATCAACAGTTTACTGGTTTTAAAGATGGTATGAAGTTGAAAGCAGGATGTTGAGTGGTCTGAGAGAAGACAGAGGGGGTATGATAAAAAATATATCGTATTCACGTGTGAAATTCTCAAAGAATTAAAAAAAACTTTATTCTATTTGTTTAAATTTTTTAAAAGATTAACTGTCCTAAGGTAGGAAAATACAACCACAAAAGGGCATGGTAAATAGAAAACACAAGAAAATACAACTTTAGCCAACCACAAGAAAGAGCTGAAAACTACAATGTTTAAGCAAAACCTGGAGTGAAAAGAAAACTGATTGATGGGAGCTTCCTTAGGTCAAACTGACAGATGTACAATGGCCACATTTCTACTTGTGCACCTGCTGACCTACAGCGTTCCGTGTGCTCAGAGAGGCTAGCACTGCCCCCAGGAAAAGAGCACTTTTGAAAGAGGCAGAGGTATTAGTCAAACTGTGTCCCTCTGACAGAAGACCTAAAGTAAGTAACTGAAGCAGAAAGACACTCATGGTTTCGGGTGTTTCAGCCCATGGTCCTCAGCTCCACTAACCCTGGTCCCATGGTGAGCACGTCACGGCAGCAGGGTTATAGACAGAGGCTGCTCACGTCGTGCGAGAAAGAAATGACACTCTCCAAGAGTCCTCCTCCTACCTCCAAGTCCTCTTCTTTGCATTCCCCTGCTGTGGAACAGGCCTCACCCCACTAGACACTGTGAAGTCATAGAGACAGTCTTTCTATTTCCATAAAAGGGTGCTGAGGTTTCTTCTCCAAGCTGGCCACTCAGAACTATGGGTCCCTTGTTATGTACACAGTAACAATACCGTGTGCTCTCACCGTGAAACCAAGAGCCCAGGCGAGTCCTAGCTGGACTAGTGTGCCTAAAGGAACTAACCTTTTAATTGGATTTAATGTGATTTTGTGGGTTTTCCCTCTCTGCCAAAGAGTCTGCTCCAAGGTTTTCTATGCATGAGGTAGTTATATACGTGCCAGGACTGTCCTGTATCATAGACCTCACATGCCGACAAGCTCTGCTATCTGTTTATCATCTCAGAAGCAATAAAACTAACGTATTGAGTAGTTTGGCCTCAGGAGCCACAATGACTCACACCTGCACAGGGATTAAACCCGCATCTTCCGACCTTACATCACGTTCTCACCGTAACAGACTCATCATGTCAGCCTCAAGACGGGGACCGAAGCCAACGAGTCACTCTTACATGTCGATGGCAGAGGCAATCAGGACAAATTATGTGGGGCATCCAACAGTTCTCCCCTCCGTGTGGCACCCTCTCTTCAGGTACAATAAAAGTAAATAAATAAAAAGGGAAGGAAAAGACACGGAAACAAAAATTATTCTCCTAGATGATTTTTAGTCCAGTGGATAAAAACAAAAACAAATAGTTCAAGGTTTGAAAAATGAGTAGTGCTTATTTGAGTTAACTGTTGTTATATAATAAATCAACCCAGGGTTTAGCACCTGAAAATAATTGTATTACCTCTCCTTATTCCAATAGAAGGCTCTGGCTAAAGTTTCTCATTAGATTACAACCAAATGGTGGGCAGAGCTGGAAGAACAGGGCTGTCCTTTGTTTTGTCTCTCTGTGCAGCCTTCGGTTTTTCCCAGCGTGGTCTGAGTGTCTTGACGACATGGGAACCTGGCAGCAGTCAGATTATCCTACAATGTCAGAGCTTCTCTCAAGCAAGACAGTTTGCTCTTAAGACCTAGTCTCCTGTGATGTTCTTTTTAACTGTCAACTGGACAGAATGTAAAAGATCACCTGGTAAGGAAGTCTCAATGTAGAATTGCCTAGCTCGGGCTGGCCTGTTGGCATGTCTGTAGGAGATTGTCTTGATTATCTTTGTTAAAGTCGGTGGCACTATTACCTAAACTGTGTAAGAGTGGAGAAAGTGAGCTCACTCAGAATTATGCAGGCGTTCATTCCGCTCTTAACCATGCCTGTGATTGAGCTAGCTGTCTTACGTCCCTTCCACCTTGACTTCTTTGCTTTGACAGAATTGAGATAAAATAAACCCTTTCTCCTGGACATATTTGTCTCCTCCCTTGGGAAACTATAAGACAGCCAAATAGCCATGTCATTACAAACGGGAGAGAAAGAATCACCATCTTCTTTGTGTTTCCAGCACCTGGTTCAGTACCTGGATGCTTATTTAGTGAAAGTTCATTCAGTGCAATTAAGGTGTTCAAGGGATGCTGAGAGACAACAAAGGGCACACAACCCGGTCCTAGAGCATGCCCAAAAACTAGCAAATAATTCAAAGGGCTTGTTATTAACCATCCAAAAACACAGATGTCGTTTTCAATAAAAATCTCAATTCTTTCAGATAAAACTAATTATACTTCTGGTAACAAATGAGAAAATACGGCAAAACTACACATCTAACCATTATTTGAATAAATGTCTATTTATAAAGCCAGAGCGTCGTCTACAGTCTTATTTAAAAGCAGTCCTCTCCTTGTTTTCTTGTTGTCCTCCAGCCCCTCAAGTTCTTACACCATTTCCCACCCCCTTTTCTCTGGGGTTCCCTGAGCTCTGAGGACATCTCATTTAGGGCTGAGTGTTCAAGGTCTCTCACTCTCTGCATATTTTTTGGCTGTGGGTCTCTGTATCTGTTCCCATCTGCTGCAGGAGGAAGCTTCTCTGATGGTGGCTGAACAAGACACTGATCTATGCGTATATTGAAATAGCATTAGAAGTCATTTTATTAATATTTTTTAGGCCAGTATTATTTAGTTTTCCAATAGGTTCCTGGACTATTTGTTGGGGTAGGGGAATGAATATGATCAAAATATATTTAAATTAAAAAAATAGTAATAAAAGAGAAAATACCCGCGGGAAAAAATTGCCATCTTCTCTGCGGGGTTCATTACTCATTACAGAAAGGCTGCTACACTGAGTACATGAACCCCTTCTAACGACTTCTTGTCCCATCAGCTGAGGACTACATATTCATCCTCCTTCTGGGCATCTACCCTGACGTGTAGTTGATTCTTCAGAAGCTCGCTATCTAGAGTTGTGTGAGTAATATATCAATAAAGACGTTCCCAGGGAGGAGCTCTGGAATTTTGTAAGTTTCCAAAACCAACCCCACTCGACCCCATCAGAGCAGCTCCCTCGAATAAGCCGTGCAAATACACTATGTCTCGGTATCTTTAGCTATAAAAATGGAAGGGTAATATATCACACACTGGATATAATTTATTTCAAGTGGTATATAATATCCTTCCTACTTAGTTTGTGACAGATGATTTGTACATTGCAAGGGAGAGGAAGATTTCTTAAAATTGGCTGCATTTTCTTACCTCAGCCACACTGCCCTCTGTGAATGGTTACTTTCCAATGCCCATTTAGAAGGTTTTCACACATGCCACCATCCAATGGACGCGGTTCATTTCCTCAGCTCTTTGTTTCTGATTCCTATCAATTCTTTATCAATAGAATACAACGGAGTACATTTCTCTCCTAGTCAAGATTAATTGCATGATGTCCCTGGTGTAAAACAAGCTTTGTGTAGACATGTTTCCAAAAGGTTTTGGGAATTTTAGATGAAGTGCATTCACAAAGTCACCCCCAAATCGGTTTGGGTTCATTCTAAAATATAAAAATAGGGCAGACAAGATGATTCAGTAGTAAAAGTACCCACTGCCAAGAAAGAGTCTGAGTCTCATCCCAGGACCTACATGGTAGAAGGAGAGAACTGAAACCTGAAAGTTCTCCTCTGACTGCTACACTCACACTGTCTCACACACACAAACACACACACACACACACACACACACACACATGCACACACACACGCACACATATGATTTTTAAAATCTATATGTGTGGGTTAGTAGAGAGGCCGTTCCGCAGCTAAGAGAGCACGCTGCTCTGCAGAGAACTAAGCTCAGTTCCCAGCACCCACATCAGCTGACTCACAGTCGTCTCTAACTCCAGCTCCAGGGTGTCTAGTGCCCTCTTCTGGTTTCCACACAGGACCTGCATTCACAAGCCATACCCACACAAACATGTCATAAAAATAAAAATAAAATCGCGTTAAAAATCTAAAAGTAGATAATGCGGTAAGTGCAGTAAATGTGGAACTTGCAGTTCGCATCATAAATGGGCTGTGCTTTATGGCATTGCAATAAAGGAAGATCAACACCTTCCCCATCACCCAGTTATTATTAACCAATGACTCATAAGGATGGTGACAACAGCAGCTGGACTCCTGGGACATTAGAGGGCCCAGCGAGCTCCAATTTCAGGTGCTACTCCCATGAGCATTCTCTAACTGGAATCCAGTTTTACAGTTCAGATGTGAGCAGTTGGCACATTTGAACTGCAGGTAGCACATTACAGCATGAATATTTACGATGAGAAATTTCTAGTTTCTGCCTCTGTTTCTGCCATTGCAGCAATCACAATCAGTAAAACAGCTGTTGTTAATGACCCGGATTTCATTCAATGAGCACAGAGGCTCACTTTATATAAAGCACATACATCTCATCTTAGTATTTCCTGCCTTGCAGTCATCTAAATCCGAATTTCTGCCTTTGGGAATTTGGTAATGGATGTTGTGTGTCTATTTTCCCTTTTGTCTTAAATGTAGAAGATTACTTTATTTCCTTCCTAGCTTTGATGTGTTTTGTTTTGTAGTGATTCGCTATCAATATTTAAACATATTCTTAAGACGCTATCCCTAATGAGTAATATTTCTTACAAAACTAATTATAGAGCAATTTACTGCACAAAGGAAATGTACATTATATATATACACATGTATGTACCTATATAAGTTTTCTAAATGACATAAAAACCAATTTGAACTTTTAGCCATCTAGTAAACGACATCTCTCCAACTCATTCATGCTTCTGAAACTATCAAAGACCATAAAAGAACATTCTTTATGTGACTTATGCCCATTGATATCCACTATAATTGGAAATTAAGTGGACATTTTAAAGATTTTCTAGTACTTGCTTATTTAAAAATAATAGTGCAATGTATGTGGGCATAAATAACATACTTTAGAAAAACACTTTCCTGTTCAGAACAAAGAAACTTTAATGAAAAGATTAGCATTGATTTACATTTTTGCAAAACCCCTTGATGTCGGGCCTGATGGAAGATCAGCTGGATCCTAGTATTTGCTCTGCATTTCATTAGTTTGGTTATGCTATTCTGATTGCAGCTTGTGAGGGTTTGAAAGAGACCCGTCCCCCACGAGCAGGTGTAGTAAACACTTGGTCCCCAGGAGGAGGCACTGTCTGCGGAGGATATGGAATCTTGAGACAGAGCCTCACAGAAGAAAGTGTGTTGCCATGTTACTGATAGCGGCTTTTGAGAGAGTACAGCCTTGCCCTACCTCCAGTTCCCTCTGTGCTCCGCATCTGTGACTGACAATGCGATCCCTCAGCTCCCTTCCTCTGTCACCACGCTGGCCACTTGGTGTCATCCCTCCTCTTATCCTCTGCAACTGTAAACCAAAACAAACGCTTTCTTTAATAAGTTGCTTTTGGTCATGGTATTTTGTTACATCCTCAAAAAAGTAACTAATATACCGTGGAAAGTAGTTAGAGTAACTATTTCTTGTGTCATTAATAAAAAGGACAGAAGTGAGACAAGGAAAAAGTAACACAAAATGTGGAAGGGAAAGAAACAGATTAAACTACTATAGGATCATCACTTTGTTTAGAAAGTGACAAATGTCTAATTTAAGGTGGAATGGGGCTGGGAAGATGGCCCACTGGATAAAATGATGCTGTTCGTGCACATGCACCAGCAATTGGATCCTCAGGACCTACGTAAAAGCCAGGCAGGCAGAGTAGTCAACCACCCCAGCACTTGGAAGGTAGAGTGCCTGAGACAAGCTAGCTACCCATAATAGACAGAATTGGCGATCTCCAGGTGCATCGAGAAACCTTGCCTCAATAAACAAAATAGAAAGCAATGTGGAAAGACATCCAACATTAAGTTTGGACCTCTACATGCATACACTTACATGTGTACACATATACATTAGAACATACATACACACACGACACAACAAACAGACATAAATGACAAACTATAAAATTTAAGAATGTAAGTTGTGATCCCAACTGCAATTACTAAAATAATAATGTAGACCTATTTGACCAAAATATGACAGAGAAGAGAAAATGGAATATCGGAAAACTGCCTAATGGACAAAAGGCAAGAAAGGGCACAATAATTATGGAAAAGAGGAATAGAAAATGCATCACCAAATTGTAAGACACATTATCTGAAAGCAAAGACAAAGATACGGTGATGTAATGCTACTAATAATTACTACCAGAGGTGACAGGTCCTGCACCGAACATTTTGCATGAATATTTCATTTAGTCCGCACAACAGTGCAATAGATAGGGACTGCTAAGTTCATTTCATTCCTGACAGGAAAAACAAGGCTTTTAGTAAGAGGCAGAGTCAGCATTATGAACAGAGCTGTCTGACCACAAAGCCCTAAACAGTCTTCTATGTATCCCTCTGCATTATGAGCAAAACTAAGACCACAGATGATGACATCTCCAATGATGAGTTTTGTGCCCTGTGGGGAAGGGCCAGTGACACATTCAGCTCACTGGCTATGGAATGCAATGACTAAAGACTATCATACATGTATTGTCTTAGCCCCGGCTCCTCTAACAGAAGTGCCACGGGCTGAAACATTCATAAACAGCAGAGTTTTATTTCTCACGGTTCTGAAGGCTGAGAAGTTCCAGGTAAGATGCGGACAGATACAGTTGTCTGGAGATAGCCACTCCCCCGTCCAAGATGGTGTCTTGACATTGTGCCTTCGTATGGTGGTAGGCAGAAGGACCAACCAGACAAATATTAAATGAAGTGTCTTTGCCATGGGCTTTAGCCCCACTAACTAGAAAAATGACTGTATGGCTTCAATAGACTCTTTAAAGTCTCAATTCTGAGGGGCTGGAGAGATGGCTCAGGGGTTAAGAGCACTGACTGCTCTTCCAGAGGATCAGGGTTCAATTCCCAGCACCCACATGGCAGCTCACAACTGTCTGTGACTCCAGTTCCACAGGACCCAACACCCTCACACAGATATATATGAAGGCAAAAAAAACACCAATGTGTATAAAATAAATAAATTTAAAAAAAATAAAGTCTCAATTCTGAACATTATCACCTATGCAACAACTGAATTTTTGAAAAGAGAATACATTCAAACCACAGTGTGTGTGTGTGTTAAAATAATAAAAATAAACCACATAAAATATAATCAAAGCATTTTATGTTTTATATAGATATGTATATACACATAAGAGAGATATTGGTCCATTTCTATCTATCCATATATCTGTTATGCCAAGACCTGACATTTGAAGGAAATTTTATTTTGAAACAGTTACATAAATGCAAGTGGTATTGATTTTACTTGAATGGCAATGCTTTATTTTTAACATTAGATCAAGTTTTGAAACCTAGTGACAGAAAGCAATAAAAGCCGTTCAATTTACATCAGCAAGTGCCGGGCTTAAATTTTCCGAGAGTTATAAAACTTTGAAGAAAAACAGAATGGGAGAGACATGTTGCAAAGATTAAGAGAAAACGGATGTGTTACTAATATATTACTGCCCTGCAGCTTTTCGAGCTCAGAGATTTCTAACATGCTCTGTATAGCATGACATGTCGACCCATTTTGTTGTCGTTTAGGGATGTTAGGCTGGCCAGGGAGTTAGATCTGCACATCTGTTCCTCTTTCCTCTGAGAGTGAGCTAAGAATGGTTCACTTGGTCGTCATAGCTGGGCAGACAGATGCTGCTTATGGGGCGGTAACTGCGAAATTCACTGTCACAGTAAACAGACATTGGAATATTCAGGAGGTGTTCAAATCTTCCTGATTTTAGGATCCTGAATAATTATCTCAACACACGTCACCATTTTGAGGAAATATGGCTGAGACCTGGTGAGAGGAGGAAGGACACCAGAAGCAGCGACACAAGGGTGCACAGCATTTAGTCTATTTTAGAATCACCCTTGGCAGCTCTGAGTTGGCAAGCATCATTAGTTCTGGCCAGTAGTGGTGTCTGCTGCCTCTGAGTGTCTATTCTCAGACATACGAGATTCTGGCTGAAAAGGGGACAAATTGAACCATCTCAAAAAGCATAATGAAAGCCCACTGAGTGTATTCTAATGGCTAAAAACAATCAAATGCTTTATAGAAAACATTGTACAAGCCAGGCATGGTGATGACAATTGTATCTGTAATCCCTCCCAGCCCTTAGGATGCTGAGTCAGAACCATTAGGAGGTCAAGGCCAGCCTAGGCTGCACAGTGAATTCCATGCTCCCTGAGCTATAGAGCGAGACCTTGTCTCAAAAACCATAAAAGAAATATATACAAAAGAAAGAAAAAAATCTGCCTTGTCAAGGTATGCTTGGCATGCATTGTGCTTTTATTACTTGTCTATTTATTTGTTGTGTGTATACTCCAGTGCCCTCTCTGTTGCTCTGATAAAACACTCTAACCAAAAGCAGCTTGCGGAGGGAAAGGCTTAGACTTCTAATTCTCAATGCATCATTTGGGGACGTCAGAGCAGAAACTCAGGTAGGAACCATGAAGGAATATTGCTTTCTGTCTTCTCTCTGGTTCATTCATTCACAGGCTCATGGTTACCTAGCTTCCAGGACCACTTGCCTAGGGATGCTGCTGCCCATAGTGAGCTAGGACCTCCTGCATGAATTAATAACCAAGGTGGGGTCTGGAGTGACCATCTCGGGGCAGACGGTCAGCAATTAAGAGCACTGACTTTTCTTTCAGAGTTCCTGGGCTCATCCTCAGAACGCACCTGGCAGCCCACATCTGTCTGTAATTCCAGTCCCAGGAGATCCAACTCCTTTTTACGGCCTCAGACATCTTGTGAACATCAGACACGCATGTGGTATATAAGCATACATGCAGGTAAAGCATTCATACACATAAAAACTAAACATTAGACAATCCCCCACACACAGAGACAGGGCTAATCTGATCTAGACAATTCCTCAATCAAGGCTTTTCTCTCAGACAACTCTAGGCTTTCAAGTTGATAGTTATAGCTAATTGAAACAATGTGTGTGCGTGCATGTACATGTACATGCACACGTGTATGTACATGCACACACATTATCAGAGTTAGTTCTACTTCATCCTTAAATATTCTGAATCTCCACATGCCTAGTGTTGGGCTAGATTCACTGGGGTACTCACTTAAAGTCCATGACATAATCTGATGTCCTGTGGACTCGCAGATGAAGACTGAAAAAAGGGCATTTGGTCTCCCTGATGTGTTCCTAGTCCTTCACTATCCAAGGGTGTGAATGAGGAAACCATAATCTGAGAACAGCAAAAAGATTGGCCTGTCCAGGAAAGTGATTGGTGTAAGAAGTAAGGGGACTATCAGCTGCCTGTCATCGCAAAGTGATGTCCTCACAGATATGGAAGCAGAGTTACAAGCAGCATTTCACTTAAACCACCAGCCAGCCCTTGGCAGTTAAAGTGGTATTAACCCATATTGCAGACAGGATACTGTAATTTGCCTGAAGTCCTGCATCTAGTAAAGAGTGAGGGGCCCGGATCCAATTCCAAGTCTTTTTGTTGCTAAACTACCCTGTTCCATATGGCCTGGATAGGTGAGGAGGGGGTGGCCAGATCAAACCTCAGAAATCATAGTTTATAGATAAATGGATAATGCAAACATGGCACATGGGTTTTTATTCATCCATGAAGAAAATAAAACTATGAAATTCTCAGAAAATGGACAGATCTAAGAATTACTATAGGAAGTAATGTAACCCAGACTCAGAAAGGCAAGTATTGCATGTCCTTTCTCACATCTGATCCCAGCTCATAAAACATGTTTATACACACGGCTGTGAATGTGGGTGTCAGTCATGAAACTAGAGAGAGGAGCATGAGAAAGGAAACACACTTATCTTTCCTCTGTCTCTACTGAAGGTCAGTGAGCGAGTCAGACTGTTGTGAGAACGCCAGCATCCTCTCTGATGGTCTCAGAGGCCTCACCGACTCCTCTGGGAGCATGCACAGTACCTGCTGTGGTCATAGGACACCAGAGCAGCTCAGGGGCTCCCAACCCTGACCGTCTTCACCAGAAGTAAACCCAACATTGGCATCTAACCACAGGCTGTTTCACAAGCTGGCATACTAGAAAGCTGAGTTCTAATAACTATATCAAAAAACTAGTCTTTCATGAATGCACTTTCCAAAAGAAAAGAAGAGGACACGGTACCCAGTGGTGGAAAAACAATGGAATCATCTCCCGGTGGTCTCATTTGCCAAGCACCTGTTGGTCACCACTGACTGGGATGTTTTGATAAACGCAAAGTCTGAATACAGCATCTTGACACCGGGTGACTAAATCTAAGCTAACTTTCCACCCCGCTATTATGACAGAATCAGATGATATATGTTTGTGGTAGCCTTCCCACCATGCGATTTCCCGAAACTGAGATCATAGCTAAGTCTTTTCTCTGATAATCAAAAGCACCCCAGGATTTGTATGCACTTTGTGAAGGAGGGGTGTCTGTATGCATGTCACAGATATGTGCGGACTGTATCAAGGGGCCTTCTTTCATCTTCTAACTGTTCTCTGAACTTACTGACTCACTCAGTCGGGGGCATGGTGATGTTCGTGCATAATCTCAGCAATCAGAGGCACGGATTAGGAAGACCATGGGGTTCAAGGACAGTCTGGGCTAGAAAACATTCTCAAAAAAAAAAAAAAAAAAGAAAGAAAGAAAAAAGGCAGCTTCTCGTGTCAATAAAATAATAATGGGCAAACGTGTCCTATCCACATCTGTAGCATCACAGAGCTGCAGACGGAAGCTGTGGCTAGTGATGCTATTAGTCATTTATTAAACTTTTAGCACTGCGCTAGAATTTTAAGGGAAATATAAAGCATCATATTTTCAGTGTACTGGAAAGAGAAATATATACATCAAATAGTATAAAAACTATAATTATGCAGCAAATTGTACATTGTAGAAGGCCGGTAATGTTGAAAAAGATGATGATGGGGGAGGGGTAGAAGAAAGCTTCAGGAATGTGGTGGGTTGTAATAGTGTTACAATCTGTCTGATTTTTCCCCTGGTAAGAGTATTTCATAACCCTCCTTTTTCTTTTTGAGATTATAATTTGATTACATTTTTCTATTCCATTTCCTCCCTCCTAGCCCTATCATACAGCCCTTTCCCATTCTCCTTTCTTCACTAGCCGTTATCACATGCATATATGTACATGTAAATATAACCTGTTCCATTTGTATAATATTATATGTACGTATGTTTTCAGAGCTGACTGCTTGACACTGGACAATCAATTGGTGTGCTCTTCCCTGGGGAAGACCACTCTCCTGTTCCCAGAGTTCTTCAGTTGCCTAGTTCTTTGTGCAGTGTTGAGGCCTCGTGGACTTTTCTCCATTCAGTCTGGCATGTTCATCTGTAGCCCCTCTATTCCTCTGCCTCCTCATGGATGTCCACTTTACACCACACTATGATGAAAAAACTAAGTTCTAATAACCATGCTGACAAACTAAGTATGTGTGTAAACCGCGCCCCTCCCCCCACACACACACATACTGGGTAGGCTCTTTCCTTTTGTTAGTACAAATGAATCTGTGATGAATATTGAGCCAGGCTTGGGTGCTACCCATCCACCTAACTAATAGTGGAGCCCCTTCCATACACACAGTCTAGTTCCTGCTCCTCCTGGATGCTCAGTGTGCTGGGAACAGAGGCCAACCTCGGCTTTGATGTGGCAGCACCACTGAAGGAGAGGGCAAGCTCCTCACAAGCCAGCGAGTTGATGACATCAGACCTTGTTGTCTGCAGAGGAGGCAGGAGACTGTCCTTGCTGAGTTGTCTGGATGTGGTTTACCTTCCTCATCCCAGCACCCCTCCTAGAGTTTAGAGGATACCTGATGTATCAGGACACCATAACACACTGCATTCTTCTAGACCAAGGTAACCACTTCACCACTAATGCTGAGAAACTTGCTCTAAGACTCGTTGGCCTCATCCTTACCGTGAGGGATTTCATGAGAAGCAACTCAAGGGATAGAGGGTTTATCTGCATTCACTCTTCATGGGAAGGCTTGGTGTCTAGAAGAGCTCTCGCCCAGCGTGAAGCTGGGAGCAGGAAAGAGGGCTTAGAGGTTAGGAGTACTCATCGCTCTTGCAGAAGACTCAGGTGTGACTCCCAGAACCTACATGGTGATCCAACAGGAATGCACACGACGCACATGCGTGCATGTGGTCAAAACATTCACAAGCACTAAGAAAAGTAAATAAATCTAAAACCAATAATCAAAAACCAAAACCGAAGAAGCAGCAGCCCGAGGCTGCTGGATCACATCTGAAAAGGTCAGGAAACAGAGAGAGGACCAGGAGGAGGGTATGCCTCCCCAACATCCCTACCCTCACTACATTCCCACCTCATGCCTACCCCCAGAGATTCACTTCCTCCAAACACCCCATAAACTCCCAAAACAGCACCACTATCTGGGAAACAACTTCAGGAGATTCTGTAGACATTTTACATACAAACCATAATGAATAATGATTTTATTGTAATGCACAGACACACACACAGAATAGAACACAGAACTAAAATATATATGTATATATATATATAAACCTGTTCCATTTGTATACTATTGTATATATTCTATTACATTATATATATTATATATTACATTATACATTTCATTGTATATATTGTCTATATTCTATTATATACATACATACACACACACACATATATATATGTATATTCCGAGTTAACTTCAGTGCTGTGTCCCATTTTCACTGTTTATTCACTGCCCTTGCTCACAGAGGGTGATGGATGACAGTTTCTGAATCTCAGTTAGAGTCGGTTATTTTATTGGAAGAGTGAATTCTAATACATAGACACGGCTCCATCTGCCTTCTATTCTTCTCTGCACCTTCAGTCTGGGGCTAATATTAAAGGAAACTACTTGGTAATAAACGTCTCTTGGTTGTCCCATATATTGAAAAAATATATAAATATAAATCTGTCTTCCCCAAAACATCTATTCAGCTTCATTACGGGGGAAACAATGAAGTCAATGATAGACCTTAAGATATCTGCCACTAACCTAACATGTATAGAGGAACTAGATTGTATAATTTTTCTTCCATTTTAAGTGGCTAAATAAAAGTCATGTATTTCTTTTCTCAGTGAACCTGCTCCCATTGGATAACTCCAAACCTATTTTTTTCCCATAGATATCCAGCACCTGATTCTTATCTCCATGGTTTGCCAGCTCATGAAGGCAAGCTGATGAGCTACAGCTGTCAAAGTACTCAAAAATTAAAATGAAACAAAGTATAGTAGGTATAATTCTTAGACTAGTCAGCTTATCTGTGCCTTTAAGTTTATTACACCTGCTAGTTAATCATCTCAGGAGCTGGGAGGAGGGACCGGAGAAACGGGAAGTTGGGAGGGGGCTGTCTGCTCCTGTCAGCTACCTTTGCTGCTACTGTCACTGCTGCTGTCACTACTTGGGGCATGTGGCCCTCAGGAGGTCCCCCCTCAGGATGCTGGGTGGTAGCCCTTAGCAGCCCTCTTTGCACCCACCCAGCAAAGTGCAGTCACCAGGATGCTCAGAATTCCCTGAAACCATGTTTCTCTCTGGGGGTTGACTTTATCTTCCACTTTTCCTTTCAAAGGTAACGACAGTGCTGTGCAGCTCCTGAGAATTCGCTGAACTAATCCACTATTAATGGAAAAGAGAGGCTCCCACTTCATTCTCTGAAAACGGTCAAGCTGCGGTCAAGCTACCCAACGTACATTTTATTTTCCTATCTCAACATTTCTAGTGGATTTCACAATGGATCACGGGCTTATGACATTGCTCAATAAAAACCAACATTTTTTTTTACACTCCAGACAGAACCACATTAGACCAAAGAAATGATTTCACCCAAGAGCCAGTGAGATGGCTCAGAAGGAGAAACTGCTTGCTGCCAAGCATGATGACCTGAGTTCAATACCAGGGAACCACATAGTAGAAAGAGAAAACAAACTCCAGTGAGCTGTCCACTGGCCTCCACACGCACATTGCGTCACGCGAGCATGTGCATACCGCACACACACTTAAATATATAAGTAAGTAAACTTTTTTGTTTGCTTGCTTTTGTTGTTTTTCAAGACAGAGTTTCTCTGTGTAACAGCTCTGGCTATCATGAAACTTGCTTTGTAGACCAGGCTGACCTCAAACTCACAGAGATCCACCTGCATCTGCCTCCTGAGTGCTGAGATTAAAGGCGTGTGCCACCACCGCCTTGCGTAATAAACTTTTAAAAAGTGACGTCTAGCAAGTCTAACTTGATGAATCAATGAGTTTATTAGTGTTTCTTTAGAAATCACAAGCAACTTATAGATTGATGTCCCCAAAGAACAACCACTTCTGCCTCCCACAATTGTTAACTATTTCTGTATCTTGAGAGTTGTGAGGCCTCATGTGGCCCTTCCACAATGAAATGTTGATGAGCCCACTCTTGTGAGGGTCTATCATGATAATCAAAGCTGATCTGACATCAGGAGTGTTGTGATCCAGCTGCTCTCACTCCCCCTGACTGACAGCAGAACTTCCTTGTGGTCTGTAATTGACAAGGATATTTGTGTTCCTTCTGGCCTGTGGGTCTCCACAGAAGTAGTAGTGGTATAAAAGGTTTTAGCTGAGGCAAAATAAAGGTTGCTGTTCTTCCACCTGATAAGAAGCCTCCGTGTCTCAATTCTGGCACCCACTGCCAGTCTCGGCATCCAAGCTGCGCTGGGGGCAGCAAGGAGCAATGGCCCTGTCATGCCCAGAGGACAGAGTTCTACAACACATGTATTAACTAAGCTTTAAAATGTACTGATGGCTCTGTAATTGTCACTGTTCACACTGAATGTAACTGTCACTGTTCACACTGAATGGAACTGTCACTGTTCACACTGAATGGAACTGTCATTATTCACACTGAATGTAACTGTCATGGTTCACACTCACACTGAATGTAACTGTCACTGTTTACACTGAATGTAACTGTCATGGTTCACACTCACACTGAATGTAACTGTCACTGTTTACACTGAATGTAACTGTCATGGTTCACACTCACACTGAATGTAACTGTCACTGTTTACACTGAATGTAACTGTTGCTATTCACACTGAATGTAACTGTCATGGTTCATACTGAATGTAACTGTCACTGTTCACACTGAATGTAACTGTCACTATTCACACTGAATGTAACTGTCACTATTCATATTGAATGTAACTGTCACTATTCACACTGAATGTAACTGTCACTATTCACACTGAATGTAACTGTCACTATTCAAACTGAATGTAACTGTCACTGTTTACACTGAATGTAACTGTCACTATTCACACTGAATGTAACTGTCACTATTCACACTGAATGTAACTGTCACTATTCACACTGAATGTAACTGTCACTGTTCACACTGAATGTAACTGTCGCTGTTCACACTGAATGGCCTCTTTCCCAGAACTTCTGTTGAGGTACCATTAGGTCTTGCAGACATTATTTTCTGTCTTAGGCTCCCGTAGCCACAGACCTTCATCACGGATCTGAATGCAGGATAAGTAGAGATGTATTCATCCACTCCTCTTTATTTCTATCTTTGTGCAGTTTTCACTCAAATCCATACCAAACACCACCTGTATCAAGAAGCCTCTCCTCCTCTCCTCTTTCTGCTGAGCCGTCTGCAGACCAAGAGCAGCAAGGACAGAAAGTGTTCTTTGGAGCGGAGCTCACATACAAGGCATGTGTACTTCCTCTTCTGTGGGAAAGATGTACTTCCTCTTGATGACTGTGGAATTTTGCAGGTTATTGCTTTCAAGGGAAAATTCACTAATTTAAATAACTGAGATGCATCTGAAAATATTAGAGTAGCAAAATGCAGGGTAACATGTCAAATAGTTAACTACGTCATTCACTATACAGTGGACATAGCTCCCATTAGGGCAGTCTCTCGTTGGACAGTTTTAATGCCCCCTGTTACTTGTGTCACTCTTGATTTTCTGCATTCTCCCAGGGAGTAGCCATGTGCTGCACAGTGTGAAAGAAGCTTAGCACACTGGACACACTGACTCATTCAGTTTTCACAAAGGGGAGAAGTGAAGCTTAAAAGGAGAAGGCTAATCTTCCCCACAACCAAAATCTCCGAGTGGGGATTAGACCTCTGATGGACCTGATGCTAAAACCCAAGCCTTTTATTATAAGTACCATGCACTTTATGAATAATATCCTTATTATTTTTAACAACTCCACTTTAATTTTCACAGTATTTGGGGGTGGGGGGAGTTGCACAAAGAAGTAAGGAATAGAGTTTTCTATTGCTTGTTTCCTTCCTTTTTGCTGTGAATTTCCCATCTAGCTCCCAGACCCAGCCTTTGTTTGCAAAGCAGAGGAAACCCTCAGCCATCTTCCTTGCTCTGCGGGGCGTGTGCTCGGGTCATGGTGCTGTTTTGTTTTCCAAGGCTCCTTTCTCAAGTGTATAAACTTAGAAAAGAAGAGAACTGGGTATGAGAAAGAGAGAGTAGACCCCAGGTGCAGAAAGCATCCCCACCCAGTGGGGGTAGCATTTCCTAAAGGGCAGAGCACCCAGGGGACTGGATTTCAGCTCCACATTGGCCTCATGTTGTTTGATGTTACCACAGGGAAGCCACTTAATCTACCAACATGTCAGACTTCTTATCCATAAAGCAGCAAAAGTAACACGTACTTGTGGGATTGTTGTAGCAGTCAAAAAAAAAAACAAAAACAAAAAACAAAAAACAAAAACAAAAAGAATCCTGGATATTGAGATGCCCTAAGACTTCAATAAGACTTCAAAGCTTGTACATCTGACTCACCAGGATCAACGTGGGGAAAACCCTACGCAGGGGAAGTCAAGATGTCACATCCTGCATAAACTCAGCACTTTACATTGCTGGGCAATGTTTCAAGAGCCTAAAATGTCTTGACAAACTTAAGGTGATAGTACAAGGACCCAAAACAAGAAGGATTTAAGAACCACCTACTAAGTGACCCCAAACGCAAGCAGTGATGTGCCAATTTCAGCTAAAAAAGAGAAATGGAAAACAAATAAACAAATAAAACTTCTTTTGAATAAATCTAATCTTGCCTTCAGTAGCCCAGATCCGTTACTTCCTGTTTCTGTTTCCATTTCCTGTCAGTAAAGCAGTGATAATGACAGCCTCTGTGAAGCGTGGACTATGAGATGACACCGATTCTTCCTCAATTCTCCCACCGTCTCTGGCGGTTTGTCACCCTGGACAGAACACAGTTCCCGGAGGCTGGAGCCTCCGCCTCTGCAAGAGCAGCATCCACGTGTGAGTCCAACAGAACTCACCTGACGAGTTTTTGCTATTTACAAGAACTTAAAGACTGAGGGTATGTTGTGGACACCGCAGAACAACACTGTTCAACTATGAACATGCTTTAGGCAAAAATGAGTGGTTAAGAGAGAAGAGTCGGGATTCTTAGACGGAGAATTACCTACAATCCTCTGAAGAGCTTGTTTCAGATAAACTGATGATCACATTCTCACATTGCATCTTCTGACATCTGGATTAGAAACAAAGCTGTCACTTTTTAATAGATGAAAATCCCTTCTTCTAATTTCTTTTACAATCACTGTGTGTGTGTGTGTGTGTGTGTGTGTGTGTGTGTGTGTGTGTGTGTGTACACGTGTGTGCACGCCTGTGGGGGTGGGGGCGGAATCAGAGAACAACCTCAGGAAGTAGGTTCTTTCTCCTTCTGGCATGTGGGTCCCAGGATGGAACTCAGGTGTTCAGGTTTGGCAGCAAAAGCCTCTACCAACTGAGCCATCCTGCCAGCGTAGGAATTCCCTCTTTAAAATTGTCTAAATTAGTAAGTAGAAATCACTTTAGCAACCAGTGTATCCTGAGAAAACGACTTCAACTTCTGATTGCTACAAATATAGGTTTGGGGTGCCCTCTAGTGTTGGGACATTGATAATACACTAACCATGACTTTAGGAAATCTGTATGAGCACACCATCTAGTGTTAGAGAAAGAGCGGTGACAATAAACTGAGACAGGACAGGCTGTTGAGCTTCTGGATGGATAGAAGCACTGATAAATCCATACTGTGGACTCTGAAATAGACTTCTAACCTCTCGAAGAATTCTCACGGGACCATGACCTTACCTAACAGACGAGGCATCAAAAACAGATCAGAAAGCAATATATATGTGCAAACTCATAGACCGAGAATTTGAATGGCTATTTTATAATAAACTCAACAAATGTTAAGTAAACACATGGCTTAGAGTTTAAGAGCACTTGTCCTTGCAGAGGGCCTAGGTTCAGTTCCCAGAACCCACACGACAGCCATCTGTAACTCCAGTTCCAGGGAATCTGATGCACCAGGCACACATGTGGTGTACCTATGTACATGCAGATAAAACACATACACACACACACACACACACACACACACACATTCATCAGAGACAGCAGATAGCAATTTTTAAAATTATACCTTCAAGCAGAGAAGTACTCAAAATTGAATAAAAACATTACATAAGACACCATTATCAGACTTAAACAGAAGACTATCAGGGAGCTCAAAGACAGTCTATTTGACAACACATAATTGAAAAACAAAAATGAAGGAGGCAAACTGAATAAATCTTATGGGAGCTACAGGACAAAAATACAATAACTAATATTCAAATTTCTGGAATTCTCAAGAGGGTTTTGAGAATGCCAGAGGACAGAAAGCTCATGAAAAGAGATGGCAGAAAACTTCCCAAGTGTAGAGGAGAGTGCAAACATCCGGATATCGCAGTGGTACAGCAGGTAACCAGCTCAATTCAGGCATAGGAGGTGGTTCACTTGGTAAAGTGGTTGCCTTTAAACACAAAGACCTGAGTCCAATCTTCAGAACCCATGCAAAGAAATGCCTGATGCGGTGACAGATGCTTATAATCCCAGATCTGGGAAGGCAATTTCCCGGTGCTTACTGGCCAATCATCCCAGCCTACAGGAGGAATTGTAGGCCAGTGAGACCTTGTCTCAAAAAAGGTGGATGGCATCTGAAGATACTCAGTGTCATCCTCTGGTTTACACACACACACACAATCAAATTTGCACACGCATGCATACCTGTACACACATAATCACGTGTATACACACACCCATGATCACATGTGCATGCACAAGAATATACACGAAGAAAGAGGGAGAATTCCCAAATGGTACATGTGTGCTCCAATTCCCTTGACTTCTCAGCAGATACCCTACTGGGCCACAAGGAGTGGAATGAGATATTCATAGTATATGGAGAGACAAAAGTTGCCAGCCTACCCAGCAAACTGATCCATCAAAAATGAAAAAGAGGTAAAGACATCCTAGATAAACAAAGCTGAGAGAATTTATTTGCACTCAGTCTTCTGAGAAATGCTAATGAGAATCTTCTCACTGAAAGACAGAAACAGTAACGGGGGGGGGGGGGGTCAGAAGGTGTGAAACTCGCTGGTAGGAGTAACTACTCAGACAGATTCAGAATGCTCTAATGACATAAGTGCACACGTGGAAGAATTATATCTTTAAAATGAATGTTAAAAAGAAAACAATGCAACATGTTTAAAACATAAAAGTGTATATAATGAACATTAAAAATCTACAAGTAAAATCTTGTAATCAAAACACACTTCTAGAAGCTCTAGAGATGGGTCAGTGGTTAAGAGCACCGGCTGCTCTTCCAGAGGACCTGGGTACCATTCCCATCATCCACATGGCAGCTCAATACCATCTGTAACTTCAGTTCCGGGATATTTGTTTCCCTCTTCTGGACTCTGTGGACATGTTTGGTCACACATACATGCTACCCTAACATATATGCAAGCAAACACACACACACAATTTTTGATAAAAATAAAAGCATGACTAGAGAAAATCCATTTAACCACATAGGAAAACTACACTTAAAAGGGAAGGAAAATAACTAGAGATATATCAGAAAGCAGTAATACACTGGCACATAGCACATAACCTACCAATAGCTACCTTAAACGTAAGTGCATTAAAATCTCCAATTAAAAGATGTAGCATGATCAAATGGATTTTTAAGAACACAAACAAGTATCTGCTCATGAGAGACATGATCTCTAAGGACAAAACCAAAAGTGGAAAGCTATGAAAGCTCTCTATATAAACGGAATCCAGAACAAAGCTGGGGCAGCCACACTTACATAAGATAAAGTTAGATTTTAAATAAATCACATGCATAGAGAGATCTTTATCTAATGATAGAAGTGCTGATTTAACCAGAGAGAAGAACAATTATAAACATGAACCCAATATTAGATATCTAAGCCAATTTTAATAAATCTGAAGGGAAAGATAAACCAACCCAGTAACAATATAGTACTTACACACATCACCTTCACTATGGATGGATTATTCAGGCAGAAAATCAATACACCAGCGGTAATTGCACCTAGGCAAAATGGACCTAAGAGACAACTACAAGGATTCTGCCCAAGCTGAAAAAAAACATCTTCTAAATATCATGTTTACCGTTCTCTAGGCCATGTCATGTGACCGGTCACAAAACAGTAGCTTCTAATGTTTTTTAAATTAAAACCATATTAGTTTTTCTAACTTAAAGACAGTAAATATAAAAATAGATGGCAAGAAAACTCTGTAAACTATACAAGTATGTATAAATTAAGCATCTTCCTAGTAACCAAGTGGTGCAGGAAAGTTAATAAAGATATTTCTGATTTCTTGGATAAAAGATAATGCACACATCACATACCAAAAACTATAATGCACAACAAAAGTCATATACTGAGAGAAGCTTATGGAAATAAATGCATTTTAAAAAGAAGTTCTCAAATTAACAAGTTATCATTGCATCACAAGGAACTAAAAACTAAGAACAAACCAAATGCAAAATTACTAGAAGAAATAATAAATATTAGAGTAGAAATCAATCAGATGAGAACAAAGTACAAAAACCCAATGAAACAAAGAATTGATTCCTTCAAAAAAAAAAAAACAAGGAAGAAAGAAAGGAAAGCAAAAGAAGGAAGGAAGGCACAAGCCCATAGCAAGAGCAAGCAGAAAAGGCAGAAGACTCAAACATGTGAAGGTCAGATATGAAAATGCAGATACTGCAGCCAGCACCACAGACATACAAATGATCACTAGACTGTTGTGAGCAACTGCACACCAGAAATCTAACAATCTAGAAGAAGCACAGGCATTCTTAGACACAAACACCCAACAAGACTGAATCATGAAGAAACAACACTTGCATAGCTCCATGTTATTGTCTGAATGTGAAATGTCCCACAGAGGCCGTGTATTTGAGCACCTGATCACCTGCCGTGGGTGCTGTCTGATCTGGGGAAGTTCTGGAACCTTAGGTTAGTGGAACCTTACTAAAAGAACTATGTCATTGATGATAAGTCTCGGCGTTTAAGGCTGGCCCAGCTGCCTGCTTTTGCTCTGCTTCTGAACAGCCAAGTGAGGGACCAGCTTTGTTTTCCTACCACCATAATGGACTACATCCTTTAGAAACTGTAAGTCAAAGTAAACCCTTTCTCCCATAAGTCACTTTTGTCAGGGTATTTTATCACAGCAGAAAAAGGGGGGACTAATATAGGTAATAATAACAATAACAATAACAGGTAATAACAATAGTAATTAATGGAACTGGATCAGTAACCAAAAAAAGTTCCATACTGAAGACTAGCTAATAGGATATTAGTAAATAATAGAAGACTTGAAATGTGTTTGAACAGAGGCTGATGTGGGATGTCCTTCTGTATATGTGTTGCTTTATTGGTTGATGAATAAAGCTATTTTGACCAATGGCTTAGCAGAGTAAAGCCAGGCTGGAAATCAGAACAGACAGAGAGAGAGAGAGAGAGAGAGAGAGAGAGAGAGAGAGAAAGTAGGCAGAGTCAGAAATGCCATGTAGCTGCCAAAGGAGGACATGTGGTAACCTTAGGAACCTTACTGGTAGGCCACAGCCTCATGACGATACACAGATTGATAGAAATGGGTTAATTTAAGATGTAAGAGCTAGCTAGGAATATGCTAGAGTCATTGGCCAAACAGCATTGTAATTAATATAGTTTCTGTGTGATTATTTGGGTCTGAGAAGTCAGGAAACAAACAAGTAGTTTCCACCTACAGGAGGGGACTTCCCCCTTGTGTTCTATTATCTTGCATGAGAAAAGTTTCTGAAACCCAAAACGGACAAACCTGAGTCCAGTCCAAAAGCTAGAATCATAAGCTGCCAGCCATCCGCGAGTGGCATAACTAGCTACATGGGTAAGCCAAGGCCAGTTGGACCAGACAATAGTGGACTTCCAGTCCTGTCAGGAGGAAAATAAATGCTCTGTAAATGAACATGACCTTTGTAATGGCTTTTATATGCCAGGCTGGAAGTTTGCTTGGCAAACACAGAGGAGTATAATTAGAAGTGAGCTGGTGTTGAGACTAAAACATTAAGGCGTATTTCTGAGTGGGTAGCAGGTGTCCCAGTACCCATTACAAGAAGCTAGTGAGTGATGTTCTGTTAGGAAATGGTTAAACTGGCACCCGTGGAGGCCAGAAAGACCGGTGTCAGACCTAAGGAAATGACTTTATGTCAGACTGTTAATGGTGAACTAGCCACTACTGTGTGCATTTGATGAGGTACCAGGGCAAATAGTCAAAATGTGGGGGAAAGAATTTGTGCGTGAATATAAATGGACCCCAAGTGCACAGAAAGTGCAGAGTTAGAAAAAGGAAGCCATTTCACATTAAACTGCAAGAACTGTCAGTCAAACCTGGCTCCCACCCGGCATGGTGACATACACCTGTAATTCAGCATGCGGAAAGCCAAGACGTGAGCTATGCAGCAAGGTATGTAGTTCAGTGACGTGGCACTTGCCTAGCATGCCTGAGGACCACGGTTCCAGTACCTTCTGCACCCTCCCCTACCCACCCCCACCCCAAACTAGCTCAAAAGGGAAAGAAAAAAGACTAACATGAAGGCTCAGACACTTTAGGTACTTTCTAGAGATAAAGATCAAAAGTGTGCTCTCTGATGAGACCTCAGAGAGGAATCAAATACCATGGAGTGTATCCTTCCAGCTGCATCAGAGGATTGGTGGGAATATTCCATGTCTTGTCTCAGAAGCCTGAAGTAACTAAAACTATGAAAGCAAATTGAAGAGCTGGAGAACTGCCTCAGTAGCTCTTCCATAGAACCCAGGATCAGTTCCCAGTCTCAGAAATCTGATGCCCTCTTCTGGCCTCTGCACACATGTAGTATACAGACATACCTGCAGGCAAAATACAGATACACATAAAAATAAAAAGAAATATTTAAAATTGACTTTTGTTCAATGTTTAAAAAGATTTGCAAGCGTCATAGTCCTGTGCTGGTGGAGACTGCTTGTTTGTTTTGCGGCTGTCCAGATGCGAAATAATCATACAGAAGCTGTATTAATTACAACACTGTTAGGCTGTGAGCCAGAGATGGGTAAGATTTTATGAGAGGCAACCCCAACCTAAGACAGAAAATGTGTTTAGACCTGGATACTTTCCCATGACAAGTAAAGGGTTTTTGCCTGATGTCCATTGCCACCTAAGACAAGCCTAGTCACATAAATTTATATAAAAGGGGAGCCTGTAGGATCCCGGGTCTCCCTTGTTCTTTGAGGCACAAATTGCAAGGACTGTTTATGTTAGCCAGCCAAGCTTCCTGCTATTTCTGTGCTAGCCCCGCTTTTAGCCTGGTGATCTAGCTGTAGGCTTTGTTAAACCTTTGAAGTGGTAATTTCCCACCTGCCCAGAAGAGTTCCCATGGCGCCTAATCCCCTCTCAACTGTCTGTCGCTACCCTCAGTCCACCACCCCCTGCATGGGAGGAATTTCTCACACAAGCGCCAGGTTGCTTGTGCCTGACTAGCTAAGAAGGGGATCTCCTTTACTGGGGAAGAGTATATTAACCTGGCGGAAGCTAAATAAATTTGGCATTCGGCTCTTGACGGATGACCCAGATTTCTTTGTGTGTATGTCTCTATTCAATTCCCAGGCGTTCGCCCAGGTTCATGGGAGGTACAGGAGGTGAGCAAACTGTACCGTGAGTGGGAGGCATGGATTCGAATGGAACATTAGGCCTATTAGCTTAGGCTTCTTATTAATTAACTCTAACATCTTAAATTAAGCGATTTCTATTATTCTGCATTTTACCACGAGGTTTGTAGTTTACTGGTAAGGTTCCGGGGCATCTTTCTCCTTTGGCAGCTACACAGAGTCTCTCTGACTCTGCCTACTTTCTTCCATCATTTAGTTTAGTTTTCCCCCCACCTAGCACTATTTCTGCCCTGCCACAGGTCAAAGCAGCTTCTTTATTAACCAATGATAATAAAACATATTCACAGCATACAGAGGGGAATCCCACATCACTCCTGAAGGAAGGAAGGAAGCAAGCAGGCTGGGGTTGTTCTGTCAACAGGAACAATGCATTGACTGCATTGACCTCATTGACCTCTTTAGAAGAGCAAAGGAGAATGGTGGTAAAGGACCTTCCAGAACACATAAGCTGAACACATAACACTGAACACGTAACACTGAACACATAACACTGAACACATAACACTGAACACGTAACACTGAAGAACAGTCGACTTTGGTGTCACTCAGCACAGAGCTGAACCAGGGCCCACAGGACAGGCTCTACTCCCAGAGCAAGGCAATCTGCCAACATTTGTCCACTGGAAATTCAGATTTGTTATGAATATGACTATTTAAGCTACCATCTCCCATTTTTCATATGAATCCATTATTTCTGTTATCCTGTCTCTAAGTCATTTTCTTAACCCATAAATCTGATCAAGTAAACCCAATAAAAGCCATTAAAATTTGGACTTTGTGCTGATGCTATGATTAGATGAGGCTTTGGGAGATATTGGGATGGGTACGGGTCCTTTCTTTGTTTGCATGAAGGAGCTCAGATATAATGTTGAAGCCAAATTATTGCTCTTACTTTTTCTTTACATTTCTTTGTGACAGTACTATTTGTTGGCACCTTTGTCACGACCTCATAGGGGGCATAATCAATTTCTATGTCTGTTGACTTCAAGTCTGACCCTGAAAGTATTTGGTATATCAGTAGTGTCAAAACAAAAAGGTAACTCTCACCTCCAATGCGATAAGAAACAGTTTATCCTGAAGCCTAATATGAGTGACTATGTCCTGGAAACACAGACTTAGGTCACTCCAGGTTCCAACATGATAACAGTATTGGAAAATTTTCATAGTAACAGAACATGGGTCACAGATCACAACACGTTTCAAATGCCCTGGTGGAACCACTAAGGAGAGCTGAAACCAAAGTGGAAGCCTGTCATAGGGCCTGTGAGGAACTGCTAAGGAAAACAGAGGTTCTCGGAGGGAACGTGAAGGGGCACTTTTTTCTGTCAGGCGCTGTCCGACACTGTATTGGGCCTTGGGTTGGTTGAAAAACCAGTGCTATGTTTGTACATTCCAAATGACTTTCCTAACAGCCACAAAGCTGTAAAATTGGGTACAGAAGATAGCAATAAATGTCTATAGGAGGATCAAAGATACCCAAAGATCATTGGCATTAGACTACAGATCTGCAACACCCCAATCCATAGCTGCTGAATTTCTAGTGAATTAATCAGCCTTGCAGAAGGTGTACCTTTTCCCTGGGAACTTTTTAACCACAGTTCATATGTAAAAGCTAAGGATTGGTGTTTTTGTACTGTGGGGGTTTTGTTTCATGACAAAACTTTTCCTAGGGAGACACAGCAAACACTTCTACTTACCCCAGACAGAGAAACCACAAAAGACCAAGGTACAGATACAGAAGGGGCACTAGTCCATTTAAACATGTGGCTCTGGCAGGCAGGCCTTACCCTTCTCCTCATTCCCTCTGCCTTACTAAAAACCATTAGATTACATTCCTAAAACCAGCCACCAAGGTCTAGTCCCTTAATAGGCAAGCCACTTCTTCCTCCTGAGGTTGACTACTAAAGTCCAACAATTAGAAGCTCCCCTTGACTTACCTAATTCATATGCCCAATTAAAGTTAAACACATCATCCTAACACAAGGTTTCCCCCTTTACTGTTAAACTGTCATTTGCCTATGGGCCATGGCAACTTCCCCTCTCTATTCTGAAGCAGTCATTTGCCCCTCTGGGACAAATATCCCTGCCCCTTTTCTTCGAACGTCCCCTTCTCCTTCTCCCTCACCTCCATCCCCTTTACCACTGCATCCTAGCCCATTCTAATAAAGACCTCCCCCTTGCAGCCTATTAAAATTGCAACAAGGTCTTTTGCTGCTGTTTTTCTACCTGAGTCAGAAAGCACCCACTTTAACTTTCCTTTCCTGATTAACAGAGGATTTCTCCATGAAAACAAGTGTTTGGGTGTGATTAGTGCCTAATCTGGGATCTGGAAGGGAGCCCTCACTGTGCAGGAGTCTCCTTCAAATCCCACCAAAGTCTTACTTGGTGAACCATGAATTTTATCGGGGTTACTTATAGGAATATCAGTGAGGAGTTATAGCTCAAAGAGAGCTGCATCACCGTGCCCACTCCAGCATGAGTGACAGCTCACAAAAGCTGGGAAAACTGGAACACACTGCACAGCATGGATACAGCTCAACAGGTTGGAGCATGTCCTTTCTTAATGACCCTTGACTAAACATCTTCCAGGCAGCTCGGCTGGTTTCTGCTTCTCCCAGGCAGCTGGGCTGTTCTGAGTCTTCTTGGCAGTTTGGGGACCTGGAAGTCTTTGCACCTTGGCTCTCTGCTTTCTCTGGTAGTAAGGTGCCTAGGGAATCTAGTCAGTTTCAAGGACTTCCTGAAGCTATTTTGAAACCTTCCTGTTTAAAGTGCTTCCCTGTAGGATACAATGTTTCAATCTCAGTGGAAACTCCCACACAACAGGATAACATCTGGGGCTCCAGCAAGAGGCTTCCACTAGGTAACTAATCCCCCCAAAACCCAATGTTTTATAATATTTCTTTTCATGTTAGCTGGAAAAAATATTATTTCTAAATTATTTTCTAGTTACTTTAATGGACACGAAACTTGAAACCATGTCCTGTGAAAGACTGTTGAAGAAAACAGGGTATTCAGAGGTAACTTGAAGGGGCACATTTTACCATACTAAGCTTTAAGGCTTGGTTTATTTGACATCTCCCATTGTAGTTGGAGGACACTTGTTTGTTGGCTGCTCAGCCCCAAAATAACCACACAGAAACTGTATTAGTTACATCACTGCTTGGCCTATTAGTTCTAGCTTCTTATTGGCTAGCTCTTACATCTTAATTTAACCCATTTCTATTAATCTGTGTATCGCCACATGGCTGTGGCTTACCAGCAAGGTTCCAACTCGTCTGTTCTCAGTGGCAGCTACATGGCATCTCCCTGACTCCACCTTCTTTCTCCCAGCATTCAGTTTAGTTTTCCCCACCTACTTCTATTCTGTCTTGCACAGGCCCAAGACTGTTTATTTATTAACCTGAAAGACTCTAATTTCTAGGGTTCAGGAAGGATCCCCCAGACTCAATAAGCCACGCCAATGGATGCAAACAGCAAGAGGATTCTTTATTGTCGAAGGCGCCAACAGGCGACTCAGTACTCCAGTGAGACTGAGCCCCCCTTGTATTTTTCCAGCCAGTATTTATAGGATCTCAGGGTTACATAATGGGGAAGCATAGCAACAGCAACATCATTGGTCAACTCAAATAAAATTAACATATGGGGTGGATCAACATCAGGACAAAAACAAGTCTACAAAAACAGGTCTAAATTAAGCTAGTTTCAGCCAGTTTCTGCCCCCTTAGGTTCCGATACACAAAGGACTGGGTGTTTTTCTCAAAACTGCTTCTGCCCCCACAGATATCCTGTTTTTATCCTTTTGGCAGGTGCAGCCGGTCTTAAGACTGCTTCTGCCACCCACAGATATCCTGTTTTGCCCTGGCCAGTTTGATCAAAACATCTTAAGATGGAGACTAGGGCTGGGGTCTTTCAATCTTAAGATGAAGACTAAGGTTGGGGTCTTTCAAACCAATGGTATTCACAGCATACAGAGGGGAATCCCACATCACCTCCCCTTTTCTGTTTAAATAAAAAGGAAAGTTTTAACTTTTAAAACTTTTAAATAACTTTTAAAAATTACATATAACAAAACAAGTATCTAGCAAGAATTACAGTTACAATATTTGTATCTCTTTTATCTTTTATCATAATTAAGGAAAACTATAACTATTCTTCAATTCCATCAAAGACTCCAGAAAGATACAATATTACCTAAGTAAATAGGAAGTGCATTATAAGCAACTTCCAAAACTCTAGAATTGACAGAGACATCTCACTACCTGGAGAGTCACCCAAAGGTCTTCTGCATCATTGGAGCATCCATCTTCAGCCTACAGGCCCACAGTATCCAGCAGACTTTTCTTTGAAGCAGGAAATTTGAAGACCTGTTCTTCCTTGTAATGGCAAAGTCCATCAGTTGCTTTCCTCTGTGTCCTTCAGAATGTCTGGCAGACTCTTTCATGAAACAGGAACCCTGAAGGACTGTCTCACCTTCCTTAGGCAACTTCAGTTGTAATTTTTTCTGTGGGTCCTGCATGTCTAGTTCATACAGCATAATATCAAGCAATCTAGGCAAGATCAGTTTCTTGCCCAAATGGCTAACAAACTCCATAAGGAGCCTCTTCAATGCCCATCATTGTCTTGAAGTAGATTGGTGTCTCATTGTCATGAAAAGTCCTAAGTTATTAAAACATTTTTAAATGCCATATTCTGAAGGTCTCTGAAAGATTTGAAGAATACCTATCTAACTGAAATATCTCTATATATCTAGAAAACCTAAATAACATGACTTCAAGATTGACTATTATAGATGATTACCTATTAACCTATATTTTGTAATTATACATTACATTTTTAAATAAGCTGCACAAACACAATATCTTAATTTAGAGCAGAAATAGACATAAAACAAAATTGACCTTAAATTTGTATTAATAAACCAAGATCCATACCAATGCAAAGTATTCATCTCTATATTATATCCCCCTTTAAATGTAAACAAACATTTATAAAAAATATTTGGGAATATGGGCATAGTTCTCTCCAAACTGCTTCCTTCTTTTTGTTGGGCAAAGTAATTTTTAGGGGTGTTTATGGTGACCTTTCAGGGGACTTGGTCCATCAAACCACATTAGTCTGGAAGGATTCCATAGGTTCTCATCCTCTGTGGAAACAAAAGAAGACCCTCTTTTCCATAAAATATATTCTTAGACTCAAGTTTTGAAGTTTTGAAGTTTTAAAGTCAAGAAACCTTTAAAAAATACATGTTGGTTTAGTTTAGTAGCCCATACAATGAAATGCCTCTCTGTACTTAGCTCCTTCACAGTCAAAAAAAATTCAAAGAAAACACAATAATATACATAATTCAAACTCTCTGTGTATTATCCAAAATCTCTGTGTATTCTCTTTACATGGCTTATTTTTCTTTAATCCTGCCCAAGACAGTTTCTTTATTAACCAATGGTATTCACAGCATACAGAGGGTAATCCCATATCATCCCATGAATACTTTAATGGGTAATTTCTAAGGGGGAATCATACGTTCCTCTCCCTCTGAAATACCAGAATCTCATCAGAGAGGATATGCTCGTCGGTGCCATTCTTCTTACCCTTTTTCCCTGCTCATCAAGGGTAGCTGAGAATATCTGTTCTCCTATCCCAGAGCATGACTATGAAAGCTGATGTTGAGCACTCTCAGTCCAAGGTGACCTTCTGTCATTGTCTTAACCGGCTATCATGACGAGCATGCGCTAAAACATGACATGCCAGTACTCAGTTCTTTGGAAATAGTGATGATTCCTACATATAGTTATTTGCCTTTGGGTCATCCAGGAAGCGTCCATAACACATTTCATTCTATACCCAGTGAATGAGTATGGTCCCCGTAGGTTTAGATGTTGGAAATCTTGGTCCCCAGTGGGTGGAACCGTTTGGGAAGGATTTGTGTGGCTTTGTTGAAGGTGGTCTGTCACTAGGGGCAGGTTTTGTGGTTTTAAAAACCCGTACAATTCTAAGTCAGTTCTGTGCCTCCAGACTTGCAGATAAGAATGTAAGCTCTTAGCTACCGCACGGCACCATGCTTACCTGCCTGTTGCCATACTCTCTGTCATGATGATCATGGACTCAGTCTCTGAAACAGTAAACCCAATAAACCGTCTCAATCCTGAAATCTCTTTACAGCAACAGAAAAGAAACCAAGACACCAAGAATGAAAGAAAGTGAAGTTCAATGTTTTTGTCACAGCAGAGGTCATCAGCTCTCAGAGGTTCATGTGGAAACAGACAAACCTCTTAGAACTTCCGCTCAGGAGTCACACAGGGTTCTTTCTACTCACATTCTATTTGCCAACGTGCATCACAGGGCCATGTCAAGTGAATGGGGCACTGGAGTTCATTCGGCACACAACACCTCAGCGATGGCACAATGTGCAACAGGACCATAGGTACACAAAGGACAGAGTCATTAGTTCAATCTGCCAAAGTGCCAGAGAAAAGAAGGAAGTGTGACAGAAGCCATGCTGATCTAAAGACTATGAACAAGGTCAGAAAGGCAGGCTCTTCAGAGATACTTCAGTTAAAAATGAGCATTGTGCGGGATTCGAAGCTTTGGAGAATTTGTGGAATTTGGGTGTAGAGGAAGAGGTCCAATGTCTGCCTTTACCACTCTCTATCTCACTCTTTTTAAGGTAGAATCTCTCCCTGGACCTGGAACTCTGTGTGTGTGTGTGTGTGTGTGTGTGTGTGTGTGTGTGTGTGTGTATGTATGTATGTATGTGTCCTAACTCTCCCTATACCCTCTCAGAGGCTGACAGATGGCAAGCCTCAGTGGCCTTCCTGTTTGCACTCACCTCTGTGCTGGCCAGAACTATGTCCAGCTTGTTACCTGTCTCCATACTTGCTCTTTAACACTGACATCTCTCCAGCCCTGCCTTTGGAATCTTATGGTAGGGTGCTGCTATAATTCAATAGGAGCAAGAATGAAATCAGACTGACAGCACCACTAAAGATTCATTACATTGGTCACACAGGCATTCTGATGATATGTAAAGCAACTACTAGCAGAAATCCATCTGCCAAATCACTGAAGACAGAGAGGTTGGTTTCATTCACTCCCCATTTGTCCCGCGCTACCATCTCGCCCGCAAGAACGACGCGGGGCACTTAGGATCCTTCTGCAGCAAAGCTTTAATGCATCTTGAGAGGGAGAGCATAAGCTTACATGGCGGAGACCCAGAATGAGGGGAACCCAGCCCTTATAAAGGAAACAGTCCTCGCTTCTGACGTGTCACTCTTGGATTGGTCCGCTGCCCATTATCCCAGATGATGCCTCGGAAGTAGGCAGGGACACAGCAGTAGTAAGTTACCAAGCACATGCGCTGGGATTAAAGGCGTATGCTATAACACCTTGAACTCACAGAGATCTGCCTGTCTCTGCCTCCCAGGCATTGGGACCAAAGGCGTGTACTACCACACCTTGAGGTCACAGAGGTCAATCTGCCTCTGCCTCCCAGGCTTCGGGACTAAAGGCGTGTACCACCACACCTTGAGGTCACAGAGGTCAATCTCTACCTTTGTCCCTTGAAGCGATGGAGAAAGTGGTTGCGGCCCTCCACACCCATTCAGGTGAAGTTTTTTGAGACAGGGTTTCTTTGTAGCTTTGAAGCCTGTCCTGGAACTAGCTCTTGTAGACCAGGCTGGTCTTGAACTCACAGAGATCCATCTGCCTCTGCCTCCTGAGTGCTGGGACTGAAGGCGCGCACCACCACTGCCCAGATAAGTACTTATTGTTCTTGCAGAGGACCTGGGTTCAGTTTCCAGGACTTGCATGGTGGTTCACAAACCATCTTGGAACTAGAGTTCCAGGGATTCAATTTCTTCTTCAGCCCTCCATAGGCATGTAGTGCGCATAAATACATGGTGCTGGTTGTTTTTGTCAACTAGACATATCTGGGAAGAAGAAATGTCAACTGAGGAATTGCCTTTTCCAGATTGGCTTATAGGCAATTTTGTGGGCCGTTTTCTTGATTAATGATTGGCATGGGAGGACCTAGCCTACTGGGTGATGTCATCCCTGGAAGGTAGTCCTGAGTAGTATAGGAAAGTGGTCTGAAGAAGCTTTGGGGTGTTGGGGTCCAGCCCCAATATAAAACATTTCTCATGCCAGAGTGGAGGCGTGGGAATGAAGGCACAATTCATACAACAGTATTGGGAGGGACTTTCAGTGATCATTCAAATCCTGAAATCCACACACATTTCTTTTTCAAACAGCTTTTATATCAAGGTAAACTGAGGGGGAAGGTAACACAAACTGCATTAGCATTGTTTCCTAGGTAGTGGGAGGGGAGGGGGATGGTCACAGGTCACTCTTGCCTACACCTATTTTGTTAGTAGGCTGAAAACACCTCTTCCCAGGTGGCCTCCTAATTTACAATAGAAGGAACAGAATGACATTAGCATATCCTGGCACCTGTTGAGGTGGTGCCATGTTTGCTTTGCTTCAAAAGAGCCAGGCAATCTCTTCCTGTGTGGAAGGTGTAAATTGCACCCTGTAAGTCCTCAGATCCTCTGACCACCAGACAATATGGAATATGGGCCTGCATAATTCGGCCCCCACATTGGGGAACCAACCAATAAGCAGCATTCCTTCCTGGTCTCTGCTTCAGTTCCTGCCTCAAGGTTCTTGTCCCCCACTTGCCTTCATGATGGACTACCACTGTTAAGCTGAAATATACCCTTTCCTCCCCAAGACGATTTTGGTCATGGTGTTTAATCACAGCAATAGAGAACAAACTAAGATATACATGCAAACACACACACACATAAATAAATCTTTTTGATAAAAGTTTAAAGGATTCAAATAGGTCATTGAAGAGCCTCTTCTTACAGATACTTAAATAATATTGGAGCTCTCAAAGACTAGAACTTAGTATTGCTTTTTTTTTCTTACATCAGAACACACGCTCATTTTTGAAACAAGTTGAAGTGCCAACAATGACCCAGCACCCTTGTCTCTCCCTGACACCCTCCTTGTTTTTCTACTGGAAACTGCCCTTTCTCTCAGAAAAGTTAAAATGAGAATATCAATCAATTTAAGCTGTCACTCCTGCTTCTAAAAGATTAAATTTACACATCAAAAGGGCTGTCCATTAAGACAAGGAATTTTTAACCTCCGTTAGCAATATTATAATTTCTATCCAATAATTAAGCCTTCTCCCCTCTTGCCAGCAGTAACATTTCAAAGTTGTATCCTTGGTACTGTACTTTATGTGTTAAAAGCACAGCACATCTATGCCATGGAATTTGTGCTTATACACACATCTTGTGCATGCATACCGGTGCAGAAGCAATGCGTTTAAAAGATATAAAGAAAGCTTCCCCTGAGGCTGTGGAGACAGCTCACGGGCTGAGCACACTGCTCTTGGAAAGGATCAGAGTTTGGTTCCCAGCATCACCATCAGCGGGCTTCACCACAAACTGTTAACGTCAGCTCCAAGGGTATTCTATGTTTATCCCTTCAGGCATAAATATGTACCCATGCACGTCTAATTTAAAATAATAAAATAAATCTTTTTTTTAAAAGATTATTTCTTTGATCAGTTAGGCTCGAGTCCTCTCCTGGGAGAGGCCTCTCTGCCTTGGTGCCTGCCCCATCGTCGGCTTGCCCAGCCTAGTTTTAGCAAGAAACCCCCTCAGTCAGTTTAGCACCCTTGATATCTGATCACCCTGGCCTGCTTTCAACAAGAATCCTGTTCAGTGAGTTTAGCAAGAATCCCTTAACCTCTGATAATTGCTCTTGGTAGTTTTCCATCCCCTCACATCCACACCCCTTCCCCTCAGCCCCCAAGTAGAACTCAATGTCTCCTAAGGTTTTAATAAGTATCAACAGGGTGTTTGTTTTTTAAAAACAAGCTCCCAACATAAATCTAACCATAAAATCTTCTGGAATGATGAGAGTTTCGGAGTCTCTTGGAACACTGTTGCTATATTCTCCACAGAGCTGCAGGCAAATATCTCGAAAGAACTTCTACACAGCTGCTTCATCCAGGGGATTACATGCTTGGGAGTTAATAGTCAATAATGCAAAAATCAGCCTTCTAGACAGAATAGGAACGCGAAGTCGGGTCACCACTCCACCTCCTCGGTGGGCTAGGGTCACAGTGCATTTTTCCTGGACGCCTGTGTCGAGCGGTCACCGGTGTCCCGCCGAGCAAACGCCAACCTCAGCAGCGACAACCGAGTCAACCACCGAGTAAGACTGCTCTGCTCCCGAATGCTCCAGCAATGCTGGCAGCACCAACGTCGCCGGAAGCACCGCCGAGGTCCGCTGGCGTCATCACCTTCGCCCCGCCCACTAACACCCTCGGTCCCGCCCTCCCCTCCCCTCCCACCACGTGTCCTCGCACGGTCGCGAGGGGCCACGCTGGGGAGGCTGAAGCGGCAGAGCCGGTGGCGCGTTGAATGCTGGGCCGCAGCCCTTGTCGCCGTTGGCGGCGACACCGCCCGCTCGGCCGGGGTGAGTGCGCGCAGAACGCGGGGCTGGGGCGGCTCTTCCTCGGGGCTGGTGTCGGGGGGAGGCTGGGCCGCTGCCGGGCGGGGGCCGCCGTTGGCAGCTGTCGCCGCCGCCGCCGCCTTTGTTGTGGGCTGGCCGGGGAGGTGGGCTGTGCGGGCTGTCGCCGCCTTGCAGGTGCACGGGGCACCCGAGCTGGGAGCGTGTGCAGGGGCGGCTGGGGAAGGGTCGGGCAAGATGGCTGAAGTGAGCAGGGGCGACGGCGGCGGCGGGCACCTTCGCGACGGCCCCTCCCACCTCCCGCCCCGCCGCCGAGTGCAGGCCGCGGCCAACTTCAGGCCCAAGCTCCCGGGACCTCACGGGCATTCCTGCCTCCGCAGGCTGCCCCCCGCCTCCGGAGACATTGGAGACGCTGACTCCGAACTCCGGGAAGATCTTGGCTTCGGAAGTCCCGGAAGATGGGACGCACGAGATGCACACTCCCTACACACCCAGCAGTTGCCGGCAGTCTTTTAAGGGGAAGCTCTTTGTACCGGCCTGAGGAAGCGTCGAGTACAGAGAATTTGCGACCCAGAGGCGAGGAGCCCTGCCAGGTCTGGGTTGGCCTTCGCCACCCAGGCACACCCCCCTCCGTCTCACGGACTTGGCTTCCTTTAAGGAAGAAATACTGTTAAGTTTCTGAACTGGCCTGTGGACAGCGCCTGTGAATCTGGGAAATCCAGGTGATAAGTTTTTGTGCTAACTAGTCAAACTTCCTGTCTAGGCTCAGATTCTAGCCTGGTAGCAGATCAGCACCGCTCTCCTCTGGCCCCGGTAATGTGTGCAGTTGGTACCGGCAGTGGGAAGCTTAGGCCTGTCAGTGCACTGCTGAAACCTCTCCTTGCCCGTCCGCTGCTCTCACTTCTGTCCTGCACAAATGGTCTGGGATAACTAGTCTGGTTTCCCGAGCCACACAACGCTTCAAGTATTTGAAGCTAGCCAAATACATTATTTGCCCACAGCCCCTCTAATAATGATGAAATACCCACTTTCCCTGAATCCCTCTCTTCTAGCTGGAAGCAGACAGTGAGTGCTTTGCCGTTTTGTGTGCATCTTAACCACCCTCTCGGTCTGAGAGTTCACACTGACACCTGGCTTGTCTGCTAAATCTTGCGTGCAGAGATGGAGTCCCCAGCCTACCCGCTAGACATGACTCCAAAAGAAGAGCAAGAGGAGGAGGTTCGGACCCGGGGATTGGAGAATGGCCCCCCTATAGATATGCAGAAAGTACTGATTGGTTCCAAAGGCTCATGGGTAAGTAAGAGGGTGTGGAAATCCAGCCTGGGAGCCAGGTTTGCCTTAGGTCTCCTCCTGGGGCAGACGTGGGAAGTAAAAATAGCCCAGACTCAATGTGTTTGCATTCCTGAGAAAAAAAAAAAACCCGTGGCTTCAAAAGGCGGTGCTATGGTGATGGGAACGGGGCCTCAGGCACCAAGGCTGATTTCAGGTCTCAGAAACTGAGACCTTGTCTGCCTGACACTATCATTCACCCATTTCCCGTGTGCCTGACTTAATGGCATCATAGATATTGTAGGCACCAAATACCTGTAAGACTCGGGTCGTTGAGTGCTTTGTGTCCCCCAGGTGTCAGTGGAAATGCTAAGCTGCAGGGAATGTACAAGTGTAAGTGCGACCGTATCTAATACATGCGCTTGCTTACAGTAGGTACTGGAGGCATGGAAACTAAGCTCGAGTTGTAAATATTTTTAGTAAGTAATAAATGGATATTGCTTAGTTTTTTGTTGTATATTTTTTGTTGTATATAAACATTATCAATATCATCAATACATAATGTCCTTAGTGCCCAATAAAAGGGAAGCCTTTCATCATAGAACACAGAACTGCAGGCAATAAACTAGAAAAACCCTTCTTCCAAATTATCTAGTCCACCCTTCCTATAGGACCTCAGGTACCAAAAGATACCTGCTTTGCTGTCCAGATCCCTGTGTCCACTTGCTTCCTGAGCGGCAGCCAGCCAGCGGAGCGCGTTAGTGTGTTGTGTCTCATTGTAAACTGCCGGACATCGCCAGACTCAGGGCTCACTGATCTGAAGCTTTTACCTGTTAGTGTCTGTCACCCTGTCTTCTCCAGTTCTGATCTGACTCACGCAGTGCTCAGTTCTGGCAACTTGAAGACTTCAAAGCTACAGAAACCCTGGATTCTAAGGTTAAATCGAGCAACCCAGAATGTCTAAAGAGGCTGGAGCAGTATGGAAATCGGGTGTAGTCAAAGTAGAGATCTGATTGTGTTGAACAAATGAGAAGAGCCGGCCTTGCCCAGGAAAGAAGTGAGCAGAGTAGCTGGAGGCTGGAGGAGGGGCCTGACAGCTTGAGAGGTGGGGCTCGGGTTTGGGCATTTGGAAGCTCCAGGAAGTCAGTTGTCCATCCACAGCCACTGCACAGCATTAAAACAAATCCCTGCCTTTCTGCAGCCCCAGTCTCATAAGGGAAAGAAGCAGCTGAGGGCAGCTCAGGATTCTCTCACAGACGAAAGCGGCAAGTGTCTCTCAGGCCTGACAGTGTGCTTCTTAGAGAAAGCTTAGCCTTAAGCAGGGACAGTTTGCCCCTCCCCACTCTGGAACATTTAGCAGTATATGGAGGTAATTTTAGTTGTTGTGACCCAAAGTAGAGGTTGGGGTGTGAGGCCTTTATCGCATCCTCGGTTTGAGCCAAGGAGCTCCCTGTACATCTGCAGTGCAGTTGAAGGAACCATGCATGTACAGAGAGGAACTAGGTAGTCCAAAATGTCAATAGCATATGGTTGAGACACTGATCTAGCACATTAGGAGAAGGGAAAATAGAATCTGTGTTTTAAATGCATATTTTTTAATAATTAAGATGGTTCATAAGAAGTACTCACATGTCAGTATGCTCTGTAATAGAATGGGAGTAGACAGTTTCAGATAGAATTAATATACTTTGAACTGAGCCTTACAATGAGTGGGATGAGCAGAGGGAGGGGGAGAGCTTGCATGCTAGGCACGAGAACAGCATGGCCAGAGGCATGGAAGAGAGGCTATGGGTGGAGCTAGGAGATACCCCTGAAGCTGGAGCCAAACTAGGCAGTGGGAAAAGGTAAAGTCGGGGGATGGGACGTGGTGTTTTGTGCTGGATAGTTAAGCGCTGGCCTGAGGAACTTTAAGGAATGAGTCTTAAACCCATCAGTCTACATGAATAGGCCTCTGTAGAGCAGAGCTGAGAAGGATTACATACTAGTCACCTTGGTAAGGCCAGAGTATCCTGTTGAGACAACACTGGCTTTGGAATCAGACTCTAGCTGTTTGAATTCAGCTAAGCTACTTAGCCACTGCTTCCTTAGCCATAAAAGTTCAGTAGCAGTCCCCAAATCTATAGCTTATTTAAATAATTCAAAGAGATAATCTGTTTATGTGATTGGAAATTCCCTGGGCAGTGCCTAACCTCGCAGAGCTGCGTTGATACAGTGGTTCCAGCTCCTCTCAGGTGCTGCCTCTCTCGTAGGCCTAAGTAGGAAAGTGCTTTACAAAATATTGCCCTTGGAGATAAGGATTGGGACGCCAGTTTCCTAGGAAAGCAAGACAGTGCACACAAGCTGGAAAACACTCCTCTGATGAGTCCTTAATCACGTGAGAGAGGAAGGACAGGAATTGCAGGTTCTTACTGTAAGGCCGAGTGGGGAGATGACTGAAGCCGGAACTGCCTGCAGACTGCCTGGCCGCTCAGCTTTAACTGCAGCCAGCGCTGCTTACCTTCTGCTGCACTTGATGAAATAAAAGACCTGCATAGCAGGACCCAAAGTCTTGCCCCAACTTCACAGGGCTCTGGGGAGACTTCTAAGCCTTTCTATTGTGCTTTGGGTGCTTATTTTGGATTTGGTTGAAGATACTTTAACCATGTGCTAATTAGAAGATGAGTCTCCACACCAGCTCTAGAAAGTCAACATTTATCCGGGTCTAGAATGTGTTACCCGCTCTGCAGGGATTGATGTAACTAGGCCTACGTTCTTCTGTCAGTGAACAGAAGGAGAGTATAAATAGTTATGGCCTAGATCTAGAACTTGTAAGGGAGTGAAAAGGCCAAAGAGAGAGTTGTTTAAAATCTTGGGTAATAGGAATAGAGTAGACTGGAAATTGTCTGAGCTGCCTGGTTTTCAGATTGAGGAAGTCTGAGGAAAGCCTAGGAACCACACCATTCTTATCTCCTGCTGTTCCATATGTGAAGAAGTTTTGTTCAGTTTTACTCCAAAGAGTTGACTTGGTTTATTGACAAAATTTTAATTTTTGAAACTTCCAAGTATGACAAGAGAAGAGAAATCCAGAGGTAATATGTTTGCCTCAATAAGTCATTCAGCAATATATAGTATGTGCATACTAGCTATAGAAGTAGTTCACAATCTATGTATTGTGATACCTCTGGGGGTCAGATGACCCTTGTAGGGGTTGCAGATGTCCTGCATATCAGATATTTACAATTCATAACAGTAGCAAAATTAAAGTTTTGAAGTAGCAAAAATGAAATAATTTTATGGCTAGGGGTGACCACAGCATGAGGAACTATATTAAAGGGTCACAGCGTTAGGAAGATTGAGAACCACTGGGCTATAGGAAGCATCTTTGGCTTAGGGAAACAAAGTAATTGCAGGCTGTTTTCAGCAAAGTCAGATTTAAGTGATGAGCAGAGAAGGAACAAATGCACAGTGTGACAAGCCAGAGAGTTGCAAGCAGGGCATCAAGGTGTCGTGCAGGTGTGCGTACAGCCTGGAGAATGGTGTACCTGGGCTAGGTCTTGGAAGATGGGTGGGTGTGAAAGAAGAGGACCTCAAGGGCCCAGAGGAATAGTGGGCAGAGATAGATAGGCATCAGGGAACAATGAGCAGTTAGTACAGCTGTAGGATGGATGGAGAGTCCTTTGGGACAAAGCTTTCTCCTCTCTAGTGAGAGCCTTAGACTCACACAGTGCTGGGTCTGCGTCTCAACCTTGCCACTATCGACTGTGTGTCTTTTGCCTAGAAATGAGGATCCCCTGAGCCCACCCCCACGGCCCTTGCTAAACTGAAAATCTTTGCTCTGTTGTGAGATTATTGGGGGAGATCAAGGAGCTTCCCAGCAAGTGTTCGCATATAGAAGAAAGTATAGTGGTAACAGTATAGTAAGTGGGTCTAGTTGACAAGGGAAGAAAGGCCAGGGTGTGTGAGTGACTGACAGACAACTTGATCTTGAAGAGGCTGCTAGCCATATATACACTGATTTTTTTTCTAAGCTAGGGAGAAACAATATGATCACCCAGCCCCAAGATAGAGCTTTGAGGAGTAAGTTTGAAGGAGAGAATGCCAGAAATAAGTTCATTGGTGATTTCTTATCACTGAATATGAGCTTTGGAGTACGATTTCTAATGACCACAAAAGAAAATGCAGTAGAAAAGAAAGCAAATCAGTTGGAAAAGTAAGAGATTTTGGTTGCTGGCCTTCTTTAGCTCGGAAGGCATGCCCTCCTTCTGGGACCCAGAAAAAGAGATGGAAGAATGGGACAGGGAGCTGGCATCCTAGTCTTACATAATCTCATTCTGTCCGTGAAGCTCGAATTAGCCTTTCTCTGCTACTTTTGCTCCTATAGATTGGAAGGGCCTAGTAAGGTGCCTTCTCCGGCTGACTCCCCTCAGGACAGCATTGGTGTAGAGTGTTGACTCATTCTGAAGAGGAAAGTCTGTGTGATCCTCAAAGATGTTGTGGAGAGCAGTAATCCTGTTGAGTTTAGGGTCTCTGGCTAGAGATAGGTTGTAAGATGGGATGGACAGCTTTATGGGGATACTTACTCAGGGCGTGGTGAGTCTTGACTTTGGAGTCCCGGGTGAACTGTGAGATCTCATGCAGTATCTGAGGAGATGATGCCAGAGTCCCCCACCATGATGATGGCAGCTGCTGTGGTGGTGGGACACAGGAGGGCTCACACACACTTGTCCTCAAGAGCAGTGAGAATAGACAGACCATTCCCCCTGGGTGAGAGCCCTGACCTGACCTGTGAGAGTGAAGGCTTCATTGTTGTACCCACTTGTCTGTCACAGCCCATCAGATGTGAACATCTGTGCACGTACATGCTAGTCATTGAGAAAATATTGTTCGTGTTCCAGGTACCAGCCCTATTTGATGAGGTGGCCATATATTTTTCGGATGAGGAGTGGGAAGTTTTGACAGAGCAACAAAAAGCCCTCTACCGGGAAGTCATGAGGATGAATTATGAGACCGTCCTGTCCCTGGGTAATGCTTTGTTTTCCTTTGTCTCGGCGAAGCTCTGGACCCAGAGAACTGTATCATTATCTCTGTCTTCTCTGTTGCATCTAGTCTCCTCATCTGAATGGGACTCTCCTCCCGTGCTGTGCCAGCTTCATTCCCTGGTTTTGATTTGGGCAGGACATACAGATGGCGCCTTTCTATTTGAAAACTCACGTTAGCTCTTAAAACAGTCCTCTTTTGGCCCAAGTGTTTCCATTACTTAAAAAAACATAAAAAGTGTAGCCTTCAAAATGTCATCATGGATCTAGGACTGTGTCCTTGGGAAGGAAAGCTTTGTTGTCCTCAGACACTTGAGGGTGCACCCAAACACATACAGGGGCATCACCCCTCTTCTCAGACTGTAGGCATTTGGAAGAATTTCCCAGTTTTGATCAGTTGAGTTCCAAAATGTTGATTGTTTCGATGACTATCCACCCACCTCCCTGCTAGTCAATGCACTTTGCTGTTCCTAGTACCAGCTCCCATTAACCAAGCTCCAGGAACGCCCAGACTGTGTTTTCCATCCTTTGTGTTTTTAAGTATCACCCCGCTCTGCTCCTGTCTTCTTCAGTGGGGGTGAGGGTGTTCCTTACACCATAATACACAGCTATTTCCCTGCTTTATTTTCTATGAACAGAATTCCCATTCCCTAAGCCAGACGTGATCAGTCGGTTGGAGAGGGAAGAGCAGTACCCTAGTTCTGATGACTGGCGGCTCCAGGGAGTAACCTTTGCAGGTACTGCATGAGCCAACTCAGCATACGCCCACGGGAAACAAGCTAGGTGTTCGGTGTCAGTGTGTATTCTGTGGTGTATTTAGGAGTGAGGCACAAATGTTGTGTGTAGGCTTTGGAATGCAAAGATCCCTTTTTAGCACTGTATGAACTTGGTGACCTCTGTCTCCTGGGCCTCCAGTTCTTCATTACTGGCTGTGAGTTTCCACTTTGGTGTGCACATGGTGCATGGATGAAGTGACCTGAGGCTGACACAGCAGTTGGTCCACACCAGAGAGCTGCTCTGTCAGCATGCTGTGTGTCTCTACAGACTAGGCATAGTGAGAGGAGGGACAAAGCACACTCTAGGCTACCTGTTCCACTCTGGGTAGGAAAGGCAGTAAGAGCTGTAGTGCACATTTGGATAGTTATTTCTAAGAAGTACCTAATATATCAAAAGAAAGAGTTGGAAAAACATATTTAGTCCCAACACTTGGGAGGTAGAGGCAAGAGGATCTGAAGTTCAAGGTCATTCTTAGCTTGAGCTACGTGAGACTACCTCAAAAGAAGGGAGAAAAAGTATGTGTATTAGTGTACCCCCACACCCCCACATACTTATACACACATGTATGTGTGCATATGTATCATAATTTTGAGACTACCAAAATATATTTGCTTTTCTCTGTGATTAGGTTTAAAATGCTATATTTTGCTGATTCCACAACATGTTTTTCTTTTTGTTTTACTAACATTACAGTTGAGAATGCCTCTAAAAATGAATGGCATGTGATAGCTGTTTTTAATGATACATAACTGCGTTTTATAGCTGATGGCCTTTTGTTTTGGAAGGTACGGTAATCACGATAAACCCTGTTTCCTGTGACTACCTTCCAAATGGAAATGTATGATGAAACAGTTCCGTCTGTGCCGTGCAGGAACCAGGTGTCTGCAGTATAGGCTTCATTTTGCTAACTTGGTTTTTGCTGTAGGTTTGTTTTTGTTGCTTTATTTTGATTTGGTTCAGTTCAGTTGAAGGGTTGTGAGTCAGCACATGGTGCTTCCCGATGTCTGTAGTATTAGGTAGGAATGTGGATACATTGGCTCCCCATCCACATGAGCAGTGGGTGATACTGGTGTGAGTGGGAATGAAGCCTGAGAAGCAAGCTCTAGCCCCGGCTGTCTTTTTGTTTCCTTTATATTTTGAGACAGTGTGGCATTGAACTTGAGAATCCTCCTGCCTTTGCCTCCCACATAGCTGGGATTACAGGGCTACACCACCAGGTCCTCACATAAACATTGTTTTCATCCAAACGTGATCCTGATATTATTTGCTCCAGGCTTAGTACCTGTATTCAGTTCCCACTGAACGTTCTCTCGTCACTTCATAACTTGGTGGCCGTGCTATAATCATAGCATCTAAGGTCTCTCTGCTCGACTGCAAAGGGCCTATACTACACGACCGAACTGTGAAAATAAGATTTGGTAGCCCATGCTAATGGGACATAGATAAGGACTTACGCTGGGTTATTTGTTAAACTTTTGGTTCACTTTTATGAGTGCCAGATTAAACCTTATGGCATTATTTTTGCCCTTTTTATTTACCTTCTAGAAAGTGAAGAATCTGACTTTAACACTCCACATTGGGCAAGCCCAATGACTGCCACCTCCCATTTCCCTCAACCTCAGCAATTCAACAGCTTTTGGCATCTGCCTCGGGACATCGCTGAGCTGCCTGAATGGAGTGAGGGGTACCCCTTCTACATGGCCCTGGGCTTCCCAGGGTGTGACCTCTCAGCTGATGACTTGGCTAGCAGGTTTCAGTTCAGTAGGGGCATGCGCCGCAGCTACGATGCTGGGTTCAAATTGATGGTGGTGGAGTATGCTGAAACCACCAACAACTGTCAGGCTGCCAAGCAGTTTGGGGTATTGGAAAAAAATGTTCGAGACTGGCGAAAAGTGAAGCCACAGCTCCAAAGTGCCCATGCCATGCGGCGGGCATTCCGAGGCCCTAAGAATGGGAGGTTTGCTCTGGTGGACCAGCGTGTTGCTGAGTATGTTAGACACATGCAGGCCAAAGGGGACCCCATCACCAGGGAGGCAATGCAGTTGAAAGCTCTTGAAATTGCCCAGGAAATGAACATTCCAGAAAAAGGATTCAAGGCAAGTCTGGGCTGGTGTAGAAGAATGATGAGAAGGTATGACCTATCTCTGAGGCATAAAGTGCCGGTTCCCCAGCACCTGGCCGAGGACCTGACTGAGAAGCTCATCACTTACCAGCAGAGCGTGCTGGCTCTGCGCCGGACACATGACTATGAAGTGGCACAAATGGGCAATGCAGATGAGACACCCATCTGCTTAGAAGTGCCCTCTAGAGTGACTGTAGACAACCAGGGTGAAAAGCCTGTCTTGGTCAAGACACCAGGTAGGGAGAAATTGAAGATCACAGCCATGCTGGGTGTCTTGGCTGATGGGAGGAAGTTACCCCCATACATCATTTTGAGGGGAACATATATTCCCCCTGGGAAGTTCCCCAGTGGCATGGAAATCCGCTGCCACCGCTATGGGTGGATGACTGAGGACTTGATGCAAGACTGGTTGGAAGTTGTGTGGAAACGGAGGACTGGAGCTGTGCCCAAACAACGAGGGATGTTGATCCTGAATGGCTTCCGGTGTCACGCCACCGACTCGGTGAAGAGCTCCATGGAGAGCATGAACACAGACATGGTGATCATCCCAGGTGGCCTGACCTCACAGCTGCAGGTGCTGGATATGGTGGTCTACAAGCCTCTGAATGACAGTGTCCGGGCCCAGTATTACAACTGGCTTCTGGCGGGGAACCTGGCACTGAGCCCCACTGGAAATGCTAAAAAACCACCGCTGGGCCTCTTCCTGGAGTGGGTCATGATGGCATGGAACAGCATCTCAAGTGAATCAATTGTCCAGGGGTTCAGAAAGTGCCACATCTCCAGCAACTTAGAGGAGGAAGATGATGTTCTGTGGGAAATTGAGAGCGAGCTATCCAGAGAACCACCAAAAGAATGTGATCCTGAAAGTGTGGCTGAGGTCAACTGAGGGAAGAGCTGAGGTAACTGGCCAGCAGTAGATCTCACCATCACTGGTGCCCCAGTCATGTCTAACACTCACCCTTTTTCTGGCCATGAGTTTCTCTTTTCTAGTTCTGTTCAAAAAAGCCTGCCATGCCACAGTGTAGACAACAGGTCATCAACATTTTCTCTTTGGTATTTTGTTCTGTGGCCTGGATCCAGGAACACCTATGTAGTGGGTAAGATGACAAGGAGCTGCCGGAACACTTCACATGAGAGCAATACTACTGCAGAAAGTTACTTGGTCCAACAGTGTTCCATTCACAAAGTTTGTCTGGGAAGATAACTTTCTTCCCTTAAAAATTCTGAACTTTTATGGCTGGTCTGTGTGCTTGCATTACTTAACATAGTTGTACTGCCTGTTCCTGATCTGCAGGACCATGACCCAGGGAGAGAGTGGAGTCTGCTTTAGTACCTCTGAGCCTCAGCTCTGTGTCCTGGGGTGATCAACCCATGCCCACCAGGGAGATAATAATATATATTGTTTGCTTTCCTCTAGGGAATGTTGAGAGTTTTAAAACATCATCTTAGTCTCATGGAACTTAGCTGGGGTGAGCCATTACAATCAGTTCCTATTGTCAGCAGATGTCTGAAAAGTGTTAATTCGGTCTTAAAAATGCTGCAGAGCTGGCTCAGCAGTGAAGAGAATGTGCTGCCCTTGCAAAGAACCAGAGTTTGGTTCCCAGCACCTGCATCATGCAGCTCATCATCACCTGTGACTCCAGCATCAGGGGATGGACCCAGGGACCTCTTAACCTGCTAGGCACCTGTAGTCACATGCTCATTTCTACACAGAAACACAGTATATATATAAAATTAAAAATAAATCTTTGGGCTCGAGAGATGGCTCAGCAGTTAAGAGTGCTTACTGTTTGTTCTTGCAGAAGACTATAGGCCAGTTCCCAACACCCACATGACAGCTCACAACCAGCGGAATTCCAATTCCAAGGAATACAGTGCCCTCTTCTGGCCTCTGCCAGTACCTACATGCGTATGGTACACATATCTTTGTGCAGTCTCCCACATACACACAAAAATAAATTTTATTTGAAAATTGATTTCTAGGGGCTGGAGAGATGGCTCAGAGGTTAAGAGCACTGGCTGCTCTTCCAAAGGTCCTGAGTTCAATTCCCAGCAACCACATGGTGGCTCACAGCCATCTGTAATGGGGTCTGGTGCCCTCTTGGCCTGCAGCATACACACAGAATATTGTATACATAATAAATAAATAAATAAATATTAAAAAATATTTTTAAAAAATTGATTTCTAGAAATAGTACTATAGTGAGTGAAGTCTAAGGTCATCAGGTGATAAGGGGGAAGCAGAAGAGGAGCCAGGCAGAGCCCACCTGGAAAGCCCACAGCCCTATTCACCTTGAGTGGGAAAATACCAGAGCAAGGGATACATGGGAAGCACAGACAACTCACCCATTCTCATTCTCCACCTACAGCCTCTGAAAAGGAAAGTGGCCAGTCTCTAACAGGAGACTTAAAACTATCTAACGTACTTTCCCTTTATAAAAAAGACATTTTTATTAAGTGTACATTTTACTTGCCCACCCACCATTCAACTGAAATCCTAATGGAAGTCTCCACCCAAGCACAGGCTCTTAGTGGCATACACCTCCTTCCTGCCCTCACATCCTACCCTCAACACTGAGCCCTAAACCTAAGATAGAGCAAGCAGTTATAAAACTGCATTCAAGATAGCTGAAATCTATCTTCCCATGCCCCCACTCTATATAAAGTCCCGTGGGTTCAGGCTCCTCCTGCTGCCCCCACTCTGTGTAAAGCCCCGTGGGTTCATGCTCCTCCTGCTGCCCCCACTCTGTGTAAAGTCCCGTGGAGTCAGGCTCCTCCTGATGCTCACTCTGCTGCCCCCACTGGCAGCTGAAGTTGCAGTTGTTTTGTCTTTTCTCATTTGCTTTCCCCCTCTGTTAGAAAACATTTGTAATTTTCTAAGCAATGTACCACTCGAGGAACCCAATCAGAACCTGTCCCGGAAGAGGAGAGGGCAGAAAACAATGCTAAGCCCCGGCTGTGCACACAGGTACTCAGCCCGGTCAGCATGAGTTTCTGCTCCTCCAGATGCCATCAGGGAGTGATGGAAATAGACAGGGATACACAACGGGCAGTAAAACAACCTCCTGTCATGGACTAGAATGCTATTTTTTAAAGTTAGGAAATATCCAGGAATCTAAGCTAATTCATTCTTAGGTTCTCTCTTTTCCAGCAAATGAAACTTCCAAGTGATAGAAGCACTTGGAAGAAAAAAGCACTTGTAAGAAGATGGCTGCAGAGGGGCCGAAAAGGGCAATAGGCTCTGAACATCTCAGGTCTGGGCAGCAGCCTGAGCATCCCATCTCAAGACAGCCCCACCCACCCTATCCCATCCGGTATCAGCCAAGCCTAAGACCCTTAAGTTTAGCAACAAGCTTAGAACAACATTCTACCCCGTTTCTCCTTTGGGAGCTGTCTCCTCTGCTCGTTATAGAAGCCTGTAAACACGAAAGGACAAAGGTATTTCCTGGACAAGAGAATGTGGTTCAGCACCAAGATGCGCCACATCACCACAGCTCTCGTGTCTCTTCTGTGGAGCAGAAACCTCAAGTATGAACCTCTGCAGATGCTTCAGTAGAGCCTGACTCCACAAAGGTCAAGACTACGGAAAAGCTTTGGTAGAAAGCCATCACTCCTGTACTATTGTTCTTACATGTCACTGAGGGAATGAGATTAATAACCACAAAATCAAGACACTTGGTGCCAGAAGATGACTTTTCTATAGGTAAACTAGGTTAGTATGAGAGATGAGAGTTTCCAATGCTGTTACACTTACCTTCCTAATCTGGTTGGCAGCTAGACCTTTTTAGGGTTAATGACCCTACCTTCTTCCCTATTACCCTCTTTAATGAGGCAACCCTTGGTATACGAGCCTTTGCTTTTCAGGCTGCTGGCAGAAGTCTCTAAATGATCTGCTGTCTACACAGAACGAGGCCCACTGACTCATACTTATTTGGTTAATTTCTTTAATATTTTAATCTACAGGGCAGTGGGAGGGATTAGGTCTTGAGCCACAGCTGCTTTCAGACTTCACAAAAATAGGTATGAGTCATTGACTTTTTCCACATTAGTAATTTGCATTCTTGCATAATTCAACTGTTAAAAAAACATTCCTTCAAAGTTATCTATGCTACAAAAATTCTACCAGAACCTCATAGGCAAAGCCGTTGCTAGATCTGTCATTCAAAATACTCGTTTTCCTGTTTGCTGTCCACTTTTCTGATCTGTTTTAACCAGTTTGTCAGAGTTCCAAAGACATGAGAATGACTTCGAAGATCTGAATGAACGGACATCTTAATTGTTTCTGATTGGCTTTGTCTGTGCTGTCTTGTCATCCCCACATGACATCTGTACTCTCCACGCCATCAGTTTCCCCTCCTTCCGTTGTCCTCTTTCCTGACTTTGTTTCTCTTGCTTGGGAGCTTAAAAGATGCCATGTTGGGCTTTCCACACAGAAGCCAGGTCTCTTAACAAAGTAGAAAATGGACTTAACTCCTGTTTCATTCCATAACATCACTGTCAGCTGAGATGCCTTACAGGTTGCACAGCACTGGAACTTCCCTAGAGTGATGGTTCTGCTGCCAGGGTCCTCTGGGAGCTCTCCTTCACTGGCTGAAGACGATCTGTGCCAAACAGCCCCAGTACAGCTGTTTAGCAGAATAACAGTTAACCAGAAAATTACCATAGCACACTGAGACTGCTACTCTCCACTAAATAGAAGCTGATCCCAGTAATAAACTTTGATAACAAAGGCAATGGGCTCTGGTGGTTTTGTTTATCTGTTAGTATTGTCAAAAGTTAAATTTTAATCTATTGCCTTATACTTGATTCATCAGATTTGGTAGCACTGTATTACACCTTTGAAGCAAAGCCCTCATGGGATGTACTGTGTTACAGGCCTTTTTTTTTTTAATTGAGGGGACTATGGGGTTTAAAACTAGTTCTTAAAAGTTGGAGGGGTTTGGATAGGTTTCCTCAATAAGTCATGTCTTAGCAGTGTTAAGAAGGACATCCATAAAAGTTACAGATGAGTCAAAATGTGCTAACAAGTTGATGGACAGAAATCTCCATTTTTCATAATTTTCCCAAATGAGAGCGTCATTCACCGGCCTTTACTGTGCTATTAGGCAATGTAGAGTGTTAGGTGAACTAGGTCACAGCAGGGGGTGACAGCAGTGCTGGAGTGCTACTGTGTGTGCCTGGTCCGCAAGCAAGCAAGGCAGACTTGTAACAGCCACACTGGCTAAACATGACTGCAAACCTTGGGGTAGAGATAACTACTTAGTCTCTAACAGCTTGCTTCTTCCAGGGATTTTTTCCTAAGTGAACCTTGACAATATGTGTTCATAATTTCTTAATTACAGGAGACTGCACATAGATTCACAACTGGCAGAGGTATCTAAAGGAGCCAGCCTTTGGTGGAACACAAAGTTTGCGATCTTTTGTAGGAACTCTGGAATATCCTAATTATTCTTATGTCCTGACCTTACCGCCAAGCCTATCCCCCCACTTCAGAAAATCCCTTGACAACTGACGTGGAAGACAGATGTGAGTGTAGAGCTCAAAATAATTAAGGTAAAATCATTGCATTGATTCTGGAGTTTGTGGTCCCACTGGTTAGTGACTGGTTAGAGCCCAACACAGTGAACAGTCTACAGCTTAGAGCCTCCTCTGCTACACAAACCCTTTGAATTTTCCATTGCTGGGGACAGACAGATAGACACACACACATACACACACACAAACAAACACCCTCTGCTACACAGAACCCTTTGGAATTCTCCATTCCAGACACACACACCACCCACTAGGCAGCATGAGCCCTTCACACAGCAACAGTTCAAAACAAGACCACTATGTGTGTACCTATCACGCCAATCCCTTTCAACCCCTAAAAGTTCTTGAGTATCACCCACCTGACACTTAGAAAGGTTTGTACCAAGAACAACTTAAGCTGTTGATTTTTTTTTTTTAAATCTTAGGCTACATACCACTAAATGCATACCTTAATGGGAACCTGCCTTGTCAGTTGCCTAATAACATTCTTTTAAAGTTTGAACCAAGCTCTCATATGACTGGATTTTTCCTATTTCTATGGAAGATAATATTCCTTACCTGCCTGGGCAATGGTGGCACAAGCTTTTAATTTGAGCACTTGGGAGGCAGAGGCAGGCGGATCAAGGCTTGTCTGGTCTACAGAGCATGTCTCAAAAAACCAGTATAAGATTATATAGTATATATATGCTTACTTGAATAAACAGAAAAAGGTTTTCTCCCAAAATGTTTATTTGTCACATTTAAAATACAAAATCAAATCCACAGATCCAGATATAGGAACACACAAAAATACTCACATGTATCTACTGCTGAGGCCTCTGATAACCCATCTGTACGTCTAATTTGCCCATCAATACTACATGAATGAAAAGTAACATCGCTTTAAAACAAGTTGGTTACCAGTAACACTGTCAAATGTAAGCTCATAGTACCACTTGAAAGAGTAAAACATTTTGTAGAAATATGAAAATTAGCAGTTTGTAAGATTTCATGAAAACATTTCTAAAGGATTAACAGGCTTGTCCATCAGCCTTTAGACACACTAATGCTAAAACAACTGAACTACAAGGATAACTGCATTCTAAGAATTGGACTAGAGTATTAAAGGGGAAAAAAAACTCAACAACAAAAACCACCACAAATCCAAACCCTGTTCTCTGGGGTGAAAACAGTGGGTTTCCTGGGAACTTATCTAGCTGCTAACTAGTCACTAAAGGAGATTCTGACTACCACTAGGTTAGTCCACCAATATGCAGAGTCTAGTTCTTCAGGGAAAGCAGAATTTTTCACTGTCAGATACAGCACATACATCACTGAACATGCAGCCCTCCTAACCATGGGGACTGTGCTACAAACAGCATCTTTATTCTAGGATGTCACCTACCTTACCATAGACCAGAGACACTACACCTCAGTTGCCTCAATCTCCCTATTCAGGTACAGAAGAACGCCTGCTCCTATACCTGGGGACACAGACACCCAGGTCATCATTAGTCAGGCATCTATTAATAGCTTCACAGTAGCAACACAAAATGCACTCAATGTCACATTTCCATAGGAAAGGTCATACATACATTATACACTTCAGTTTTGAAATGTGGAGTCAAAAGCTTTCAATTTTCAGCAATCAATTAATTTAGTGATGGTCCCAAATCTTCCATTCCTGATTTAGCAGAGCAAAAGTCCTTCTTTGGCTGCCAAGCGCTGGCGGTGGACTTTGTCTTGTTGTAGCTCTTCGTGATTGGGGTGCCAGAGTTTCATGATGATCCTCTCGATGTTAAGGGCATACACAGTATGTGTAGGAATGACTTCCCTGTGTACCTGAGAGTTTAAAATCATGTTTTCTATTACACTTCAATAGACTTATTTTTCCAGCATTCAAAAGTATAACCTGTATTTTTAAAAACTTCTCATGACTTAGGTACCCTATAAACTTTAAATCAGAACATGGTGAATCCCTCGTCAGATAATAAAACAGATGGTTCTGTGGGCCACTCAGCCATGAGAAGGTAATCGCTGTGCAAACCTGATGACGAGTCCAGTAACGGTGGAAGGAAAGCAATGACCCCACAAAGCTGTCCTCTGACCACACACAAGCCATGACACTTTGCACCCATGTGCATACACACAATGCCAATTTAAATTTTAAAAATACCTGCAGAGCTTCAAAAAGGTCGTACATGTTCACTGGAGGCAAGGATGCAGGTAGAGTGTCCCCGGAGCATGCCAACAGGAATGCCGCCTGCTGTTCAGCATCGTCAGGGTGTGGCTGAGAAGCTGGATTCTGACTAACACAGGGAGCAGAAAAGGCTGGAGGGCTAGAAAAGAAGTTTTTAAAGAAATATTCTCAGTCCCTAAAACAGAGATAAGTGAAACCAAGAATAGAGAGGCTCACTGGAACACACCTCATTCTGAGTGTCTTTAAATGAAGCAAACACCCACCACTATATAAACAAAGAGTCCATGATTTTAATTTCTAAAGGGTCCCATGTATCAGGAGTAAACAATATAATGCAGTCACATTTACTCCCTCTTCCCACAATACTAACATATAAGCTCAGGGTACTGAACCAAACTGCTTGCTGCCCCTGAAGAGTTTCTAGTTTGGAAAAATAAAACAAAACATGCATATAAACAACAACAACAACAACAACAAAAGCAGTATAACTGAAGGAATATGAAACTGAAAAATTATGGAGAAGGCAAATCATACTGATAGCAAGCTTAAAAATAAACAGCTAGAAGAGTAGCAGTCAAATGGGAGGATGAGGAAAAAACGCCACCAGATACAGGCCAAATAGAAGACAAGCCGAGAAGTCAGGTCTGGCTTTACATCTGTACAGATGCGGTAACTACACAGTTGCCAGGAATATACAAGGAGGCAAAGCAAAGAGCGGGGCAGCAGCTGTGGCTTAGAGCAGCTGATGGAAGCAGCTCTGTTAGAGCAACAGCTTCCTGGAACTGGGACAGGAACGGAGGGCTTCAGGGCAAAGCCATCAGAGTCAACTCTGAGCACACCTTACTACAAGGAACCACTTTTTTTTTTTTTCATTTTTCCCGAGAGGATGACTTAAATATGAAACAATCCCAAACAGGTATGTCACCACAGATGGAAACCTAAACAGGGACCCTAATTTGAAAGGACACTATTCATCACCATGTCTCCACAGCCTGGAGATGGCCACAGCGTCACCTCTCCATGTGCTGCCAGCTCCCCGGCAGTGTCTGTCCTCTCTGTTATCTCACCGCTGCTACTGCCGCCAGTCCTCCTAGCCTTCAATGTTTTCTTTGATCTTGTGTCACTGTCACTTCTGTCCTCCTGTCAGCCACCAGCCAGATCACCAGACAGACGAAATCCAGTCTTTACAGACTATAGCCACGGCAGTAACCACAAAGAAAACCACTGCGAGCTCTTTTCCAAAAGGCTAAAATTAACACTAAATGTTGTGGGATAAAGATAACCTGAACCAACTCATAAAAGGGTGGCTAAGAACTGAAGATGGCCCTGGGGGGCCTGAGTGGATGGTAGACAGAGGTCAATTTGTACAACAGGATGCTGAGAACAAGCAGAAATGCGCGCAGGCCATGACTGGGCTACAGCCATGAGCGTCAGACATGGACAACAAACATCCACCACTCTTCCTCCTCTTCCCACCATCAGAAACCCAGATTTAGGCCATGAGCAGGCCACCCCCTCACCAGGCAGAGGCCACCATCAGAAAACACTACTGAAGGACTACTCCATCCCACACAGAGAGAGACAATCAAACAATCACTTCTGGTTTTAAAAGGGTACTAAAGTAATTCACTCTATAACTGCACTGATGTCAAATCTTGCAGAAACACAATAACCAGTTCTTTAACAGTGGCCTCTCACATAAAGTCAGTGACCAAGCAGCAAAGGATCACTACAAGAGTAAGAAGTCACTCACCCTTCAACCAAGTTGTTGTAAGCCACCACACTATTCTTCAGGTATGGTTGTGGGGTCACGTTACTACCAAAGGCATATTTAAAATGGCCATCTCGTACCCGGTAAGCTTTCCTTCTTGATACAACTGATGTCAGTATATCTTTGAGATGATTCTGAAAAACAAAAGAAAATAGCAAGAGCTGCTCAAAAACAAACTATAAGATGTTCATTGTCAAGCGGTCCTTCCATTCCAAACAGTCCTTGCATTTGGTGATGTAGAACGACAAAAGCTCATGAAAAGAGCCCAGCCAGGGCACGGGGGAGGGAAGGATGTGCTAGCTTCACTTGGCTCTCTTTAAAGAAGCTGCTCTACATGCAGTGGTTTTCTTTGCGGTGGGTTTTATTTCATAGTCTTCAGTGCTGAGATTGAGCATCACATGGGGCCTCCCATGCAAGGTGAGAGCTCTCTACCACTCCACATGCATTAAGTGGACGCTTCTCAGAAAACATTTTTTGGTAAAGTAAATTTTCTAAGGCTTTAACTTTGAAATTTGACTTAAAATGAGACAAAAGTTTTAAGATCTGGTATTCACTGGTTACCAAAATCTTTTGCTCTCAAAAGCTCTACAAACAGAGAATACTGTACATATCTATCAATTCTCATCACCTTTAGAAGAGCCAAGTAGCAGGGAGCCAAGACAAGTGGCACATGTCTTCAATCCCAGCACTCAGGAGGCAGAGGCAGGTGGATCTCCGTGAGTTCAAGAGCAGCCTGGTCTACAAGGAGAGTTCCAGGGCAACCAAACCTGTTATACAGAGAAACCCTGTCTCAAACAAACAAATAGAAGAACCAAGTACATTAGAGCTGGTTGGGGAGCATGAAAATAGGACACTTCCAGCATATGTTAGCACAGGGAGCCAGGATCAGTCTCAGCATCTCACTTATACCAGTATGACTTCTGCTATCAAGACATCCGTGTGCAATTTAATACAGGTTTTCATATAGAACTCATTCAATGTTTCTAGTGCAACTACTATCTCAGAAATGACTTTGAGGAAAATGAGACCCAGAAAATTACCTATAGTTACTTGAGTACTGTCTGGAATCAGTGCAATGTACATTTTGTCGAATACTAAGTGATAAAAGAAACAGTGGGTCAAACGATCAACTGTTCAAATGCCCACTCTTTAAATGCAGCACTACCTCAAACACAAGTGACTTGAACTGATGTAGGAGGTCCTTCTCTATTTCTGTTGCTTTCACTGGTTAAAGAGACTGCCTTGGCCTTTTAATAGGGCATAAAATTAGGTAGGCGGAGTAGACAGAACAGAATGCTGGGAGGAAGAAGGCAGTGTGGCAGACACCATGGCTCTCCTCTCTGAGACGGATGCTGCTTAGACTTATGCCGGTAAGCCACAGTCAAGTGGCGATACAGATTATTAGAAATGGGTTAGATTAATATGTGAGAGTTAGCCAATAAGGGGCTGGAGATAACGGGCCAGGCAGCAATTTAATTAATACAGATCTCCGTGTGGTTATTTTGGGTAAAGCTAGTCGGGCGACCGGGAGTCAGGCGGTGGGAAGCGGCACTCCTCAATACAACATTGAACCACTAGAATTTCTGATTTCTGTTTTTGCTTAAACACTATTGTGTGTTGACAAAACAAATTTAAAAAGAGATAAGCAAAAGTATGGATGCTGCAAGGAACCTTTCTGGAGAACCTCTGTCAAATAAAGGCAATTCTTCGGTTGTGAAGTATGACATGTTTCTCTTAATGATGACAGATATGAAATTGAGTGGCATTCAGTTCCTTCCTATCACTATCATTTTAAAACACATACATCTCATAAAAATCATTACCAACAGCAAACCCACCTCCACAGCATAGACAACAGCAGAAACGGCTTCCTCAGTGACGTTGTCCAGCCCATGCTCATAGGCTGTCACGATCATCCTCCCTTCAAGCTGACCCCGTGTGGGGAGCATCATTGTGTGTGAACAGAGTTTCAAGTCATCATCATCCTGGGGATCCTTTGCCACAAACTGTTGAGCTCCAGAGAGGGGGTTCTGAGGCTGGAATCTATGCTGAATAAAGAAATTCAAAATTATTTACTTCAATAGCAAGTAACAGGACAAACAAAAAAACCTGTCTGCCGGAAACAGGGACCTACAAAGCAAGCCCACCAAAACTATACCACAGGGTATTAAAATTTTCAAAGTAAAAAGTGAATCGTGGGTTGGAGAGATGGCTCAGTCATGAAAGGCTAGGCTCAAACAAAACCTACAAAAAGTAAATCACATACAAATGACTAAATTCAAACCATTACACAGTGAGTCAAGAAAGCAATGGCTGTCTACACATCAGACTGTTCTTTGGCTTTTTTGAAACAGTCTTTCCATACTTCATACCCTTGACAGGCCTCAGCCTCCCGAGAGCTGGGATTGCACACTGCTGTGCACCTCCATGCCCACAGCCGCTGATTATACTCAGTACCTCGGTGATGACAAAATGTGTGGCCTTACACTAAGAATAACAATCGGAAGAGACGACACGGAACTGTACTCAGAAAATCACAGAAGTTTAATTGTAAGTAGAGTCTAAAAGTATAGACATACAATTAATGCTTCAGTTAGGATTTACAAAACCTAAGAAATCAAATGATAACTCTGACAAATACTCTGAGGTAATGCTATGGGACAGAAGCAGCTCTTCTGTCTGCTTGCATTCCTAACACACAGCCTAAGGCATGATCTAAAATACTCAGCCTTTGTTCACTTGTCAACACTTCAGCATTCCTATGAAACTCATATACTCTACCATCACTGGGAGATTTGTTCCTGGTACTTTTGCTTTTGTAGTGGAGACAGTTTCCATGTATATATTATAAAAAAACAATACCAGTATTTTTCCATTTCCTAAGTATAAGGCTGTGACATAGCTAACACATTTCAAACCAGGTATGCCTCTGGAGACAGTGAAGACCCAGGTTGAGTAGTGTTATTGACATAAGGCATCCTGGCAAGCCTAGGATGAGAAACTTTTGGAAAACTTCTCTTCCTACCTAAAAACATATATTTCAAAGGTTTACATGTTTAATAGCCAAATGCCTCACAGTCTCTAGTAGATCTCTAAGGGCTTAGAGCGGAGCTAGATTTCAACAGAAGCCTACCAGAAGCTCCCAGATGCCTTTGCTCTGAGCCTCGAATGGTGAGAGAACACAAGTCCAGCTTCCAATCACTGGAAACTCTGACGTGCTAATGACAACATTCATCTGTAAACACTGACAAGAATACATTTCAAAGAAATATTTACAATCTTTTTTCTTCAACTCTGCTGGTAATATTTAAAATCACAGTTACTTAGCCAGGCGTGGTGATACATTTAGTCCCAGCACTTAGGAGGCAGTAGCTGGCAGATCTGAGTTCCAGGACACCAGGTCTACACAGAGAAACCCTGTTTCATCAACCCCGCCCCCACCTCCAATGCCATAGCTGTTTATCACACTAGTACTGATAACTGTAGCTGCCAGGACCTTATTGAAGAAAGACCTACATCAAATTTTTGACGGACAGAAGAAAGCTTTTTCTTGCCCTTGGGTTTTCCAGGCTTGGCTGCAGAGCCCCCTGTCCAGGGCAAAGATCCAGCACCCTCTACAAGACAGAAAAATAAGAGTCACCGTGAAAAAGACAATAGCCAGAGTGAAAAATGACAACAACCATTTTTTTTTCTTCATTTGAAGATTAAAAGCATGGCCCATTTGGGTAATGAAAATTTAAATAATGAAGCTCAAATCTTTATCTTCTCTTTTTACTTCTCTATATATGAAATGACAAATCTCATATCACATTGTTTTCTAACTATATTTTTTGAGGAAAGCAAAACTCTTTTAATGTGTTCAAGCATGTTGTGTGTGCTTGGGTGTTTGTGTGCATGCTCATGCGTGCATGTGTGCGTGCATGCATACATGCACTCAGAGGCCAGAGGGGAATGTCTAATATTTTCCTCAGTCTCTTCTCTACCTTATTTATTATGGTGGGATCTCTTGTGGAACCTAGAGCTGGATGCTGGCTGAACTAGCTAGCCAGCAAGCTCTTCCCTTCCTTGCCTTCCCGATGAAGAGATTACAGGCAGATGATTATAGGTAGATGCTGCAATGCCTGCCTTTGACATGGATTCAAGAGGACCAAATTCAGGTCTTTCTGCTTCCATCTCTCAGTCCTTTATTTTTAATTAATGTTTTGGAGGGCTATAGCCCAAGCTGGTGAACTGATCACATTTATATATCTCTTTCTCAAAACCTGACTAAAACCAAAAGTAAAGGAAGGCGACCCACAAGAAAGAAAGAAATGAAATCTCAACAAGTTCCAAGGTGGACTAACGAGGTCTTACAAAGCTTAGCCAGAGAGGCTGTGAGTCTGCAAGGATAGGCAGAGGCAGCTTAACACAGACCCACAGAAGCAAAGAGGGCTTGGTAAGCCTGAAAGTCACTATCAATGCAAGGTCTGTGTTCAAAAATTACCCACATGCGTGCCTTTCCTCACTCCCATGAACTAGATCAGTATAAAATAAAAACATGGGAGTAGATTTAATCAAAATACATCATATGCAGTATGAAATTCTCAAACAATAAAAAAATCATTTTTAAAATGTAGAACTCCTTGTTCAAGAATTAAGACCATGAAGACAGCAACGAAGCACCAAACCACGTGCAGGCTTCTGTGCAGATGCAGTTCCCATGCCCACAAGGAAACTCTGCTCACTTCCAAGCATGGGATGGCACAACAGCTACACATGAAGGTGAGCTGGTGTGGGGACAACAATGACAACTCTTCTCAAGCCACACTCAGTGTCTGATACCTGCTAAAGTGGGCAGTATGGATGCTGGTTTCTTAGATCAAAGCTTTCAGCATATACCCCTTCCTAGCAGCTGGCTCTGTCAGCACACTCTACAGCAAAATCTCCACATGGACAGCACTGAGTAGGCACTTGATCATATTTGGTACTGCAGAATATTCGCCAATGGAAGAAACCTACTTAAGATTTTTGAGGGGGTAGGAAAGTCAAAAAGATAATCCGGGATCTGGCTTGTTCTTCTAACAAACTGATTACTCTCCCAAGACCAGCAGTAACTAGCGTGGTGGCACGTGATCCCAGCACTTGGGAAGGCAGAAGGCATACTATCCCACCTCCCCAAAAAGAAACTCAGGAGTTCATGTAGCAAAATTATTCATCCGAAAAAGAAAAACACAAATAATCAGGAGTACAAGATACATTCATCTTATCTTGATTCTGAAGATGGCTACTCCAGTACCTAAGAACTTCCCACCACCTCATTACCACCCACACTGAAATCTAAGATCCCAATACTTAACCCATGGGGAGCAAACCACATCCAAACAATAGCACATGAGTTAAAAACAAAAACAAATAAACAAAAAAAATCAACTAACTGAGCAGATATTCTAGACAGAAAGTAAAATAACTGACCCATATGCATCTCCAGTAAAGTCTGAGAACACATGTATCAATCAAGCAAGAAAATGTTACAAAAGCCGCTGAATTCGAGAGTATATTAAACAGAAAGCCTGGAGAAGCTGAGGAACACTCAAAGGACAGGGTAATGAAGTAAAGAGACAGACACTGGAGCTGACAGACCAGAGACAGGTGTAAGCAACAACGAGGGACAATGAACGACTCCCCGACTCCCCATAAGAACAGAGCCCAGCAGGGGATGCACTAGGATGCAGCATCTAGTCAGGAGCAGTCTTTACCAACAACTGTCTGTGCTGACTTTCTCAGAGCTATGAACAGTGCTTAATGTGCATGTGTGTGTTATGTATATGTGTGTGAGTGTGTGTGAGAGTGTGTATTACACTTGGGAAAAATACCTCCAAAATAGAAATTTCAAAGTACTCCTCCAAAATAGTTTTTAAAATTTTTCTTTAATATGTACTTGTGTGTCTGGGGGGGGGGAGGGGTGTAGGTGCCTGAGGAGGCTGGGGGCTTTGGATCCCCTGGAACTGTAGTTACAGGAAGCTGTAAGCCATCGGACATGGGGGTGCTGGGAATGAAACCTGGGTCCCCTCCAAGAGCAGTATGTGTTTTAAATCACCAAGCCATTTCTCAAGCCCCACCACCAAAATCTTGAATAAGAAAAGAAATACTCGTAATTGTAGTAACAAGATATACCGTGCTTTTAAGATTTATTTATTTTTATTTTATGAGTATGAATGTTTGCCTGCATGTTCACGTATGTATCACAAATATGCTCAGGACCCTCAGAGCCCAGGGAAGGGTGTCAGATCTCCTGGAACTGCAGTTACAGATGGTTGTGAGCTGCCATGTGGGTGCTGGGAACTAAACTGTTACTCTGCAAGAGCAGCAAGTGCTCTTAACACTTAACCAGTGAGCATCTCCCCAGCCTCAGTTAGTACCATTTTAATGAGTTAAGAGTTTTTGCTTTGTTCTGTTTTGTTTTTGGAGAGATGGTTAGTAAAACTTGGTGGGGGGGCATAATCTGGTTTCTACAGTTGAATGATTTCCCAAAGAAACCTACTCCTGCAGTTAAAACTGGATCCTAGGTGCCAGCATGAAGTGCTGACTGCAGGGACGTGGAGGAGCAGAACAGAGTTCAGCGGCAGCTGCTGTGCAGGTGGCGAGCAGGGTAAGGACACAAAGGGGAAAAGATGACCCAGAGAAAGGGGGTTTCCCACAGCATTGAAGACTGGCTTTAGGCCAAGGCTACCATTTAAGTAGACAGGGCCTTGGGCAAATTTTTAAATTCTTGTTTTGTTCTGATGTCTATTTTTGTATCTATTAAAGAAGTTAATAATACCCTGAAGAGTAGCTGTGAAGATTAAGTTATCTAACTTAATGTATATCATTAAAATTGTATAATCAATATACATTCAAGAATACTGAGCTTTATTTAATCAGCCAAGTATATGCTTACTAATGCCATTTTTCACTAGGAAATGTACTACTTTACATATACTTTCATCTTTTTTTTGTTACTGTATGTATTTCATAAGTGTAAAAGCTTAGAATCATCAAGTATCAATTATATTGGTGATAAAATCTAATCTTGAGTCCATTCCTTGCTTCCACAGGCCTGTGTTATCTCTGCCCACTGTACTTGTCTGCTCAGAGTGTGGCACTCTTAACATGCCTACCTAGAAAGAGCCGGCCCTCACAAGGTTGGCTCTTCTGTTCAGGCACAGGAGATGATCAACATGATCCAACTTTAGACATACATAAAAGAAGTCTGGCAAAAGTCCACTTCCATTTCAGTTAAACAGAACCATGGAGTGTGTGTGGTAACAGTGAGGAAAGGGTTGGGGAGCCACCCCGTCTCCAGCGCTGACCTTTCAGAACAACCACTATCCACTACACTCAACATCCACAGCTTCTCTAAGAGAATTAGATGGTTAGACCATGTGTGAGTTCTTTAACAAATAATCCAAGTTAGTTATAATGATAAAGCGGTATGATACAGGGGCTGGAGAGCTGATTTGGCAGTCAAAAGCATGTACTACTCTTGCAGAAGACCTGGGTGACTCCCAACTGCCCAGAACTCCAGCTCCAAGGGGATGTGCTACTTGTAACTATATTCACTTTGCACACAAGCACATAAGTAAAAGCAATAAAAGCAAAAATTCTTAAGGGATAATACAAAACACCAGCCATTTTCTGGCTGACTTTTAAGATAGACTTACCATTTGGTTGAAAAAAAAAAAAAAGCTGACTTAATCCACAGAGGCAGCAAGTGCCCATGATCCTTGGTTTTTAACAAGTCTAAGACAACTTTATCACAAATGAAGTTTTCAAAGCACTTACTTAACTTTTGCCTTACTACAACTGGCTGAAGGACAAGTGTATAAACAACTGATGTGCACCTTAGAACCCCAATTTCTACCTACAACCAGTTACACTTAGTCTTCACCAACCCTCCTACCAACAATTTGCCAAATAAGCACTGAACTTTTACACCCGGGTGCTGTTCTGCTCAGAGCACAGCCTCCTGAACATCCCCTCCTCTTGCCACGTGCCCCTCCTCCCTACCTTCATTTTCTGAAGGAATCCTGACTCCACCCTCTCATTACTTCATCTCAAATGTAATAAGCTGAGTGAGGATTAAAAGTCATAAATATGGGAAAGTCATCTGTTAAGATAATTATCACCTACATAGCTTTTTGTTGTTGTTCTAGGGAATTCAGAGACCATTTCCTTTGCAAACCTGAGTGGTGTCCCATGAAGGAAGCTGAGTTCCAGTGCTGCCTGGCTTTGCCAAGTGATCCACACTGGAAACATTCCCACTCCCTTACCTGGTGTAGAAACCAAAATCTGACAACGTGTGAGAATGGCCAAGAGGAAATCATTATGAGAGTGGACTGAAAAAAAAAGAAGGATGTCACAAGTCAGAGTACTTTCAACGTAAGAAAAACTCTAGCCTAGCTTGTAAATACTTTAATGCTCCCCCACTCTCTACCATTCTTAACAGTTAACTTTTAAAACTAATATTGTTAAGATTACCTTACACACATCAAAAACAAAAGTACTTATTGTAAGTCTGGAGAAACTTGGAGAAATGAAGGACTACCGTTGTCCTGTGTGAGGAGTCTGTGGGCTTCAAGGTCGAACTCTTCCTTGCTGATCTTCTGTTTGAACCATAGCTTCAAGTTGGCCCAATATCTGCAGATGGAGAAATAACAGTAAAACCACAGGCTTTTGCCTCTGTCCCCGGGGTCACTCTAGCTGCTCCAACTCCCAAGGAAGAAGTTTATAAACCTGTGTCAATGGCTGAGCTGTGGGAAGCCTCCCAGAGTTCCTCTGGGGAAGCTCCAGGCCCAGGCTAAAGCCTATATAAAGATATAACTGAGTTAGGGTGAGCCCATGAAGGTGATTGCTAATGACCTTCTAATCTAGTCAGCACTGTGGAAGGGGGCGGACACTCCAAACTCCTGCAGAGAGGCCACAGAAGTCTCAGAAGAAACCCACCCCTTCAACACGCTGGCCTTGGATTTACAACCTCCAGCGCCATGAGAAAATTAATTTCTGTGGTCTAAGCAACAAGCCTGTGGCATGTTGTCTCAGCAGGCTTAGCACATGGACACACCCAAGACACCGAAGACCAACAGGAAACATCCTTTCTCCCTAAAAGGAGGCTGGTGTGGGCCCGGGGCTGACTCACAACAGGCACAGCTGTGCCTTCCCTTCTCGGGGTCACCTTTTCAAAAGCTGCCCCCAAGAAGCCTACATGGCAGCTTCATTCCTAAATGTGCACTTTTATTGGAGGGGGGCATTCTGGGTACCATGCTTCCCTTCAGATGAGCTCACGTTTTAATCGAATCGGCAGAAAAACTGAGTTTCTAAACACCTCACCAAAAAGAAAATATCCCTGGATATGAGAAGCAGAAAGAACTTGGTTTTAACATCTGGACCTCTGGATAACAGTAAACGGTTTCCATTCATGCACTCTGTGTATGCTTCATGCACCCACCACCCAGGATCACATTTCAATGGTCACGATGTACAATGCACAGCAAACTGCTTAGGAGGAAATGACAAGCTTGTAAAACAACCTTAACCAAGAGGCAGCTTTTCAAATGGAAGAAGAATCCCATACAATTCTATACTGCATTATTAACACCTGGCACAAAGACCTGTGGATTTCCCATTACAAATCAATGAAGTTTAGACTCAGCACCATATCTGACAACATCACAATGAGCTTTGGTCTGTACAATTGGACTGGAAGTACTGCTAACTAACAAAACACTCCTGTCAGCCCTGAATTTACTGTGTGACCGATGCATGTGTGATCCTGGAAGGCACAGTAGCGAACCAAAGTGAAAGCTAATCATACACAAGCCATGGCCTTCATTTTTAGCACCATGTAAGACCACTCACTGCCGGAATCTTGTGAGCACACGCTGTGTACGGAAAAGGAGACAATTCTTCTGGGATGCTTTTTAAACCTAAGTTTTACCACTCGGTATTACAAAAGCATAAAGCCATTCTAGTGAAGGCAAAAAGCTGTCCTTTTTACCTACTAAAGTAACTTTTTAATTTAATTTCCTCCTGCACCTCAGGGTCCTTCCATGATACTACTTGGCTGCCCATGGAGCTTAGTGTCAAGGTCTTGTGGCAGGATGATCAAACTGAGAACATAAGAAGGAAAAAGAGCCCCTCGCCCCAGTCAGCTTAAAACCTGTCACTGGCTGAAACCAAAAACTCCAAAACAACATCATCTGCCTGAGACCTCCTTCTCCCTTCTGGCTGCACGCCTGCGATTTTCTAGTCATCCCAACTTGTGCAACCTAATGGCGCCTGGTTTTTGACTTATCAGATATAAGTCCATGCGACTCACCAGCAAAAGGGGAAAGAAAATTGTAACAAAGAAAAAGAAAAAAAAAAGACAGCCACCAAAATACATTTGCTAAGATAGCTGTGACTCTCCATTGAGAAGCCTATGCCCACACCTGAGTATTGTAGAGAAAAAGGGTTAGCCAAAGAACCCACCCTGGCCCTGAAATCAGAGCCAGTAAAAGAAACACACCCTGGTTCTCAGACCTGAGCCAGCAAAAATGCTTTAGCCCTGAACCCAGAACCCAGAACCAGTGGCAAGGGAACATACACTTTTTAGAATCAGAGCCAATGAAGAAAACATGCCCTGCCCCCCACCCCACCACCACCAAAAAAGGCCAGTGTGAGAAACACAGTATGGTCCTGAAATCAGCCATCTCTGCCCCTGACCAACTAAACTAAGTCCTGAGCAGAGAAAACTAAGCAATTACCCTTCAACCCCAGGAAAACTCCACCCCTAAGAAGCCCTATATAAGTCCTGCACCTGTTCCACCCTGGAAAAGGCAACCACTCTCTAGGATTCTTCCCTCCCAAAAAAATCTCTTGAACAGAGATTTGGGTGAAGACCTTCTTTCCCTGGAGCAGAGAGAGTGTAGTGGGGCTGTAAGACTTTCGCTGGGCAAGACTTCCCCTTACAACTTCACTGGGGAAGCCAGAGAAGGAGGAGCAGAGTGGACCAGAGCTGTAAGACTTTGGTTGGGAGCTGGTTGGCGGTAGCATGCCTTTAATCCCAGCACTCGGGAGGCAGAGCCAGGCGACCTCTGTGAGTTCAAGGCCAGCCTGGTCTACAAGAGCTAGTTTCAGGACAGGCCCCAAAGCTACGTTGAAATACTGTCTCGAAAAACAAAAATGTAAAGAAAAGAAAATAAAAAAAGACTTAAGACTTTGGCTGGGGAAACCTTCCCCTAGTAGTAGATCAGAGTTGTTACACTCGGAAGCACAGGCCCTGCTGTAACAACTTTGCTGGGGAAACCCTCTCCTGCAGAAACAGAGCTGTTACATTGGGGAAACTTTCCCTAGAGAAGGGCTGTAAGCTGCTACGCTGACTGTGACCTGGGCTGTTCCAAGTCCCCGACTGCCAGAATGCTCCTCCACCCGAGCTGCAGCACTTAGTATTCCCTGGGCCCCGACTGCCAGGATCCCTTTCCATCCCAAGCTGCAATGCATACAGGTTTGTCTTACCCTTTTCCTGGGCATCTCTTTTTATCTCTGGTGCTTAAAATATACAATTAAATGTATTATTAAAATGTAATAATTATCCTTTTTTAAAGCCTTTTACTAAAGCGGGGGCCGGGTGAGAAGCCTGAACCGACGCTCTTGAGTGCCCTGTCTTGAGAGCCTTTCCATCAGCAGACCCCAGTTCTCCTTCACTGGTGTCTCTGGACAATCTTTTCTGCATGGATGCCAGGAACTACGGGTTTGACAGAGTTGCCGGTCCCCAAAAGATTGAGGCACTTCCTCGGGACGCAGCAGGCTGCAGTTTAAGGAGCTGTCACCCCTGACAGTCTGGCTGGGCGCCTGAGGGTCCCTTTACATCCTCCGTGAAGCATCTCACAGCCGAAACCAGATTGGTCCCATCCTTAGCCGCTGGCTTCTGGGGAGTAACTAACCTCTGGGGGTGTCGGTGCCCTGTCTATCAAATCGTAGTACCGTGTCGATCTCACACCCCTTTGGAGGATCTGATAATCCGTAAAGAGAGCTGAAAAGGGCGTCTCACGGCCGGCTGGATCCCTGTGGAAGCTGTGGCGTTGGGTGACCGGCTTCCCCTGACATCTGTGTCCCTTCCCAACCCGCTCTCAAAGCGCTTCTCACCAGCAGCCCCGCTGGCCCCGAAGCGCCGCAGGCTTCCGCCTCCAGGAAGCCTTCCCGGCTCCCCGCCCCGGCGCGCCCCAGTGCCGCCGGATCCCTGGCATTCAGACTCTGCTCCCGCCCCACGCGGGCATCCCTGGTCTCCGGCGAGCCCGGGAGGCAATCCTCCAGCGCCTCGAGTCCCGGTCGGGATCCGTACGGGTGCCGCGGCGGCCGCGAGGCGCCTCAGGCCTCCGGGAGGGGAGGGAGTCCAGGGACTACGGCAGCCCCGGGCCAGAAGCACACCCACGCACAGGCCCCGAGGCTGGTCCCAGCGGCTCTTACTGTTTCACGTTGTCGCCCAGCGCCTCGCTCAAGTTCTTCTTGGCCGCCTCCAGCTCGCTCACAAAGGTCGCCATTGCAGCGCGCGTCTCAGGCCGACCGCAGACCGCGCGGCCCACAGCGAACAGCAACCGTAAGATCAACTCGGCGGAAGGCCTGCGCTCGGGCCTCGGCAGGCTCCACTCGACTGGCCGGCCCCGCCCCCAGCCGCTCGGGAGACGTTGGCTTTGTTTGGTTCTCGGCCCCGCCCGTCTCACGGTCGGGCGAGCACCCGGTTAAACTCCGTTCACCAACTCCCGCCTCTCGGGTCACGTGATCCGCTTCACCTAGTAGGCGCGTGCCCAAACTACGCCCGCCCGCGGCGGCGCTGGGACCGCGGCCTTGGCCGCCAGACCCCGCCCTGACTGACTGCCGGGCTCTGAATTCCCACGCCTTCCTTCCAGAAGGAAGAGCTCCAGACGCAGAGTACGCACGTGCAGTATCCAAGTTATTCTCTGAGTACTCATCTAGGTGATGACGCTTAGTTGGTTTATCTCGATTCCTGCCTCCCGCCACTCAAACCTAAGTTCCCTGAAGGCAGGATTTGTGTTATTCAAGTACTGGACCTTCAGCCTTTGCTGACCAAATAAAATAATTCCCAAACAGAAAACCCAAAGCTCCTCGGGGGAGGTGAGAGACGGAGACAGGAGGACCCTGGAATAATCTCAGTGACCAGCTAGCCTGGCTTGCGGAGAAAAACTGCACTGACAGCCTTTTTCGAGTCAAGGTCAAGTGGTAGGACCTAGCCCTTCCTCCCTGTGCAGCCTCAAATGTGCACGCGACACACACATCCACACACACACACACACATCCACACACGAAAGTCACAGCTAGGTTCTGTTTGCAACTTTTTGAAACCTAATGTAAATTCTTACTTGCATTATTTTTCGTCTTTTGTTTCCTTGAGACAGGGTCTCTCTATGTAGTCCTGGCTGTTCTAGAACTCTCTATATAGAACAGGCTATGACTTTGCCTTAATGTTCATACTTTTAGTGACAGCATTTTTTTAGGATTTTATTCTTACGTATATGTCTTTGTGAGTGTATGCTTCCACGTGTGTGTGTGTGTGTGTGTGTGTGTGTGTGTGAGAGAGAGAGAGAGAGAGAGAGAGAGAGAGAGAGAGAGAGAGAGTTGCCCCCTGAGGCCAGAGGAGGGCACTAGGGCAAACTCTAGTCCTCTGGAAGAGCAACAACTGCTTTCGACCCCTGTGCTGGCTCTGCAGCCCAGTGCTAACAGAAGTATGCAAATGACTTTCCTGACTGTAAACTATTTTTTCTGTATTAAAAGCGATACTACGACACGCATCTTCATGCAGAGTCTCCTCATTTGAGTTATTACTTGAGGACAGAATCCCAGAAAAAAATCGTGGGACCAAATGATGAGAATATTTACATCTTTAAAAATATGTCTTGTCTCTGTGGTCAAGTACCTTCCAAAAGTTGTAATAATCCTACAGATAATCAAAAGTAAGTCCCAACTTTAACCCACAAGCCTGTCATGTGCTTACAGAGTTGGCCTGGCTGCCTGCTTTTCTTAAGGTGCATTAAATGACTGCTGCCATGTGCCTGGCACTCGCCCCCTTTCACTAGGATGGATAATTGGAGGCAGATAATATTACTTACATAGTGCCTGTTCTCTGCAATTTATTTCCATAGGCCAATACAATCCAAAGGGAAATTCTCACCAACGCTTACAATTGTTTTATTCATTTACTTTATGTGCGTGTGTGTATGTGTGTGTGTGTGTATGTGTGTGTGTAGGGGCTCAAGGGCCACAGCCTATGTGTGAAGTCAAAGGACAGCTTGCAGGACTCAGTCCTGCCCTTCTACCATGTACATTCCAGCACCCGACCTCATGTGGTCAGGCTTGGTGGCCAGCACCTTTACCCATCTCAGCACCCTGTTTCTGTAGCTATTTTGCTTACACGGTCACACAAACTTGGCCTCTGCTTATTTCTCAGTTTTTGGAATTTTATGTAGCATTATGGGTTTGGGTTTGGGTTTGGGCTTAGCGGTTATTTTGGGTTTTGTTTTCTAAGAACACCACATGAAATCAATTCATAACAAAATCTTAAAGTGTATGTTACTATGTGCACAACTGTGTATAGCAGACCTCTAGAGTGTTCATCTTGCTGGACCAAAATTGTGATTACTAGCTCCATATTTCTCCTGCATCCAGTCCCTACTAATGTTTGACTCTAGGAATCTGATTATTTTAAATACCTCCTATGAATGGAATTGTGACATAAAAAAATCTGTCTTTTTCATCACATGTGTCTTCATATGACATAGTAGGTACCCAAGATTCAATTGTGTTGTCACACTTTGTAGAATGTCCTACCTTTTTGAGACTAAGTAGCATTTTGATCTATATACTTACCTCGGTCACTTGTCAACAAACTCTTAGGCTAGGCACAACCTAACTATTGTAACTATTGCTCGTACTTGCTTTTAGGTGAGGCAACAGCCTAACTATTGTCACTGTTGCAAGTAGTTATTTTTAAGCTAGGCCACATCCCAACTATTCTAAGTAGTTACTTTTAGGCTCTGCTACAGCCTAACTATTATGATTATTGAAGGTGGTTACTTTTAGGCTGGGCTACATGCTAACTATTGTAAGGAGTGTTGTTCCTCTCTGAGCTCTCTATTATATCGGCTCTTTTGGATAAATGCCCAGAAAATCTGATCCTTTGACCATATGCTATTTCTACATTTAAGATTTTGTGGAATGTAGCTCCCCAAGTGGCTACATCATTTTTACATTCCCACCGAAAGATCGGAATTCCGGTTTCTCCACATCCTTACCGACAGACACTTGCTGCCGATGGACTTGTGAATTGGTCTGGCTATGGAGTCTCTAAGAAAGGCTGCTTGGTTACCTTAGACCTCCTTGGAAACCATCACCCCTTTACAGTGCCTGCCTAGTACAGGAGAAACTCGTTTCTCCATTTCGTGAGGGGTTTAGTGCCCCTTACTGGCCATCTTCTCTATACAGTGTCACTAAGTGTGTGGGTTGTTTCCATTTCCAACACCAACAACTCCGCTATGCAAGAGTTGTAATATCCCGTTTCCTTGTCAAATGTACTGTGATGTTAGCTGTCATTTGAAAGACGTACATGGTATGCTACAGCACATATGGTACATGCACATGCAAACTAAACATATGATGTCTATACATAAGGTTACATGGTGTTATTTAGTGGCTCATACTCAATATAAATGCCTGGTAAAATCAAATATTTTAGAGGATTCTGTTTAATGTTCCTCCCTATATGACCGTAGCAAACAATAGATTCTAGTATAGTTAAAAGTTATAGACTTGGATTATGTTGGGCCCTAGTAAAATTTTTGGCTTAAAACAAGTTGAGAGACATACCAACACCACAGAAAGAGGTGGGGGGGTTGTTTTTGTCTGGTGTTTTCTTTGGGTTTGCATCATGGACCTTATTGGCAGTCTGGTGATGTCTTTGAAGTCATTCTAAGAATAACATTTTTAAATGCCTACATACATATGTTTACACTTAACACGGCTTTATTGAAACATAGTTCTAGCCACAGACCCTTTAGAAACTGTGTGTCTTTAATGCTTTCAGACATTCGTCTTGCTCTGCTTAGGCTGCTTGCCAGAATCCCATGTGGCTTAGATATGGGAACCCTGGCTAGGAGCAGGGGAGAACGAGGAAGGGACAGACACACATACCAGGGGCAGATTGGGTTCTCATACTTTTGAAGGCTAGACGTCCATAATCAAGATGCTAGTCAATTTGGTTTCTGTGAGTACTCTCTCCCTTGCTTGTAGACTTACCTTCTGCCTGTATCCTAGCCTTTCCCCAGGGAGTTCTCAAGATGAGAGAAAACCAGGAGTCTCTGGTGTTTATTCTTGTAAGGACACTGTGCTGGTTGGCTTTTGTCAACTTACAACAAACCTAGATATATCTGGGAAGAGGAACCTCCATGGAGAAAAGGGCCCCATCGGATTGCCTGGACAAATTACAGGGCATTTTCTGATTAATAATTGATGTAGGAGGGGGAGGTCTCAACCCACTGTTGAGTAGGCAGTGCCACTCCTGGGCAGGTGGTTCTGGGTGGTATAAGAAAGTATACTGAACAAGCCATGAGGATCAGGCCAATAAGCAGCATTTCTCCATGGCTTCTGCTCAGGGGTCTTTGTGCTCACAAATAAGCCCGAGCGGAACCTATCATGTTAAACACACAGGGTCATGCCTTCAAGAGAAGGATGTGATACCTATTATCCACCCAGAAGGCTGGGAGCTGACATGTTTCCTGGCCTGGTGACCTGTTCTAGCCTGGTTCTACTGTGTGACTGGAGACTTTCCCAACACCAAACCCTCAGTCAATCTATAGGACCTGCCTTTATGGACTTTACAAAGCGTTTCAATGTAGTCACGTCCAATCTATATTTAGTTTACTTTGTTCCTCAAAGAGATTTGTGTACGTTTTGTTGCGAATGTGAGATTGAGTTAACTATCAGCAGAATAAGCTTTTACCAAATTATGCTGTGCCTAAATTATGCCTAAAATAAATTACTAGGGGGTCAGAGTCTCATGGTTTGAACCAATACCAGTTATTGAGCACCTGGAATTAACTTATTACCACCAGGAGATTTTTCACCAAACTGTTTGTACTTAAGGATGCCTAGAATAAACTACATGGGGTCAGACTCTCAAGACTGCACTGTTATGCCCAAATCCGTGAGTCCCCACAAAAGCAAACAAAGGAGACCAAGTCCCATATGTTAAAAGCAAAGAGCCTTTATTTTAATCAAGTTTGCAAACTCTCTCTGCATGTTCAATGTATTGGAATATTCAGAGAGCCCCAAGCTCAATTAGAATTGGGTTTTTATAGTTGTAAAGGTCGGGGTGAGGGGGTCTCTGAGGTCCAGGACCCCTGATTGGTTGACATTTGTCAAGAGGTGTCCTGGTGAATTGCTGGCAGGTGTTTCTATTTACAGTGCTTGGAATGCCAGGAATTTCCTTTGAATGGTCTGATCTTGGGGGGGGGGGGCAGGTAATCTCGGCCTGCCAGGCATCGCCTCAGGGTAAACTATTGAGACTCTAGACTCCATTTAAATTTATTGATGGCCAGAGTCCCGGGTGATAATGGTTGGAAGTAAAGAACTTCCTTTCTGCCCAGATTTATCATGGCTGGCCCTCACAACACCACCACCAACTGAACTGTGTTGAACCAAATTGCCCGAACTGCCTTCTTGCCTTCCTGAAGATCTTCCCTCTGAAGGCCTGGAAAAGAGCATCCCCACCCCCACTCCACCTAGCAAGTTCCTACCTTGAATTCCTGCCCCCACTTGCCTTCACAATGGACTATCACGACAATGTAGAGGAAACTGAGAGACACTAATCCCAGCATATCAGAGACCCGCCTTAAAGACCTCAGGTAACCTTAGCTACCTCATCTCTGAATATAGAGGCCCCATCTCTGAATATAGCCCTGCTGAGGGTCAGAGCTCTGACATCTACATTTGGGGGACTTGCATTGATTCTATGACAGAAATGATTGTAGCTTTGGTCTCCTTTTCTCAGACACTCTCAGAGACCAGTTTCTAGAACTGAGAAATGGAAGGCGCCTAGGGGTTTATCAAACGAAAGACAAGCCCAGCATCTTCCAGATCTATCCCATGACTACTGTGCTTGAGTGAAGCACCTTTTTCTGGACTTGTGTGTCTTCAAAGGGAAAGACATGTAGGCAGTCGAAGGCCAAGCAAGGCGTGATTTCTGCACATCAACCATGCAGTCCTCATGTATTCAGAAAGAGTGCTAAGAACACTACGAATGTTAGGTTAGTCTTTTCTATATTCTTTAGGATATCATGAAGTTTTTCCTTCCAGCTAATAGAAGGGAAGCAGAGATGCATTTGCATTTTCTCAGCTCACAGGGCAGAGTGTGGGGTGAGCCGGGAGACACAGACTAGTTAACTGCTGTGGCTGGGGCTAGACATCCCCAGCGGGCCACATGTTGGAGGTTTGGTCCTCAGCTTCATGCTGCTGGGAGACAGTGGAACCTCTTAGACATAGGTCCTGTGAGGAGTAGTTAGGTCACTGAGTGTGTGCCCTTATGGGAGACCCAGCCCCTTCTTCATTCTTTTTGTTCTCAGCCATGAACAGTTTTGCTCTCCCGTGAACCGTGTGCCACCCTTCCTGCCATCCCAAAGGTAATGGACCAACTGAGTACAGACCGATGTCTCCAAAGTTGTGAGCCAGAATCATATGGTGTCTTTTAAGTTTTCGTTGTTTGGTGCACTAACAGAAAACCAACACCCCAACTGTAAGCACAACCTTAGGTCTCTCTAGACTGTTCCTGTGAAGTCAGTCTCAGAAGCGCCTTTCTGTACCCCTTCTCACCATAGAAGCCTGGCAGCCAACATCTCCTTGGTCCTACATGGTAGTAAAACAGCACCATCTGCAGTGAAGCTGAGCAGATGGCTTAAAGAACTCCAGGTAAAGTTGTCTGTGGACGTGATCATAGATGATATATATGAGGCCTCAAAAACTATCCCAAGCATGAGTTATTAAACTGCACCTATTGGAAAAGAGCCCTTTCCCACCTCTGCAGCCTCTGCAGTGAGCTAAAACTGAGGTCTGGCGAAGGCTGGAAACACTGTAGTCACTGCTCACCGTGTGGGTGAGAGCTACAAGGTGCTCAAACATACTCCGTGTGGTGATGATGCCAGAAGATGTCTGGCATTCCGACAGGGAGATGTCCCAAGCTTTCACATTGCCACAGGGATTGCTCGTGATGTGGGGAGACTCGCTGGAAGCAGAATGTGCTTCTGAAATCGCCTTCCAGAGAAGAAAAGGCCCTTGTTGGCCCAGAAAGACGAACTGCTCTCTGGTGTTCCCTAGGAAAATCTGACCTCAGGGAAGGAACATAGTAAATGAGTTTTACAAGATTTGATCAAGGCTCATTGGTCAAAATCAGGGAGGCGGTTTGCTGCCTGGAGTTGTACAGACAGCATTACCATCCACCTGCTACTGAGTTCACCGCGTCCTTGGGAACACACTCTCCCACAAGATAAGAAAGTCACTCTTACATTTCTGATTGGCTTCTTGTCTGTTTCCTTTTTAAAAGTTGGATTGTTTCTATAATGATGTCTTCTTGTTGTCTGTTACCTCTCTCTTGCTATGGTGCCCACTTTATTTTGTAGAGTACTGGAGTGTAGCAAGGGAAAAGAGCATAGGGTTAAAGGGCAAACTGCAGGGATATTTTGACTGAGGTCGACTTTGATTCTTCCTGTGTTTACTGTTTCTTAATCACTCTGCTTCAGCTTCCACAACTGCAACGTGGAAATCATAGTATTGCCTACCTGACGGCTGTTGTGAGAAGTTATTCTGACAGATAGACAAGCATTCCTGAAAGCTCTTGGCACCATATCCGGCTCAAAATAAGAGCATGTGGGTGCAGCAAGATAGCTCAGCGGGGGAACGTGCTTGCCACTAGACCTTTGGACCTGGGTTTGATTCCTGAATCCCATGTGATGGAAGGAGAAAATAGACTCCCACAAGCTGTCCTTTGACCTTCACACAAACACAAGGGCACACATGCATCCACCCAGATACATACTAAGGCACACACACACAAAAATAAAATGGAATTTAAAAAAAAGCAATCATTATATAATCCCCTATTCTTTTATCCTAACAGTTCCACTGAAGATTTTCTGCGATGTTTTATGTGGTTATATTATATTGTCTGCCAAAAAGAAAACCCTGTCCTGAAGTAGGAGTTCTGGGCTAACAGCCATTTCCCAGAAGGAAGGGCAGGGACTCAGACCGTGTTTCCTGGTCCATGGTTTAGTGCTGAATGAACAGGAGACTCCAGATCCGCAGCTCCGAAGAGACTAGCTGGTGTCTCCGCGGAAGCCACCAGGAGGCGCTGCTTCCTCACCTTTGCTCCGGGATGCTCCAATTCTGGTGACGACCATAGCTTTCCAGTCAACTCTTCACCCAGGGAGAGGCCCAGCGGCTAACAGGCATCTCAGGTGAAACTCCAGGAGACCCTGACCTTTGGGCTAACACACCAGGCAATTCAAAGATGAATTTTTGTCAGTCTTTCCAAAAATAACATTTCTGGACTTTAACTCAAAACTGAATTCTACAGGAAGAAATTGAACAATTATTCGAATTTGGAAACAACCTGGGAGAGGCTTTGGTCAGCCTGAGTGAGGAAGACTGGGGTCTACGGAAGAGATCTTACGTATGTTGCCTCCCTCCCCCAGTGGTGGGAAATAGCAGAAGCCTTTGTGAGGGCGCTTCCTCATCAGGCCCTATGAATAGAGATAACACATACTGAGTGTCTACCTAAAGTCAGGGCCACTGCATCACTTCCACTAACCCGCTCTACCTCAGTGAGGTTTAAACTTCTGTTATCTTCACGCCATAGATGCCCAAGATTACACAATGGGTGACAGAAATAAACTGGGGAAACTGAGTCTGAATGACACCAGAGTTCATCGACTGACATTTTAACCAAGTCAACTGTGGTTCATATTTGTCAAGCACTACACCGAATACGTCTTCCTTCAGATTCCAGGATTCCCATAGGAACCAAAATTGGGAATGAAGTCCATTAAATAAGGTAGAACCATATTCATATATAATTTGTACATATCCACCAAATAAACTTGAAATCTGGATTCCTTATAAGATGTAGTATAATGGAAATACTATGTAAATCGTTTTCTTACTATATTGTGTAAGGGAATAAAAATAAGAAAATGTCTCCACTTGTTCTGTTCATTCAGTGCAGGTTTTCTTAATGCCTGTGTGTGTATGTGTGTGTGTGTGTGCATGTGTGTGTATGTGTGTGTGGTGGTGGTACTGGCAGCGGTGTTGAATAAGAATGACCCCCATAGACTCATATGTTTGAATGCTTAGTCATTAGGGAATGGCACTACTTGGAAGGGATTAGATGTGACCTTGTTGAAGTAGATGTGATCTTGTTGGAGGCAGTGTGTCCCTGGGGGTGGACTCCCTTTTTAGTTTGGTAGATTACACACATAGCTAGAAAGGCAAACACACACATAATTTTAAACCTAGGTATTGCTTGTAAGACTGAACATGTTTGCCTTCTGAATCTGCCTCATTTCTCTGTACATAATGACTTTCAGTTCCACCTATCTTCCCGAGAATGTCATGATTTCATTTTTCTTTACAGTGCATAAAAACTGCATTGTGTACATGCACCGCGCTTTTGTTATTCAAGCATCTGTTGGTGGATATCAAAGCAGGTTCAATTTCCTGGCTATTGTGAACAGTGCAGCAGGAAGCCTCGGTGCACGAGGGTCTCTATGACATATGGACCTGGAGCCCTTCTGGCATGTGCCCCAAAGTGTGTCACGTGGCAGATCTGTTTCCAATTTTCTTGAGGAATTGCTACGATTTCCATGATGGCTGCAATAGTTTGCATTCCCATCAACAGTGACTAAGGGTTCCTGTCCTTCTCCATCCTCAGCAGCACTAGGAGTCAGCGGATTTGGCTTGGTTTGGTGGGGTTGTATGATTTATGGTGGCCTTTCTGACGGGCCGAGATGGAATCTCACAGTTTTCACTGTGCTTCCCTGATAACAAAGGATATTGAACAATTTATAAAGTACATGACTCACCACTTATATTTCTCCTTTCCAGGACTGCCTGTGAGCATTACAGCTCGGGTGAAAGGTATCCTGGAAGCCAGGAGCCAAGGAATACCTCAAAGTCACACCACACAACAAACCTCACACAAGAGATTTATTGGGAGGAAAAAAGTCAGGAGGGTGGCTGCCTCCACTTGGGCAAGAAGCATCAGCAAACTAAACAGGACACAGGGCTTATAGAGAGCTTCTTAGGAAGAGGGTGGAACTTTTCAGGGTGGAGATTATTGGGTTTCATGCCCAGAAATTGAGCTTTTTATTCTGTAGGGTGGGACAGGGTCCAGCAGTGAGCGAAATTAGAGCATCCTGTGGGTGGAATCTGGCAGTTAGCGTCCTGGGGGCGGAGCCTGGTCTTGCCTGTGACTAGACGGGCTTATACTGTCCATTCAGATTATTAACTGTGGAGGGCCGCAACCACATTCTCACATGTGAGAGGCATGCTTCTCACAGATTCCTTTAGTGCAAGTTGAGGCGGTGTGGTGTGCTATAATCCGTGCAGCCGATGGCATCTGCCGCCACCCTCACTGTGTACCAGCTCTCTGAAACCCCACAGTTACTATATCTTAATAGTTAACTCCAAGATGAGGAAGTGTTCTCCCTCAGAGGAGTGATGCACTTGGCTGTTTCCTAGTAAGAATGGACACTCTTCAAAATTACAGGAAGTATGTCATTGTTACAGCTGTATCGTTGTGCTGCATTGGAAGCCCAGGGCCTTTGTTACATTTGTGGACAAAGAGACATGGTGTAAAACATGGTGAATGTGGTTTCTTCCTGCTTTTCCCCTCTGTATACATGAGCTTTAGGATAGATCGCTGTCAATGCGAAGATCTGTCTTGGTTTGTGCTGGAGGAATCAGGGCAGGTCTAAGCAGGGGCTTCCAAGAGAGGAGCAGTAATAGTGCTGATGCTGAGATGGCAGCTGGACAGTATAGGGCTAGGCCAGCAGTGACCACAGGGACAAGCAAGGCCCAGAACATGAAGCGACTGAAGTATTGTCTCAGACAGATAGTGCCTGTGTGTACCCCTCTGCTTCAGAGTTGTCCAAGCCCCCAGTGACCCCCAAAGTGAGGTTGGAAGTTTTAAGTGAAGGGAAGGGGTATGGTAGGGGGCATAATGTTATTATTTGAACATGATAAATGTGACCTCACTTGTATTCATTAGAAATCACATAACACATAACAGAATAACCAAATATGCATGTCCAACCTGGGGTTCAGGGGTTGCTTGTTACCCTGGATAACTATAAAAGTGACCCAATAATAACTTTATAGGTGATAACATGTTTGTTGCAATGTCAAAATGTTGGACACTCCTACTAATTCAAATCCTGATCGATTTTCCCTGTTGAAACCAAGCAGCATGTAAATGTGTCAGTTTCTCTCTGGCTTTAAATGTTGGACAGAAATCTTTATGGTTGCCGTAGGAAGAAAATGTGGCACACATCTTTAATCCCCGCATTTGGGAGGCAGAGGCAGCTAGATCTCTGAGTTGGAGGACAGCCTAGTCTACAGAGGGAGTTCTGGGACAGCCAGGACCACAGAGAAATCTCATTTAACCAATCAGTCAATCAAACAGGCTCTCCAATAAACAGCATAAGCAGAGCTCCAGGCCACAAGGCCACTGCAGATATAATATGTGTTATAATGCTTGATTATTCTCTGAGTCAAAGGTTATGCATTGTTCCCTAGCCGGGATAGTCATGCATAGCAATGGCTTGGTAAATCTTATACTTGTTTTCAGTCTGCGTAGTTTGTCTCTAGCTTCCCCAAAAGAGAAAAGGGAAAGCAATAACCTGTTTGACAAATAAAAGCACAATTTTGAAGCATCTACACCATGCCTGTATACCTTTTTCAAAATCCTCACCAATCACACTCTCTCCAGTCCTAATTTCGAGCACTGTCCCTCCATAGTGATGGTTCAGGCTCTTGTTGTCATGGTGATTGTTCTGCAGTCTAAAACACTTCCACCAGTGCTTCTCCGCCTCCTAATTCCCATTGTCCGTTCTTGAATCTGGGCTTGTATTATGTCATCAGGACCCAGCACTGGACCTGGTAAATTACAGGTGGTCAGTGTACTGAATAAACACGCCAATTAAACTAGCTGCTCTTTCTGTCTCCCGGCTTCATCCTTTGGGTCATCGCGCCTTACTGTCTTTTTTGATTTACCGGAACTTTTAAATTATAGAAACAAATGTACATTCATTTTAGAAAACTGAAACTATCTATAAAAATGTCTACAAAGTTAAAACTGAATATTTCTCTCTCCACTAAAGTCAGTGCTTGGCAGATAAGTGATTTAAGCATAAAAGACTTTAAATCACAAGAATGTATCCTCTGTGGTGAATAAATTGTTTTAAATTAAGAACAAAATCAGAAGTCATAAAAATATAATCAATTGTTGTAGGGATTCCTTCAGTCAGTAGCTTTTAAAATACCAGCCCACTTGAGCATGACTTCTTATATTATAAATGCTGACTCAAAGCTCACTCATGCTCTCTCTCTCTCTCTCTCTCTCTCTCTCTTTCTCTCTCTCTCTCTCTCACTCTCTCTCTCTCTCTCTCCTGGCTTCTGGATTCAGTTCTTCATGCCTGTTTGTGCAGAGGACTGTGATCTGTGCATCTACTCCTAAATAACCCTTTATTATATGCAATTCTGAGCTAGTGAGGGATTATTTTGTAACTTCCATTTCAATCAATGTATTTGTTCATAGAGTATTTCAAAAAGCTACATGGGAAAATGCCACAAAATCCAAAGACTAATGACAAATTGGAACATTGTATTTACAAAATTAATGACAAAGTGTCAGACTTCTTCAGTTATCAAAAAAACCTTTACAAGTCACGGTGAAAAGGATGGCCAGTCCAGGAGGAGAATGGCCCAAAGCCTCTGAGAAAAATGAGCATGGCCTCATTCACAATTAATTGAATAAAACTGTGAATAGAAAAATTGTTTCTTGCTTCTCAGATTGACAAGCTTAGCTACAAGATGATGCCCAATGCTACAAGCCCAAAGCAAGGACTCTCACAAATTACTGGTAGAAATGGATATTAATGTGACCTTTCTGGAGAATTTGGCAAAGCGTGTCAAGGTGTAAAATGCATATCTCCTTCTACTGATGATCCCTTTGACAGAAATTTACGTTATAGATACAGCTGCGTATGATTAGCAAAAAATGTATTCACAAGAATGGTTTCGTTTTATTGCTTTTACAAAAGTGCAACACTGAAAACACCTAGCATTCACTAGTGGGGACAGCTTGCCTAACAGAAACTTCAGGTGTGGACTCATGATGCCTCTGAGAGGACAATGAGGTAGCTCAGAATTCTCAAGAGGCAGAGGAATTGGTTCCAACGTAGAGAAGGACAGATAAATAGATGCATATATGAGGGGTTGTGTGAATTGCAAGAGCTTCTGAAAAAAAGAACTACAGGAAATAGTCATCAGCGAGATGGAAGCTGGTATGAAGAAAAGGAAAAGAGCCTTAACTGTCATTTGTGTCCTTCATTCATTAGTATCTTATACAACGCGCCCATGCACAACCTTTCAGAATCTGCCAGCAGAGGGCTCCTTTTCTTCACTGCAATGGCTGGAGATACTCTTTACGTTCAGCTTTTCTCCTCTGTGCATATAATAAAGATGCAAATATGTATCTTTAACTATGCATAATTATAAATTTCATTGCTACAAAAGTGGAGCCATCTATAGTTCTGGGAATTGCTTTTTCTGGTTTACACCGTTCATATCTCTCCATGTAAAGACATCATAGTAAGAATATTCTATAACTTCATAACTTTTATTCACCTTTTCTGTTCTTTCTAAATTGCCTCTATAATAAATTCTTCAATAACCACATTTTTCATAACTTATTTGTGTAGCTGTATTTCACCCCATGTTAGTGTTAGGTTGAATCCCAATATGGAACTCTAGTTTAAAATGTAGGTAATGCAACCCAAGGAGGCCAAGCCAAACCATATAAATCATCAAAAACTTCAACTCTTACCTCTTTTAACCTCACATTACATATCACAAGTTACATTGAAACCACACTGCCAGTCATTCATTCATGGCAAGGACAGTGAAGGAAGAAAGACTTTGGTATATATAATATAACCTAACTTCCCTTTTCTTTAATGACTTTAAAATAATGTTCTTGGTGTCTGTGGTGATTTGAATGAGAATGGTCCCCATAGTCTCATATGTTTGAGTACTGGGTCTCTAGTTGGAGGTGTGTCACTGGGAGGGGGCTTTGAAGTTTTAAAACCCTGTGCCAGGCCCAGTCAGAGTCTCTCTCTCTCTCTCTCTCTCTCTCTCTTTCTCTCTGTGCCTGATTACTGAGGATTGAGATGTAGCTCTCAGCTAATACTCTCGCACATGTCTACCTATTGCCATGTTCCCAACATGATGATCATAGACTCACCTTCTGAAACTATAAACAGCCCCTAACTAAGTGTTTTCTTCTATAAGTTGCCTTGGTCATGATGTCCCTTCACAGAAATAGAACAGTGACTGAGACAGAAGCTGGTACTTGGAGTGGACATCTCTGACAGGCTGTTGTTTAGAGGAATGTGGAGCTTTGAACTAGAAAAGCAGTTAAGCACTTTAACCCAAGGTTTACTGGGTCATTCTAATAGGAGCATGGAAGACAGTAGTGTTGAACGTGATGTGGACTGTGGTGGCCTAGCTCAAAAGATTTCAAAGGAGAACAATATTAGCAAGTAGACAAGAGGCCATTCTTATGATATTTTGAGAAAGAATGTGGCTGGATTTTGCCCTTGTCCTAAAAATCTGCCTGAGGCTGAACTGGAAGAGTTTGGGATTGATGTCATTGACAGAGACAGTTTCAAGACAGTCTAGTATTGACTCTGTACGTGATGATTAGTGATCACCCTTATGCAAATCTACAATGAAAAGGAGCAAGCTGGGTGTCTTAGTTAGGCTTACTATTGCTGGGAGGAGACACCATGACCAGAGCAACCCTTATAAAGGAAACATTTAATTGTGGTGGCTCGCTTATAATTCAGAGGTTCAGTTCATCATGGCAGGGAGCATGGTGGCATGCAGGCAGGCAGGTATGGTGTTGGAGAAATAGCTGAGTGTCCTACATCCTGCAGGCAACAGGAAGTTGACTGACTTACTGGGCGGTATCCTGAGCATAAGAAACCTCAAAGCCCACCCCCACAGTGACACACTTCCTCTAACAATGCCATATCCATTCCAATAAAGCCACACCTCCTAATAGTGTTATCCCCTATGAGATTAAGAGGGCCAAATACAATCAAACCACCACACTAGGCAAAGAGAAATACAAACTGTACCGTTTAGGAAGAAAAAGAGCACCAGGAAATGTAATGTTGGAGTCAAGTGCAATGATCAAGGGGAAAAAAGTTTAAAGAAAGACCTAATTGAGTAAGACTCCACCCAGTTAAGCTTCAACTTGTGAAAAGGAATTAAAGGAAAGCCAAGCAACAAAGAAAACCATTAACAGAAAGCTTATGCAAATGTAATTCAAGGAGGGGGCTGGGCTCTAGACCCAGCAAGCAGAAGAACTCAGTAGCTTTTGTCATGTGGTTCTGGATATAGAGTCAAGAAAGGATTCAAGAACCGGGTTGTGAAATCTTCCTCTGTGGTTAAGGAAAGCAGCCAAGACCAGGTGCGTTGCATGGGAGTCCTTGAGTAGAGGCCCAGAGAGGCTGTTGTATGAAGCTATGAAGTTAAAACCTGGGTTTTTATTTGAGACTCCAAGATATTGGAGACACCAGAACCATGGGATACCTGCCAAGGAAGACTGCAGGTGCAGTGTGGAAGAGAGAGGCGTGTACTGCGGTCAGCAAAGCTAGAAGGAAAGGCCCATCTATATTCCTGGACATTGACCTAGAGATGCAGAATTTGAGGTTTGCCTGATAGAGTTTAGTCTTTTCTTTGGCTCAGTATTCCCTCACTACACCTCTTTTTCTCCTTTGGGAATGACATGATATATTTCTTGCCACTGTATGTTAGATATATGTGATCTGTTTTTTGATTTTGATTTTATAGGAGGCTGTCGCGTCCGCCTTATCAGCAATGAAGACACAACACTGGACTCTTCTTAACTGTGGTTTATTCAGGCCCTTAAAATAATCTTCTCATCCTTTTGCTACCTCTCGCAACCTCTCGCCCCAGGCAGAGCCAGCCCGCAGCTTAAATAACCTCTGGGTAGCCAACCCCAGCAAGCCACGTGGGAAACACAGATAGGTCCAGAAACACAGAAGCAAGCCAGATCTTAGCGTTAGCCATATATGGAGTTGTTACACATCTGAGAGCATTCACCATTGGAAAGGTGGAAGGTGAGAATCAGCGCCACCTGTAAGGCATGGCATCACGCAGCTCTCTACAGGAGGCTATAGTTAAAAGATTGCCATGAGTCTCAGAAGAAACTTTGGTCTTTGAAACAGTTTAAGATTAAAAGACTATGGGTACTTTTCAAGTCAGACTCAATGCATTTTGCATTATGGTATGGTTACAAGCCTATGGGTGCTGTTATGCCCAGATCTCAGTAACCCCCAAAAGACCACCACAGAGACCAAATCCTACGTGTAAAAGCAAAGAGCCTTTATTCAAGTTTGATCTTGGACTCTCCATGTGTCCACCTCATTGGCATGATCAGAGGGACTCTAGCCTAGTTGGGCTGAGTTTTTTTTTTTTAAATCATAGTAGAGGTTGGGGTGATGAATTTCTAAGATTCAAGACCCCTGATTGGCTGACATTTGTCTAGAGGTGTCTTGGTGAAAGAGGGTGGCTGTTTCTTGGGATAAGGGACATCAGGTGATCCTGTCTACAAAGGTTGGAATGTTAGGAATTTCCTTTGGAATGCTAGGGACTTTCCCCTTGGATGGTCCATTCCTGGGTGTTGCCTGAATGTTCTCAGTTTGTGGTCTTTCCTGGAATCAGTTCGTCTGAAACTCAGGCCTCTGTTGAGCTCATATCATGGCTGTGCCCTTCAGGTGCCAGGGAGTGGAATGTTGTGTTTTGAATAATAATAACCCCCATAGGATCATGTGTTTGCATGTTTGGTCCCCAACTGGTGGAAGGTTTGGAAAGGATTAGGAGGTGGGACCTTGTTGAAGTAAGTATGACTTGGTTGGAAAAGGCATGTCACTGGGAGTTAGCTTTGAGGTTTCAAAACCCCATGCCATGCCCAGTCAAAGTCAGTCTCTCTCTCTCTCTCTCTCTCTCTCTCTCTCTCTCTCTCTCTCTTCTGTCTGAGGATCAAGATGTAGCTCTCAGCTGCTTCTCTAGCACCATGCATTGTGATCATGGACTAACCTGAAGCTATAAGCAAGCCCCCAGTTAAATGTTTTCTTCTGTAAGTTCCCTTGGTCTTGGTGTTTCTCCACAGCAGCAGAACAGTAAATAAGACAGTGCCCTACTTGCACCCTTATTCTTGTACTTATACCTTCCTACACTGGCCATGTTCACCCTAAAAACCCCTGACTTTCTTCAAGTATTAAAATAATGAGTTGAAGGGATGAGTGTAACATGCTGGAGGGTCCATGTTCCCAGAAACAGCTTTCAACCAAAGACAGAGAGAGAAACAGGGTGGTAGGGAAATAAGACCAGATTCCTCCTTCTTTTCTCAATCAAGGATGCATGCCTACAGTCAAAAAAAAAAAAAAAAATCCCTGCTGGGATTGAGTTCCAGTTGTGAGAAATGGTATCAGTTGATAATAAACTCTTCATTGGTTCCCTTCTGTTCCTCCATTCATACTCCACTCCCCAGTACCACCTTTCTCCAAAAGCTTCCTTTATCTTCACTCTCCTATTTCAGGATACACTTTACGGGAAGCTGTGGTGGTTAGAATAGGGAAAGCTCTCCCAGAGGCTCACGGACGTGAAGACTTTGTCCACAGCTGGTGCCGCTGTTTGTGGAGGCTGTGGGGCCTTCAAGGAGAGGGAGGGAATAGGCCACTGAGGCTGGGATTTGAGATCTTGCAGCCTCATCCCACTCCCAGGCGGCTCTCTGATTTCTGGTTGTGGATGAAGATGTGATCTCTCAACTTCCTGCTCCAGCTGCCTACTGCCACCACCACCCTGTTATGGACTCTCCTCCTAGAACCAAATCAGCTCGTTCTTCCTTAGGTGGCATTTGGTCATAGTGACTTATCACAATAATGAAAGTAGCACAGAACCCAAACCAAGATGATTAAAAGCATTCATGTTAATCCCTGTATGTTGAGATTTGATATAAAAATACCACTAACTACGCAGTGGCTGGTTTATTTCAGTACATCTAGAACAGAGCACAAACCAAGTGCCTTTATTTAAAAAAGAATACCCAGAGGATCATAATGTACTTGACCTGTATTTCCTTTTTAGAGATGACACAGAATTCAAAACTGTCCTTTTTGAAATACTAATGTTTAAAAAATGTTAATGAGCCCTTTTATTTTCACACATAACTATAACAAGTAAGCTCTGAAGACAGACTTTGTAAAAGTGAACTAAATATAAGGTGGTCCCCTGTTTGGAAAAAGCATGAAATTTATTCTTTGCCATAACACCTGGCTTATATTCTTTTTTATTTTTTGAATATATAATTAAATCACTTCCCCTTCCTTTTTCTCCTTTCAAACCCTCTACTATACCTCCCCTTACTTTATTTTTCAAGTTAATGTCCTCTTTTAAAAATTAATTTTTATAGATACACATATATAGTTAAACACATATGTACCATTTGCTTAGTGTATATAATGTTACTTGTATGTGTACATGTTTTCAAGGCTGGTAAGTTGGTATTAGATAGCCAGTTGTGTGCTCTTCCCCAAGTAAGACTATTTCCCCCACTCCTGGCATTTGTTAGTGACCTGAAGTTCTTTGTGCAGGGCTGTGCAGTCATGATCTCAGAGGAGAACCTACAACCACCACTGTATTAAACCAGCATGACCCCTAGCTACATCCTAAATATTTGTTCTTATCCTCACAGATGAATGTAGTCCTTACCCTCATCAAGAAAATTTCTTTTTGTAGCAGTCAGAGGCGATGACAGAAATCAACCAATCAAACACAGTTGTGGTTCCCAGTCCTGATGGATACAGCTACAATACAATTTCTGCACCTAAGGCTCAGGGGTCATTGAGGGAGAAAGAATGGAAAGACCATCAGAGCTAGAGGGACAGGGAGTTCTCTCTGAGATTGTGTCTCCTAAGAATGTCTCACCAATATGATTGACTACACCTGAGGGGAAACAAGGAAGACATCCTTGTTCAATAGATATGACAATGTCAACTAATGGACATCCTAACATGGATGGGGGGAGAACTCAGAGGCCTGGTTTATATTCTTATGAATTCTATATCCAGGCTCACTTTTATATCTTTCTAATCATTTTCCAGGAATATCAATTTAATTTTCATGTTCCATGTGTGTTAGAAGTAATGGTTAGAAATGTATTCAATAACTCAATCCCTTGGGGTCTCTCAGGCAACTCAGACTTTAGCCAGTGGTGGAGAGAAATGGTCAATCCTGGAGCAAAGGGGGCAAAAGAGATGAAGCAGTGTTACCAGTAAGAACTGTGACAGGATCCCCACCCCACCTCCCACACTTTACCACCTGTGGCGGGTGGGAGTACTGGCCCTGCAGTCCTGAGAAGGGGAGAGCTGGCCTGGCCACTGACCCACTGCAGTGCTCTGGAGAACAGGCCCTGCATCTCACCTGGTCAGCACAGTAGAGGTAGCCCATGTGGTGATGAGAGTGAGGGAAAGATGCCCCCCTCTTGAAGCCAGTGGCAGGTAGGGGAGCTGGCCCTGCCACCCACCAGCTGCAGCCCTTGGGAAAATGGCCTCTGTTCCTCGCCTGGACAACACAGTAGAGCTGACCCTGGTGGTGGTGGTGCAGACGCGCCAGACCAAGGGCGTGAGATAGTCTTGGGGGCAGTGATGACGCTGGTGGTGGTGAGGATGGGGGAGAGCTGGTGGGCTGACCCACCCGTCAAACACTCGGGCCCAGAATCAGGGTTATGAGTTGGCCCATCCCAACATCCATCCCATCTTTGACTTGCTAGAGCACTTTAGGAGGCCAGTCCTCTTCATGTCCCAAAGCTGCAGGATCTCCACGACACAGGACAACAACAGGATATCCCAAAGGAGTCCCAGTGAGGACCCAGTATTGATAGTGTAGCAGAAACCAGAGGCCTGGAACCAGACGGATGATTCATTGCAATGTAAAGATGGATGGACTAAAGGGTTTGCTGTGTGACTCTCTGTGTCACACTGCAGCTTCCATGATGAGATTTTTCTTTTTAATTTCATTTTGTTTTATCTTGGGAGGAGGGTGCAAGGGCAAAGGGTAGATGCAAAACGATGGGAAGATGAGTGAGATTGAAATACATAATGTGAAATTCACAAAGAATCAATTAAAAGTTAAATTAGGAAAACAAAAAAAAGACCTGTGACCGGAGAAGAAATTGTGGGCCAGGAAGACACCCAGCACCTGGAGCTTAACACCTGCGAATATGCACTTATTTGGAAATAAGAGCTTTTCAATGTATTTAGATCTAAAATGGTACCATCTTGGGTTTAAGGACACCATTTAGCAATTTGGATTTTGGTTTTGAAGGGATTTTGCTTTTGTCTTAAGATGGGAGTCTTACTACATAACTAGGTCTTGAAACTCCTGATTCCAAGTGACCCTTCTGCCTCTGCCTCTGAAGTAGTTTTGATTACAAATACGCTCTACCATGAGTAGGTAGGGCTGATGATCTTATAAGGGGAGAAAATGATATTTGAAACACAGACACACAAGTGGAAAAGAAATCTGAAAATGAAGGTGGAGATTGATGTGTCTGCCAGCCAAGGACTGCTGTAGGTTGCCAACAGCCACTCGGAACTGAGAGATATGGGATGAAGTCTCCATGAAAGCCTCCAAGAAGAGCCAGCTTGATCTGGGGTTTCTGACTTCCAGGTCTGTGAACACAGCAAGTTTATATTAAGTCCCCTAATTTGTGTTAATTAGCTATAGCAGTGCTAGGGAGTCAATAGAATGGGAAAAGCCTGGGAAGACGTGCCTCTGTCCCTCTGACTTTTGCTGAGCCCCAACAGCAGGGAAACAGAAGATGCAGTCTAAAGAGAAAGGCACACAGTGGTCAGGGGTGGGGGACACTGAGCATCAATACCCTGATGAAATAAAGCTCATTGTCTATGACAATTAAACAGGCATTGAAAGGAAGCATAGTAGGGACAGCCGGTGCCTTGCTTCCAGAAGCCATTCCTTTGCCATGGGACTTTGCTAGGTCACAGTGGCCAAGAGAACACAGATATCAGCACGTCACGGGTGTGCTCATTCTGTTCACAAAGAAGCAGGCTAGCTGCCTTTGCAGATCAGCTCACTGTCGCTCAGTCAGAGAGTGAAAGAACTCGGCTTGACTCCAATCCTCATTGGTTTTCCTCTGGCTAGTGTCACGTTTTCTCTTTCTGGGAAGATTTCAACCAGTCAGGAACTCTACCCTAGTGTATAATTTCTCTGTTCTGTGCTGTCTCTGGGGAAAAGTCTCTCCTTCTCAGATCACCTGTCGTGAGTAGCTCAGTACACACCCAGGGGTTGTGCCCTGTCTTCGTGGATAAACACATCACCTGGAGCAGCAGGCACCAGCGATGCCAAGGGTGTAACCTGATAGGCACACTGCACAGGAGACAGGCTTGAATCAAGCCGTCTGCCTGGCAGCCGCCGCACATTACCACATGCTCTGATTCACTTCTTGTGCACACAGGCAGTCAGCACCACCAATGTCAGGTCCTGTGCCAGACAATGAGGATGCAATGATTTTGGGGGTACAGTGAGTACCTTTTGTTGCTGGCTTGGGACTCAGGTAGTCTTCTGGGTGGTGGAGCATGCAGGCTGCTTTTCCTTAGTCACCACAGAAGTTTACAGACAGGTGCGTTCTCATTCCATACTGTTTGTTTCTCTTTTTAATAGTCTCTGTGCTTGGGAGGCGTTTTTTTAGCGCTCCCTCTAAAACAGCTCCCTTTTATACGTATAACTCCCCCACTGTCATCCTCACGCAGCAGAGCAGTGCATTAGCAATGAACCTTCAAACCAAAGTCCACATGTTTACGTTCACTCTTCATGTCATTCTGTGGGCTTGGGCAAATGTGAAATGATAGTATCCATCCACCACTGTCTTTTCTTGTTCTTTTCTTTTCTTTTTTCTTTTCTGTTTTGTTTTTGAGACTGTGTTTCTCTCTTTCTCTGTAGCTTTGGAGCCTATCCTGGAACTAGATCTTGTAGACCAGACTGGCCCCGAACTCACAGAGATCCACCTGCCTCTGCCTCCCAAGTGCTGATTAAAGGCATTCACCACCACCGCCGGACTTATTCACCATTATCTTACAAAATGCCTTCACTGCCTTAAAAGTCCTCTACATCTGCCACTCAGCCCTCTTTCCGTTGGCAACACTGATATAAGTGCTCTTTGTACTTTTGCCTTTTTCAAGAACGTTGTGTTCTTAGATTCTTACTGAATGTAGTCTTTCAGACTGGCTCCTTTTTCTTACATCATTTATGTGTCTTCTGTGTCTTAATCACTTACATACTGAACAGTATTCCATTGTCTAAATGTATTATGGCTTTCTTATTCATTTACCTACTGACAACATCCTGGTTGCTTTAAGATTCGGGCAATTATGAATAAAGTTGGTATAAACATCCATGTGCAGATTTTTGTGTGGATATGTTTTCAT